>NC_134280.1:59095211-59427734 GCF_949628215.1 Phalacrocorax aristotelis
TGATATACCTCCACAGTGTAGACTACTTCCAGGCACCAGCAGTTCATCTTTTCTTTAACATGACCTAGAAACTAATATCTACATTCTCAGCTAATTTTACACTGTAAAATGTTGCTTTTAATAGAACTTTTAACATCTACCCAAGTAACTTCAGTGTAATCAAAACATTTCTACATCTGATCTTACTTGTAAGAAACTGTTAGTGTGGGTTAGTAGATGGTGCACTTTATAGCTAGAGCAGATTCTTATCTACAAAAACTATGGGCTTGGCAAATTAACACACTAAAGCAACAAAAAAGAAAATGCAATGGCCATCAAAGGTAGTAAGCTTGAATCCAAGCTGCCCTTTTAGGGAATGAGATAAAATGAGGCAGGGAGGGGAGAAAGAATAAGCAGAGAAGAAGAACAGGATCAGTAACTCAATGACACCCGGTGAAATATATGTAGGAATGTTGCATTTGTGATGCAAATTTGGTAATAATACACTCCTCAATAAGCTTCATTCAAGCCTGCTTTGTGATTCATTGTCAAATAAATAATTCTAGTGATTCATTAACAAAAGAATGAATGATCTAATGGGCTTTGAGATAGACTATGTACAATCTAGAGGAAGGTTGCCATAGGTTTAAAAGTAAACGTTACCTGATGAAGTGACATGTTTTTTCTTTTCAGTTCACAAAAAAATGGAATGGACCTAACTAAATTGTTTTAAGTTTTAAATAATTTTTTTTTAAATCCTCATCTATATCACACTACTGTTAGTCTCAGAGATGATGTGATTATTCCATATTAGCTTAAATACAGCATATTTATTTAGCATATTTATTTCAGCAACTCTGTGGACTCTAGTGGACTACCAAAAGGATTTCTTCCAATTCCAATTTGTCAGATATATACACACAGTACCACGCAATAACCGCAACAAATGGATTCAACTTCAGCAGCTCCCCTGGAATTCTTCTGCATGGGTAAAAGCATCAGAATACTTTATATCACATAACATTTTACAAAACAAGCGTGAAAACAAAACCATAAAGTTGGCCATATAAATAAATATGCTATATGTTTTAAACCAATGCATACCAGCACTGAGTTTTATTGTTTTCAGTAGGAGTAAAAAAAGCCTTCAAATGTAAGTCAGGTTTGAAGAGAGAAACACAGAAATACCTATAAATATCTCCATACATACCAACATGTTTAATGATAAAAGTTTAGGCCCTAAACCTAGACATACAACAAAGAATATTTTGTGGCTATTTATCGTGTTTGGCTTGAACTGTAATAATGTTTTATTTCTGGATGAATGGTAGATGCTTTCTCTCCCTTAGTAGTAATAACTACCAATCATTTAATTATGTTCTGGAGACATTTAATGCTGTAGCTCAACATGCCAAAGACAAAAAGCACTCAAAAACTGGCTTCAGATTACACTAATTAATAATCATGAATAAAGGCAAAATTAGGTCCTCATACACTGGAAGCAATATTCAATTAGTGACCACCGTAGTCATGCACAGAAAGGGAAGGAGAGAGGGGAAAACACTGACCAGAAAACATTCATAGTAGAATGACTCTAGCCTCATCTGTACTACTAACAAAGGTATACTATGAGAGAATAACAACATTAAAGGTTGGGGGCTTTTTACTTTTTAGGGGTGAGTGGTCTTGGTGTTTCGGGGTTTTTTTTTGGAGGAGTACATTTCAGAGCTAGGAATAGTAGATAGGTACAAGCTAAAAATTGAAACTAGTAGGAAAATATTTTATGTAAGATGTATAGAACAATCAGAATGATGCAATCTCAGTTAACTACAAATGACACTGAAGTATTATTTTGTTCTTCAGTCAAGCTTGCGTATTTAGACAGTGGAAGTAAATACTTTCTCTGAGTACAGAAGAGTTCACTTTAAGAAATACCTTTCACATTCTTTACAACATACAATGCCTTTGGGATGAGGAGAGCACAGGGGAGCTACTACTTTCTAGCAGAGGAAAAGACCAGCAAGAATTCCACTCCTGGTGAATGAAGAATCTGTCGTAGGAGACTAACATGTCTGAAAGTACTTTGAATTTTTTCTTTAAAAGATTACCGAGACTCAAACTGCACATCATTATAAAATTGTCCTATTGTTAAGCAAGTTCATAATGTAACTTTGTTTCTTTGCTACTTGCTAAATGAAACCTTTTCCATAATATTTACAAATTGTTGCAAATTGCATATATTCTGTGTCTTCAAATACTGTGGTTTACTAGCAAGTCTTTCAAATTATGTATGCTTGGCCAGGTGCCCCAGAATAGCAGCACAGGACCAGAGGGCAAGTGGAAGTTGGTTATAAGCCACCTTTCGACTTCCCTTACCCTTTGCCTGGTAGGAAT
The DNA here is from genome assembly GCF_949628215.1 of Phalacrocorax aristotelis. Lineage (NCBI taxonomy): Eukaryota > Metazoa > Chordata > Aves > Suliformes > Phalacrocoracidae > Phalacrocorax > Phalacrocorax aristotelis. The sequence continues at coordinate 59,097,585 of NC_134280.1, forward strand.
AAGACCAATCCTCAGTGTTATGTACAAAAAGCCTAAGGGCTGTAAACATGCCCTTCAAGTGGCAGTTACACAAGCTGAAAATTGCCAAGACAGTATGGCAGCACAAAAGTTTCTTTCAGCGACAGATCTTATTTAACTGCTTTATCCATTAAGGAAATTATTTTTACAATCTAAGCAAAAAGCCCTATAGTTTCAGGTTTATCCTTTTCTCATTTTTCCCATCTCCCCTACATCACCAGTGGATACTGAGGAGTAAACAAAAATAAAAAACAACCACCAAACAAACAAGCAAAATCCCTCCACAACAAAGGCGAATTACACAAACTACGACTCTTCCACTGGAATATATGATACAAAAAACATGGAAGAAGAGGAAAAAAAGAAAAAAGTATTGTGGCCTATTAGTTTGTTCAGGATGACAATATTTTCAGACACTACCCAAAAATACATATATATACACACAAAACAAGCAAATGTAGTACATATTTTAGAAGTATATTTCTTAGTGTATCTTATTTTAGATATAAGAAACCACTGTAAACTTAAAACTCAAAATTCAGGAAATATGCCATATTATTGAAGGACATTTTAACACACACACACCTGGTCCACAAGAACAAAGGATTAACAGGTATTCTATTTGATAAATATTGTTAGCAAACCCAAAACCTCTATATTGCAAACTATTCGCCAAAGTAGAAAATTTTATCGCTATCATTAGCAAAAGTACCAGTACTTTGAAATCTACTTATCTGATTTTCTGGTTTAGTATGCCAAATAATTGAAATACATATACAGATGCTCTCTAAATTTATAAGCTGCAAGCTTCTTTACTAATCTAACCAGCGTTTGGTATCAGTCAGAACCTTGACACTGAAAGAACAGCATGGCAGAAAAACACTGTCCAAGCCAAACAGCCTTCTCCTTTCTAACATTTCTTTTCCTACGTGCAGCGTTACAATCCAACCATCACACACTTAAATGTTTGGGACTAGTTTAGAGAACTGAGAAGTTATGGATGACAAGACAATGTTGTGTGTACATAAACTCTGCTAACTTTAACTCCAAAAAGTCTCCATAGAGATATAAGAGGAAAAACAGAACCTCCCTGTCAGAAAGAAAAAAAAGTCTGAGGAGCATCAGTACTAATAAAACAGAAAAAGGTACCAGTCAGATGCTTAAGAATCTCCCTCAGACCATGCCAGTTTCCTGAAGGTATAACATCTACTTGATATCAACTGTTATTAAGGTAACAGCACAGCTTCTACCCACCTTACTCAGCCAGGCACGCAGTCCACCTACATACCTCTATTTTTCACTTCTCTTTGCTTCTCAGTTACCCCAGTCTCAACTTTTTGCAAGGAAACTTCCCCAATCCCTCTCATTACTCATCTTTTACTTTTTGCAGTCTTGATAACAAGAGAAGCTATTATTGCACTGCAATGGAAAAGTCCAAGTTACAATTTCAGTTCTGTTTTTCAGTCCTGTATCCCTAATAGGTATGCCACTGACTAAAAGTAATATTAAATGAATCAGGAAAAAACCCTTGCTAGATTAGTTTCCTCATTTATTTATTACTTTCTCATGTGCTATGAAAGAATGTAAGAGGGAAAAAAAAACACCAATGATTTTTGAAGATTTTTCTTTAAATCATGAAGGTTCTATGGTTGGCTAGTAAGGTAGCCCTCTACAAACTTAATACATCATGCTGAATCAATTACTATGACAAAAAGCACACTTAATATTGCAACATAAATATCCTAAGGTGCAACTATAAAGAGGTGATTTGTCTTTAAACTGAAGTAGTTTTTCATACAGTCCAGCCAGGCTTCAAGTTATGTCCTACTTATCCACAATACAATCATAACAACTATTAACTTGAAATCAACAGAAGCAGGGCAGACTTAAATGCAGAGGTACAATGAAATAAAATAGAAGCATATCCAAAACAATTCTTAAGAGCCTACCCTCTCTGGTCTGCCCCCCCAAGAAAAAAAAAAAAAAAAAAAAAATCAAGATACTGTCCCTACTGCTTCCTTCCTTCCTCCATCCCGGAAACTGGAAATGCAGAAGTACTTTAATTTATATGCACGGTATATAGAACCAAGCAAGGCACGTACTTTTATTATGCTTCAGTTAGAGCACCACAAGTTTGCAGAAGAGAAGTTGAACAATAGTCCATGATCTGCACCTCACTGCCCTATCAATGAACATTTCAACCATACAGAGGTTGACATGATTTAGCAAAATGGTCTTCCTGACAGAGAGGTAAAACAAACCTCTTGTGTGGCAGAAGCAGGTCTTACCTTTTCATCCTCATGCTTTCCATGCATTACCTCCCTCAGGTGGCTGACCACATACACTGTAAAACCTATTGCAATCCATTACTTAAGTAAATTAAATGGCAGAATCCAATTGTGGATCCAAGGGCCCCAAACTTCTACAGAAAACATATGAGGAAAACAAGAGAAATTATTTCTGGGGTTTTTTTATTTAGTTTTTTGGCTGATGGTGGGTTTGTGTTTTTTGTTTGGTGGTGGGTTTTGGTTTTTTTTTTTGTGGTGGTGGTTGTTTGTTAGCCCTCCAGGTCTCCCTTGTTTTTGTGTAACTTATCAGGGTTGGCTTTTGGGGTTCATTTTTGTCCAAGTAGCAGCTGAGGCAAGTTACTTAATGCTTTCTAACAAGAATAAAAATATTTTGACAGTTTTTGAGAAGAGCTGCAGATAGAGAAGATGCAGACTTTCTACTGCCTCACATTTGTAACTTGTTGCCATTCTCTTATTTTAGCAAAACAGCCATATAGAAATAATTAATTATCAGCTGGTAAAAACTCCAAGCCTTTCAACAGGAGCTGTTTTTCAGAAATCTCAACAGATAATACATGGTAAACTCAGCAGTCATGAAACAGTATCACTGACTGTATAGTAAATTCTGTATCCAATTATATAGTGAATGCAGTTTTAAATTTTAATAGGAATTTCCAATATTGTTTGGCATCACCATGATTTTCAGATGTTGTATATACATCTCACACACTAGGCCTTCTGAGGACTTGCATTACTTAATAATTACATGTTTTCATAGAAATTTACAAGGAGTTACAGGGTTTGCACATATCATCCTATTACCCTTGTCCCATATCTATCTGTACCTGTATTCATTTATTTAGCCCATGGACTTTTTTTCTTACGTTTATTGTCAACAGAAAAACAGAGGAGAAAATTTACTGGAGATTGAGTACTCAAACTTCAGAACTTTAAAAGTTAAAAATCTACCTTCAAAATTTAAAAAACAAAAGTCCAAGTCTTTGCATTAACATAAAAGTTAAAATGTTTAGCCATTGATTTGGAAGCAACAAATAGAAAAAGATGTGGACAGGCTGGAAGGGGTCCAGAGAAGGGCCACCAAAATGATCAAAGGACTGGGAAGCCGCCATATGAGGATAGGCTGGGACAACTGGGTTTGTTCAGCCTCTGCAAAGAGGATGGAGACTCCCTTTTTACAAGGAGTCACATAGAGAGGACAAGGGGGAATGGACACAAGTTGCTCTTGAGGAGACTCCGATTGGACGTAAGAACAGTCAATCATTGGAATGATCTCCCCAGGGAAGTGGTTGACTTGGCCACGTTGGACACTTTAAAGATTTGGCTGGACAGGGTGCTGGGCCACCTTGTCTAGGCTGTGTTCTTCCTAGAAAGGTTGGGCTAGATGATCCGCGAGGTCCCTTCAAACCTATGATTCTGTGAAATCTTATTACAGGTAAATAAAATGGCAAAAATCCAATTTTTCTGACGCAGTACAAGAATTGCTACGTAAAACTGAAAAGGAAGTTATTAATTTAATAGGATACCTACCCTCATTTTAAAAGGGGGGGGGGGGGAACCACACACACACAAATGTTAGGCAAGGATACAGACAATTAGCACATTTTCATAAGCATCTTTCCCCAGCAGGGAATCCCATTCCTGAATGTATCTCTGACAAGAAATCTTCTTGCCTTACTAATCCTAGCAGACCCCAACTCTATGGTGTTAATCAGAATAAATAAAAAAGGCAACTCACAACTCCTTCATGACTCAAACTAGAATATAACCAAACAGAACAATTCTTGAAAGAAGTTTAATTATGCCCTTCAATTTAAACTCAAGACCCAAAGCCACTTCTCTTATGTTCCCCACTAGGACAGAACATCAGTTCAGTGTTGCAAGATCTAATAAGGCAGCCCTACAGACAGGAATAAGATAATGGACATAAAATATACCCATGATCATATGATCTGTATTTTGGCAGCATAAATGCCCAGCTTCAGGCCATCTTACTTGGAGTATCAGATAATACGTAGAGCAGCACCTACTAGAGTGACTCTGAATAGTCAGAGCAATCTCCCCCTGCACCCCAATACCCTCACCTACAGCAACACCCTTGCAATGCAGACCTGGATTTCTCTACAATCTCTTCGGCACCGCATATACAGCCCACATACATTTACTACCTCAGAGTTGTATGTTTATAGATAGAGTATGAACCAATCATAATTCTACTCAAGATTTTCCAGGTCTTTCTGGAAAGCTTATTTCTTGGGAGAGATACAGGGAATATTTATTCTTAATACCATGCAAAGAGGCTGAGAGAGGGAGCCAACGTGCCAATGCTAAAAACTCATAAACGCAGTTATGGGCACTATAACTCAGTTCCCCCTCAGAGCTTTCTTCTTCTAAATGAGGTTATTTACTTAGGCTATGTGATAAACCATCTGATAAAACAGCTCAGGAAAGCATTTTTTGTTACACTAGTACAAGTCTCCTACATCTATTGAAAAACATGAGAAGCACACTGCCTTAGTCTGAAGTAAACACCGAGGAAGCTACAGTTCTGTTTGCTATCGACGTATGACAAACTTGGATTGTACAAGGAACAGAGGTGTCTACACTCACACATCTGTAACTCAGCTAAGAATCACCTAGAAGCATAAAGATATGAATGCAGCTGCTGCAGTGGCATTCAAATACACCAGTGCCTGTAGCATACCCTTCTCACAGTGGAGACCACAGAGCTGCCATCTAGAAGACATTGCTACTGTCCTGTTCAGAGGAAAAGTTACCATGCAATAGATAGCAAAGCTCAGCCCAACCATTGTATTAAGTATCCAGAAGGACCCCCCAAAATAGAAAAGACATCAGTTTACGTTTTCTTATGTACTTTGTTTAACTGTAGGGAGGACACCTGTAGAACTGTAACCTAGCAGCAAATAAGTAACTAACCTGTGACTTCCTCTCTCCTTTACTAACGTATGTGGAAAGAATAACTACTGTATCCTCAGGCTGCCCAGGAAGAACTTCCAACACCTGGATATTGAAAATCAAGTTGAGCCTCAGTTCACAATTCTAAAGATTTAAAGAGAACTGCCACAAATGCTACAAAGCATGATGTCTGAGAAAAGTCTCTGACAAAAAAAAAAGTCAGTGAGCTCACTAGCGTAAGTCTTAAACAGAAGGCTAGGGGGGAGGAAGAAAATATTAAATCTAAGATTATTTCATATGCTATGAAACAGACCTGTGCAATCTAGATGTCACTTCTAGACTATGCAAGGAGCAGTGACTAGCCATATACAAAATCATTGGCTTGCAATTTGAAAACTGAAGTTAAATTTCACAAGTTTGAGCAAAAGAATCTAAGTGAGGTACACCCATGAAAAGTTCAAGGTCTGCTGGTGGGGGGACAAGGCCAAGGGAAAGAAGCTAAAAAGAATACCTAGTTTTTGTTTTAAACTGTACATCTTTAGCCAAAACTAAATTTGTCTCTACTGTAGTAACATCCTAAGATGAAGGCACTTAATATAGATATTATTTCAGAACTACCCAACAGGGGAAACAGACATTTCTTAAATAACGATCACCACAGAAAACACTATGGGTACTATTACACAAATATTTTCTTATACTTTTTCAATAAGTGAATTTTTAACTAAGGATAAGATGCCCTTACCTATGAAGACTGTATCCCCCATATGGCAATGCCCACAGTGGAGAGCCTATGCAGACAAATCCTCCAAGAGAGGTTCCTTCAATTGTTTCACTGTATCATCCCATTGACAGAGCAGGATTTGCCTTGGGCTGCACTGACAAGCTCTACAGACCTCTCCATACTGGAATGACAGGGTCTGTTGTGACAAAGCAGTGTTTTTTCCCTGAACGTGAGTATTTGGGCTTCACATCTGGTTAATGGCTGAAAAGGCAAAGGCTTGTATTCCGTTTTGAAAAAATCATACATCTTTTGCCTCAGAAATAAGGAGATTGCCATGAAGGATAAAATTAATTTTATCCTTGAGATCATCTAGAGTATTTTGTGATGTTTCTTTGTAAGTTCTTTATATCTTCTTAAATAATACAAAGTGTAAGTAAGTATTCATCAAGAATAGAGTAAAATAGAACAAGGAGCACTATGACAGTGTTTACATCAAATAAAAATCCATTTGCATCTTCTCACACATAGTAATTACATATTTTATGTTCCAAAAGACTACCTTGCACAGAGCAGCTGAAAATGCAGAATGTTTATTCTCAAGCTCAGTTCTGGCATGTTTGGATCTCAGTGTTTCATTATACTCACTTCTTCCTCAGAATTCAAAGGGATGATTTGGTACACAGTAAAGTATCCAAATGCTTCGTAAAGGTTGTTCTACTACTTCTTTGTCATCAAATATGCACGTGAAGGATTACAGTAAAATCAAGCAAGAAATAAAATGCACATCTGTGTAAAAGATACAGCAGCAAAAAGGCAGTCCCTTCTTCAAGGCAAGAAACCAGAAGGCAAAATGAGCATGCTTTATCACATGCATCTTGCTTTACAATAAATAAAAGAATCCTTCGTAAATAACATTATTAATACAGAAGGTAATGTCCTTTCTGAAATTTTAAAAGTGAGGCTTAACAATGCTTTAAAGTCAACTTTGAGTTCAGATATGGCGTGGTTTGTTGTTTTCAATACCATAAAGATACTCCACAGAAACAGCAAAGTGTAATTTGTTGGAGTTGCTATGACACACAGTCAAGCAAAACAATCATCACTTCTAAAAGCATTTCCAGGGTGGGTAGTTGACCAATAAAAGAAGTATTTCCATAACATCAAAAAACACATTGATCTTTAGTAAAAAGCATTGCTTGGAATCAAAGGAAACACATAATTGACCCAAAACTTATTTGAAAGATCCACATTTCCTGCTAAATTGCAACATCAGTGTAGCTTAATGCTCCTTCACACTGGACACGCTGTCACTCTAGAGCTAAGGAATTATCATGAACTCCAAAAATTTAAAATTACTTTTGAATAGTATTTGCCGACTATGTTAAAAATTAACATCTCTGTAATTTCAAGATATTCTTGCAATATGTGATCAAGCCAGCTCATTTGAAATTTTCAGCACAGCGCCTATGAACTACAATATAGTTCAGGCTGTAGAGGTAGATAAATGCCTTCTGTCTTCACTTCCTTGTTTCAAAACCAGTATCTCATCTATCCCAAATCAAAATAATCCTCCTCAAGTCTGAAATCTGTACACAGAATAATCCTCATAACAGCCCTTTTGATAGCCCACACTGTGACAGTAATGCAGAGATATCATGCAACTTATTTCTCCAACTGCCTCACATTAGCCTTAAATCAAGTGTTTGTTTGTAGTTCCAAATCACTCATCACTGCAAATTCCTGTATCTGAACTCCAATCTCTAAATAGAATTTAGCACATCTCAACATGCAAGATGTTTGCTCTGAAATTCATTTCCTCCTGATCTACTTTTCAATCCTCAGCTTCCAAGTCCTTGAGTAATTTCTCCGCTACCTTCACAGGATTCTTCCTCTGTACACTGCACGCTTGCTCTCTAGAAGACAACGTTTATAATCTCTCAGGTCGTCTTCCAGTGCCTTTTTTCATCCCTTATTGTTATTTAAAATACCACTTTTCTATAATGCTTCCTGCCTCCAAGCATTTACAGGGCCGCACTCCTTTACTGAGAGGAACTGGAACATGCAGCTGTACACGCTCACAGCCCAGCAGACGTCATTCATACATATCACACATCATCAGACTCCCCAACAGCATACTTAATTTAAAATTTGTTCAAAACTTGCAGCATTTTGTGACTGGAAGATCATCTCAAGTGTCTGTTAGAACATTATTTTCCCCTCAACTTCATAGCAACTGCTGCATTCCTTCAGGTAATGAGATGCACACTGAAAGTCCATATAGAATTTTAGGCAGTGCCGTCCTCACCTGCATCCACAGGCATATACCCTTACTATCTTTAAACACCAGATACAAAGGAAATCAACAAGTCAATCTGTTCACTCAATCCTTAAAATCAATTTTTTACCGTACATATATTTTTACCCTGACAAAGGAAATTTTAAAGCTTTTTTTCCTACTCAAAGCGTATCAGCATAAAGGATGAAGGAGCAACTTTTCTTCTCTTTTTTTCCCCAGAACTAACCAGCTGCTAAGATTTGGGGTTTTGTGGGTTTTTTTTTAAGTCTGCATGTCATTGCTCACCTACAGGTGATGGAGTGATGAATCATTTGGGAATTTCCCACCCTGTATATTTCCTGTGGTTCCAATAAGCTAAAACAATTAAATAATATTTTGATCTTACCAAAGCACAATTTTTACAGAACAGCTGTAAAAACGCACATCAACAATAAAACTGAGCACATTCAATGTTTCCCTCACACAAAACATTATGAGAACACAGATGAATGATTCACGTATCCTGGTAGGCCAAATATTTTGTCTGGACCGACTATAGACTAAAAACACAGCAAAAACAGAGTTTCCAGTAACTGTAAGCATATCTTATGGCCCATATGTGTTTAGCAAAAATTAGCTCCTTACCCACCTGCCAGAATGGCATTTATGCCAATGTTCAGGCTGGTCATCATTTCTACCAGCTAAACTCCTAAACAGCTCAACATGCAAGCCAGTATTGTAAAGCAATACAAGATGATCTCAAGAGAGTTTGACCCCGAGTGCTTAGACACATTTTGCTGTCCACTCTCCAGTACTCCACCAGCTGGGGATGGGGGAGGGGGGACAAGGGACACATCAGCAAGGCTCCACAGTTGGTGGTCTTCTGTCACACCAGCCAGAGTTCAAAAGAACTGATGCTCACCATTCAAACACCACTGACAGCCCAACACAACCTTACAGGAATGCTCTGCTGTCTAAATGCAAGAGTACTTAGCTGGAGCACCTTTTAGAAGAATAAGCTGAACACAGAGTAGAACGATTTTCAGGTCAAAATAACAATAGCCCAGAACAACGGGATCAAGTAAATAGCCACAGAATGCAGTTCCATCAATGGTTACGTGATTTAAACCAAACAGAAACAAATACATGCCAGTGATCACACTTGCACAAGGGCAAAAGCACGCAGATTGCCACAGTAGTCAAAATCATCTCATGATGTCATCTTTCTGAACTACACATGACAAACTTTGTTCTTCACAGCTGCAGAAAAGTTCCAAACAATACGTTTAGCTTCTGAACCAAGAACAAAAAGAATGGGTCTACTTCAAAAAGGCAATCAAAATTAACACCATTGTTAGAAACATCCACAAATGTCCACAAGTTAAACACTGTTTGTTTGTGTTCTGGCTTTCAAAGGTTAACAGTTTATTTCATTCCCTCCTCCGCTAAGAATGCAGCTGCCAAAGTGACTTAAATTAAGTGGAGATCAACACAAAAAATGTACCTCTTTATAAGAGATGCTAAAAAATATGTTGTATCCAAATTTATTTTAAATCTACACACATGCACACATGAACTTTGAAGCATCAGAAGTGTTACTGTGTATTTCTATTTCTTCTAACACTAGTAGTCAGTTCTTCACTAAAGCTGACCTTTTTATCATATGAATTATATTTTGTCCACATAACATTATTTCACCTGATGTCTAAGCACATTTAAACAAGTACTGCAAATGCTGTTGAACACTCAGGTGACTAAAATGAAAAACATAAAAAAATAGGAAGCCCTAAAATAAACATCAATTTGATTTCAAACAATGGGTATGTTCTTTCAGGTTTTTTAATTAATTCTTTTAAAACTGTAATGCAAGAATAAAGTATGATTAGAATCATAGAATCATACAACCATTAATGTTGGAAAAGTCCTCTAGGATCATCAAGTCCAACCGTCAACCCAACAATACCATGTCTCCTAAACCATGCCCTGAAGTGCCGTGTATACACATCTTTTAAATAGCTCCAGGGATGGTGACTCCACCACTTCCCTGGGTAGCCTGTTCCAATGCCTGACAACCCTTTCGGTGAAGAAGCTTTTCTAATATCCAACCTAAACTTCCCCTGGCGCAGCTTGAGGCCATTTCCTCTTGTACTACCACATGTTACTTGGGAGAAGAGACCAACACCCACCTCGCTACAACCTCCTTTCAGGTAGTTGTAGAGAGCGATAAGGTCTCCCCTCAGACTCCTCTTCTCCAGGCTAAACAACCCCACTTCCCTCAACCACTCCTCATCAGACTTGCTCTCCAGACCCTTCACCAGCTTTGTTGCCCTCCTTTGGACACACTCCAGCAACTTGATGTCCCTTTTGTAGTGAGGGGCCCAAAACTGAACACAATATTCAAGGTACAGCCTCACCAGTGCCGAGTACAGGGGCACGATCACTCCCCTACTCCAGCTGGCCACACTGTTCCTGATACAAACCAGGATGCTGTTGGCCTTCTTGGCCGCTTGGGCACACTGCTAGCTCATGTTCAGCCGGCTGTCAACCAGCACCCCCAGGTCCTGCTCCACCATACAGTTTTCCAGCCACTCTTCCCCAAGCCTGTAGCATTGCATGGGGTTGGTGTGGCCCAAGTGCAGGACGTGGCACTGAGCCTGGTTGAACCTCATACAATGGGCCTTGGCCCATCATTCCAGCCTGTCCAGACCCCTCTGTAGAGCCTTCCAACCCACGAGCAGATCAACACTCCCAACCAACTTGATGTCATCTGCAAACTTACATCCAGACCATTGATAATGACCATCGATAAAGACCATCAATAAAAATATTAAACAGGACTGGCGCAAAACTGAGCCCTGGGCAACACCGCTTGTGACCGGCTGCCAACTGGATTTAGCTCTATTCACAACTCTCTGGGCTTGGTCATCCACCCAGTTTTTTACCCTGCAAAGAGTGCACCCATCCAAGCCATGAGCAGCCAGCTTCTCTAGGAGGATGCTGTGGGAGACAGTGTTGAAGGCTTTACTAAAGTCTAGGTAGACAACATCCACAGCCTTTCCCTCATCTACTAGGCAGGTCATCTGCTCATAGAAGGAGATCAGACTGGTCAGGCAGGACCTGCCTTTCATGAAGCCATGCTGACTGGGCCTGACCTGCTGGCTGTCCTGCACTTGCCTGGTGAGCTCACTCAAGATGAACCACTCCATAATCTTACCCGGTACCAAGGTCAGGCTGACAGGCCTGTAGTTGCCGGGATCCTCCTTCTGGGCATGACATCGGCAAGCCTCCAGTCATCTGGGACCTCCCCTGTTAACCAGGACCGCTGATAAATCATGGCAAGTGGCTTGGTGAGCACTTCCTCCAGCTCCCTCAGTACTCTTGGGTGGATCTCATCCAGCACCATAGACTTGTGAGTGTCCAGGTAGAGCAGCAGGTTGTAAACTGCTTCCTCCTGGATTATGGAGGGTTTATTCTGCTCCTCATCCCTGCCTTCCAGTTCAGGGGGCTGAATACTCTGGGGATAACTGGTCTGGTGGTTAAAGACTGGGGCAAAGAAAGCATTAAGTACCTCAGCCTTTTCCTCATCCTCGGTGGCAATGTTCCCCTCCACGTCCAATAGAGAATGGAGATTCTCTGTGGTTCTCTTTTTGTTGTTAATGTATTTGTAAAAACCATTTTTGTCATCCCTTACGGTAGTGGCCAGGTTGAGTTCTAGCTGGGCTTTTGCTTGCCTAATTTTCCCTCTGCAAGACCTAACGAGGTCTTTGTACCCTTCTTGTGTTACCTGCTCCTTCTTCCAAAAGTGGTAGACTCTCCTCTTTTTTCCCCGAGTGCCAGCAAAAGCTCTTTGTTCAGCCAGGCATTTATGGCTTCTGTGAAAAATCTGATATAGAGGTGTCAAAATCACCTGTTTCCTTACTGTCATCTCCCACCCCATAAATAAGCTACGCTGCCAAGATTTTACAGATCAAAATGCATTTTCAGTGCAGGCACCATTAGCAGTAAAAATAATAACTAAAAAAATCCTCAATCCATACTCTGCAATTGCAAGAAACTGAAGGAACTGGTTGGTTTAAATTAGGGCATAACTGAAGAAAACAGAGCTGCACCCATGTCCTAGCAAACAATTCAATGCCACTTGACTCTGAGCCTGTAATAAATTAATAGAATGCAACCTCTCCCTTCTGAGGCTGTGGCAGGCCCAGAATATTAACTGGAGTGTACTATAATGTGTCTATTACAAAGGAAAGCAGATATTCTTTTAAGTGGCAGCAAATCATGTACTTGCAATTAAGAATGCTACTTTCAGGTAGGTTTCCTAAGGAAGCAAGGTTTATGTGATCCACTGCCTTTAACCCAAATAAATATTGTCCAATGACCCTGATTTGAAAAAAGTTGGTGTTCAAGACACCCTGCTACTTGTCCAGTAGCAGCACTACTAGGGACATTCAAGACAAAAGACAAAAATGTGGAGAAAGATGTCCCTAGTTCTGTTGTTTATGAAATAATTCGGTAACTTGTTTCTCCAAGTACCCCGGCTCTTAAAACATAGCCCTATTTAAATATACGGCAAAGCACCTTGAATTTAATACGCCTAGAACATCAACTGAATATTCTTTCTGAAAATTTACTCACTACATGCATTCAATCATATTTACAGCAGCATTAATTTTATCTCCCAGCTGTGATATGTGAGTCATTATGAGGTTCAAATTTTTTTGTTCAATGAGGTTTTGTTTTGGGGTGGCTTTGGTTTTGATTACATTTTGTGTGTGTACATATTTATAATGTAATTTTGATTAAAGTCACTGCAGGCTAAAGCACAAAATATAACTGAAGCTGTTCATTTTATAAACGTATAAGCATATACATACACAAATTATTACTTTCAGAAAATGCAGATAATAAGCACATTAGAGAACAAGATAAGAATTCGAAGTGGTCTGGACAGACTGGAGAAGTTATGAAAAAAATGTTAGAGTATGACTAAGGAGAACCACAAAGCTGCAGAGTTAGGTAAGAACAGCTGACTGCACGTATATAGGATGGCCAAATAGTTATATAGTTTGGTTAAAAGGGATGTGGAGTGTTGTGATGTTGAAAATAAATTAAAAAATAAAAAAAGAAATCAGAGTGATGTCTACACATGGAACTGGCTGTGAAACCAGCAAATAACAGTCTCACTCTTAGTTTTGGTAAGATTTCATGTAAGTTACCACATCAAGTTTGGTCACTGCACTTCAAGGAGACTAGTAATAACAGGCTTAAAACTTTACCAAAACTCACTTGAGTCAAACACTATGAAAACCCTGCTAAAAGTTGGGCAGAGAAGCACTAGAATAACCTGACAAAACAGGATGTGAAAGTGCTGTTATTGAGGAGTTTTAAAGATGAGTTAAACAGCTAATTGTGCCCTGGGGGAGAAGAATGGACCAGGTGATTCCTGGAGGTCCTGTTCAGTCTTTCTCTAGATTCAGGAATACAGAAACCAGGGCCGAAGAGGACCTCTGGGATTCACCTAATCCATTTGTGTCGCCTAGGCTGCAAGTCCCAACACCATAATGTCCTCTGTTGTATTCTTTTTCCACAATTCCATACTGTTTATTTCTGAGTTTACTGTTGCCATTATCACCAGACACCAAGCTGATGTTTACAGAGAACTGCCCCAACAAACTCCAAGAACTTTTTCATTATGTGACAATCGCTAAATTACAGATGGTTGTTGAGAATGCATATTAGGAACATCTTTTCTCACCACTGCTTGTACTTTAGCTTGTATTTATCATTAGTGCATTTCACCCAAAATTTTAACATCTAGTCACTAAGTATCACAAGCTCTTTCTGGAGCCCTTCATCATAAGTCTCAGATTCAGCTATACCAAACGTTTTGGGTTTTTTTAATCATCTGCAAGTCTCATCCCCTAACTATTCCACCTCTCTTTTTACCATGTATTTACAAGCTGAAGGAAAAAGGTCTGCAAAATTAACTTTGGGAGTCCATGCTACCAATTTTGCCTATGAATGGTGACCGCTTGCTTATATCTTTTAATCTACTCATAAATCTTGAGACTCTTTCCATTTAACCAGGAACAGCTTAGATTCTTTAAAAGGCCTCAGCTACAAAAAAATTTTCTCAAAAATAAGATCAGCAAGACAGTGTTGACAAAATCTTGGTCCATCTGCTGTGAAAAGCATATGATGTGTTATACAGCTATATTAAGATTACTGTAATCCAAATCTCTTCTTGGTAACTGTAAAATACATAAGAATAAAAAAAAGATTCAGAGCCTTCTTAGAACAATAAATCAAATAAATCTAATAAAACATAACATTTATGTTTTGGTCTCTAAAAATCCATTTTCAAACCTTTAGAAAGCACAGTTAATACTAGGTAGGGAGTACATACCAGACTTAGACAGTAAGTAATTAGGGATCCCTACTGCTCAATAATTACTGCTCATTTCTAAACTTCATATGGGGATTTTTTAAAAAAGTTAGACACCTCTATAACATATTTTTCACAGAAGCCATATGCTCATCCTTTTGGGGTTGGGGGCAAGTTTTACAAGAAACCTGAAACAAGAAAAATTAACGTTTTTTGGGGGGACAGGGAGGGGAAGGAGGAGAGAGGTTAGCAGTGGGAGACAATCCAACCCACAAACCGTATTATAACTTTAAGCACACTGGCCAAGAATACATAGCACACACACAACTCTCTAACAAAGGAACATACAAGTTGCGTGGGTTTTATTTTTCAGCATCCTATCTTTAGCCATTACAACTTCAGGAAAGGTAACATCTCCAAGGTCACTTCTTTAAGACATATGACAGGATGCGTCCAGTCCAAGTTCAGACTTCTTTATTATTTTTACTTTTATAGAAACCTTACCTCTGGGTTTTCTAACTTCAAATAATGGTATGCATATTATCAAGAAAACAAGTGATTATGAAAACAACAGTCCTCTGAGTTACACCTGTAAAATCCTATCTCATTGTAATGAGGAAAAAATTCTCATTTTTGTTAAAATTAAGTATGGATATAAGTTGTTGCCTTCTGCCTTCTACTAGGCTACTAACAAGAAGAGCAGCTATGACTATCAATGACTATGTCCAGAGACCTAGACCAACGAAGCCACATGTTCTTGAACTGCAACTTTCTAATGGGCCATTTACCAGAAAACTGGACCATATATTCTTAAAAAAAAAAAAAAAAAAAAGAAAGAAAAAGAAACCCATAGGCAAACAACTTTAAAAAAAAAAAAATGCAAAAGCATCTCACAAGGTCAGAAAGATAGAAAGTGTGTTTTCTGGATACTTCTCCACTCACAAAAAGTAAACTGCTTCAGTGACAGCCTGGCCTCTTCCAAAAAGATGCCATGTGGCAAGAGGGAACAAAATAATAAAAAATGGCCTCCATGAGTATATTTTGTTAAATATGTATGATCTCATCTCTCTTCATAATAAACACTATAAACAAAATATTTGGAAAACACAGTACTGAAACAACAACCTTACAAAAGTATCACTACTTGAATCAACATTGTTTATTCAGTGGCAAACCTGGTATCATTATTTATGCAGATCAATCAAACAGGAAGAAAATCTTCTGAAATAAGAGTTTTGAATTCCAAATCACAAACATGTGGCTCTCTCTGGTTTTGTTTTCTTTTCAATTGCCTGTAACTGAAAAAACATGACACTTGCTTTGGATGTCCTGCTGAATTATGATGCCATCACAGCTGACACACCACAGCTTTGACGCTCTAGTCCTAGTACAACCTACTGAGATGGTTTGGGATGTTCTAGTTCTTTTTGCTGCTTCTCTGCTGGAAATGATCAGCCCCTCAGAGCTGGAAAAAGGGAACACGTGCCCCATACCTCAATCATGTCAATACAAATCCAGGGGTCTCAGCCTGAAGAATGGTTACCAGCAGCTTGAGTTAAAAGCTCAGCTCATTAGTGGAATGAGCAAGGAACTGCCGTAAGTGTCTAAAATTGCTGTAGGGGCAGTTGCCTCCAGCTAAAAGGCAAATCCGATACTTCCACATGCATTATCTTAACTCACTTTAGCAAAGTGGGCAAGAGCTGGTTACTTAAAATAAGCACTTAAGTTTTAGCAACTATAAAACATCTACAGAGGAATTCTCTCTGCAGCACTTAACACTCAACTTGCATGAATTTCTAAACACAAACTCTAAACTCTATTTATTACCATGGAAAACAGCATTTTATTCTGTACATGCACCTTGTTATCTTATCTGTTTTGAAAATACTCTTAAAAGCATCCATTCCAAACCTTGGGCTTTCTACCACTGTTGAAACGTGCTGATCATCAGAAACACATGCTAATTAGTTTCCTATTTTGCAAAAGCAAGTAGATACTCAAAAGCATAAAATAATTATATTTCTAAGAAACACGGGGTGAATCCCAACGTCAAAGGCAATGCTCAGGCAGCAGATCTTCCTCCCTTAACAGGGAATTCCAACTAGTTCCTCAGATGCAGTCAGGCACAATCTATTGCTCAGGCAGAGGCCCCAGGCTAAGCTACTTTACAAAAGCAAGTTCTGCCTAGAAGCCCACCAACCACCACACCAGTCACAGCACCAGGCATTTCCAGAAGGACCCACCGCTTGGTCAAATGAACCTTCTGAACTGCACAAAAGCCATCTCCAGGTTGTACTATCAGTACAACCCTTCTACTAGACACAATTCATTTAATAACAATTTTCAATCAACCACATCAGCATCTGCTATCACCTCTTACAGGATCAGTACTGAGAGCTATGTCCATCATTAAACAAAAAACAGTGAAGAAAAAATTCTCACAGACTGAAGGGTCTAAGAACTCACAACCTGAAAAACACTAGAAATAGATTCAATTACCAGTATATTGGGGGGGGAAATGTGGTTTTAAATCTGTGTTTTAGGAAGGAAAAGTATAACTAATGTTCCTTTGAAATTTTCTTTTAGCAATTCTAAGTTCTTCAAAAATATGAAACCTACTTCTCTCTTCACAGGTTACCAATCAGGAAGAAAACTGAAATTCTCCTGTAACTTCTAGTAGAAAGATATGTGTTAATCTGAGTTTAAAAATAGCATATACTAACAATATAGAAGAGAAACTGCTTAGTAATTTCACAAGCTTCACAGAACTACTATAGATTGTTCTGGTAAAAGAGACTAATTATGAAGAAACAGCTCTGCAGGAACAAAGCATGTGGCTTGCTTCATTTTTTTTTATGCAATTGCTATTTGCATTTTTATGAAAAGCACCCTGTGTAATAGCATTTAAAAAACACAGATTTCCTAATTTACTGTTATTTTAAAAGTACAGTATGCCCATTCAACAGTATTTCAAGAATTAGAAGTCCATTACAGTTGTATTTATGACAAGATCACTACTTTGTCCTTTTGAAAAAGCCTTGAGTACTTTATTAGTCATACAGTGAGCTTATGCTTACTGTCACTTAGGAATTATATTTATAGTTCATAGAACAAGAGTCACCAAAAAGGACAAGTGTCTATATTTCTTTGTCCAAAGCATAAATACACGTTATATGTACAAATTTAAAATGTGACAGGGTTTAACAATGCAGCAATCAAGCTAAAAGGTTTATTGTGCTATAACTGATGCAGTTATAAGAAACGAGTGCAATGTTTTTTAGATATGCAAATAGCCAACAACAATAAGCATTACTGAGGGTGCTCTAACCTCTTTTATTCTATAAATATTATTCTCTAACCTCTTATTCTATAACTATTTTCAATTATTTCTTACTTAGCCAAACTAAACGTACTATCTCAAGTCTCAATGCTTAATATCTGCCTCTAACTCAGTTATTTGACACTGGGATGTCAAAGAAAAGACGGGCTTCTTTAAATACATCAGCAGTAAAAGGAGAACCAGGGATACAGTAGGCCCACGGCTGAACAAGGAAGGTACCCTGGTGACACAGGACACAGAGAAGGCATAGTTACTGAATGTCGCCTTTGCTTCAGTCTTTACTGCTAAGGCTGGACCTCAGGCATCTCAGCCCCCAGAGAAGAAAGAGAAAAAATCTGGAGAAAGGAGGACTTCCCCTTGGCTGAGGAGGACTGGGTCAGAGATCACCTAGGCAAACTGGATCCTTGCAAATCCTTGGGACCGATGGGATGCACCCACGAGTGCTGAGGGACCTGGCGGATGTTCTTGCTGAGCCAGGCTCCATCATCTTTGAAAGGTCGTGGCGGACAGGAGGACAGCAGATGTCACTCCAATCTTCAAAAAGGGCAAGAAGGAGGACCTGGGAAACTATAGGCCAGTCACCCTCACCTCCATCCCCAGAAAGGTGATGGAGCAGTTCATCCTGGAGGTCATCTCCAGGCATGCAGAGGACAAGGAGGTTATGAGAAGTAGTCACCATGGATTCACCAAGGGAAGATCATGCTTGACCAACCTGATAGCCTTCTCTGATGGTGTGACTGGCTGGCTCGACAAAGAGCGAGCAGTGGATGTTGCCTAACTTGAATTCAGTAAGGCATTCAACACTATCTCCTATAACATCCTCATAGACAAGCTAAGGAAATGTGGGTTAGATGAGAGGACAGTGAGGTTGACAGAAAACTGGCTCAACAGCAGAACTCAGAGTTGTGATCAACGGGGCAGAGTCTGGTTGGAGGCCCATAACTAGTGGTGTTCCCCAGGGGTCTGTACTGGGTCCAGTCCTGTTCAATATATTCATCAGTGACCTCGATGAAGGGACAGAGTGTAATCTCAGCAAGTTTGCTGATGATACCAAGCTGGGAGAAGTGGCTGATACACCAGAAGGCTGTGCTGCCATCCAACGAGACCTGGACAGGCTGGAGAGCTGGGCCAAGGGGAACCTCATGAAATTCAACAAGAGCAAGTGCAGGGTCGTCCTGCACCTGGGGAGGAACAACCCCATGCACCAGTACAGGCTGGGGGCTGACCTACTGGAAAGCAGCTCTGTTGAGAAGGACCTGGGAGTACTGGTGGACAGCAAGCTGACCCTGAGCCAGCACTGTGCCCTTGTGGCCAAGGCGGCCAACGGTATCCTGGGGTGCATTAAAAGGAGTGTGGCCAGCAGGTCGAGGGAGGTTATCCTCCCCTGCTACTCCACCCTAGTGAGGCCACATTTGGAGTACTGCAACCGGTTCTGGGTGCCCCAGTTTAAGAAGGACAGGGAACTGCTTGAGCAAGTCCAGCGGAGAGCTCCCAAGATGATCAGGGGACTGGAGCATCTCCCTTATGAGGAAAGGCTGAGACACTTGGGTTTGTTCAGCCTGGAGAAGAGAAGACTGAGGGGGATCTTATCAATGCTTATAAATATGTAAAGGGTGGGTGTCAACAGGATGGGACTGGACTGTTTTCAGAAGTGACCAACAACAGGCCAAGGGGCAGTGGGCACGAGTTGGAACACTGGAAGTTCCACCTAAACAGGAGAAAAAACTTCTTTCCTGTGATGGTGAAAGAGCAGTGGAGCAGGCTGTGCAGGGAGGTTGTGGAATCTCCTTCCCTGGAGACATTCAAACCCTGCCTGGACACACTCCTGTGCCCCCTGCTCTGGGTGTGCCTGCTCAAGGAGGGGGGTTGGACAAGGTGATCTCCAGAGATCCCTTCCAACCCCTGCCATTCTGTGATTGTGATTTCAGAGAACTTCACACCAAGTACTTTTTATGTTTCTACGAAATAAGACTAGGGGGAAACGACATTTTTGTCTCAACTGACGTTGTAGTAAACACTTGTTTAGGGGCGGGGAGGGGAAAGAGACACTAAGGTCAGAGATTATTCTGGGGTAAATGTTGAAAACCAAACTAGAAGACAGAAAGAATTGTAAAATACTAGAATCTGTCAAACAGAGTAAGCAGGAAGAGTGGCCAC
This sequence comes from Phalacrocorax aristotelis, assembly GCF_949628215.1. NCBI lineage: Eukaryota > Metazoa > Chordata > Aves > Suliformes > Phalacrocoracidae > Phalacrocorax > Phalacrocorax aristotelis. The sequence continues at coordinate 59,117,706 of NC_134280.1, forward strand.
TGTCTTGCAGAGCAAGCGTTCCCAAACCACGTCAAAGCAATATGCATCCCACTACAGAGCCTGAAGGGGACACTGCCAATCGACAACACTCAATACTCCTGGCATTAATATTGATGGCATCTGGCAAAAAGTAGCTCACCAAAACCCATTTTCCAAAGCACAGTTTTCCACAACTTATGTCAAGATTCTAGAAAGAAGAGTTGTCATTCCTTTGCATCCGCAAGTATCTGAGAAATCCTCTGCCAGAATGTCTCATCTTCCTTCCAGTTACTATTCCATTAGACCCAATGTATAAGTCTACCATTTAAAAAGATGTTTCCAATCTTGCTGAAGACCTATCCAAGCATCAGATAGTTACTTTTCTGGGTTCTGCATTTTTAAATCATAGGAAACAGCATACGAACCACATTAAAAGGACATTATTCCTATCTCTCTCCCCCCCCCCCCCCGAATTTCTGAGCTATTGATTTTGTAACCCCAGTAACATTCCTTTGTCTGTTTTTACCCATTGAGGTCTCCCAGGGTCCAATGTGGTTTTGTACGCAGCTGTCCTCAATTTGTATCCAGAATCATGATGATTTTGTATTTTCTATATATTAGTATTCCTCTACTACAGCTACACAAAACCTCAGACTGTACTGACTCTTACCAACCACTGGTTTTGGCTGCAATAGTAAGAATCTGCTACCTATGTCCAGTTTAGTGGTAATTTTGTGATTAGTTACTCTGTTGTTATCTTGAGCACAAGACTACTACAAAGCCAACAAAGAATTCCATGTTCTGTGTTCAGTAAGTCCATTTTTTCACATTATAAAATTTGTAGAAGACTGAAAATTGAGAATTGTAAACAACAGAGACATGAAATCAGGATGTTATCTAGTCACTAACAGATAAGCAATAACAAGCATGTTCTTGGCTCAATGAGCAGGGATTTAGCTGCCAAATCCCAATCAACACTAATTGGATTGTCCTTGACTTCAGGATGTACCACTGACACCAAAGGAGTAATTTATTTCAACCAATACATAACTGGAACATAATTCACCGAACACCAAGATTAAGAAAATCAATCTCATCAATAATGATAGTGTTATTGTTAGAAATAATTTTTCACTACATAAACAAGGAGCTTGAAAATCTCATGTTACTGCAGAGAAGGAGTAAAAGAAGAGATAAATAAATAAAGGAAGACTTCCTAACTATTAGTATATATTTGCAAGATTTAACTTTCACTGAGGTTTATCAAGGCTGAACAGTGAATCTACTGTTTCACATTTCAAAAAGACTCCACAGTGACTTAGTTTTTCACTTTGTAAATACGAGTAGATGGGGAGGTAGTTGGTATTTTATATTCATGTCGATGAACTACCACAGCTTTATAATTATCTTCCTCAGTGTTGTAAGATAAGACTATTATGTTTGTGACAGTGATGTTGGAGGAGTTAAATGTCATTCTCATTGTCCCCCCACTGAAAAATATGCTTGCGGTTATAGAAGGCCAGTGCTTAAATAGTATTCAGGCTTGCATAACAAACTGTTTTCCATGAACACACTGCAGGAAAAGTGTCTTTTTGTTAGATAATCCACAAAGTTAACCCAGGACGGAGAATGAGAGAAAGAGTTTCTTTAGTGCAATTTAGTCTTAAAATATCCATGAAGATATGAAATGTACCTTCCCTCAACAGAATCTGTGTCCTTGCATTTTCAGACAAATTAAGATAGCTTACAGAATAAACGTTCAGCCTCCCTGAATGTCTTGATTTAAATTGAAAGGCCAAAAAAAAAAAAATCAATCTATTTTATTGCTGTTGTTGTTATGATGCCAAGACCGAGTGAGCAAAAGTTTCAAATCCAAGTTCTTTAGAGATATTCATTAGCAGACATTTGAGGGAAAGAAGAGCTATACTGATCTGCATTGATTTTAAGATTTATCCAAAACTATAGTGAATCCATAAATCAAAACAACAATAATTTTTTCAGTCAACATTATATATTAGAAGAAACTGCTTGAATACATTTTAGGAAGATATGCTACCAGGAAAAAAAAATACTGGTGGTGTTGGGTTTCTTCCCTCCAAGCAGCTTTTCAAGACAGCCTTACCTTACAAAAAACAAAAAAAACCACCCCATGCAATGGAAATATTCTTTTCTCATTCTGTTTCAGTGCGGTATTGTGGAGACTGTTGTATTTGAAAACTAAACTGAGCAAGGACAAGGTCTGTAGAAAGAGATAATTTCTTATACTGGAGCAACTAATTTGTTTGGAGAAGTTTTCGGGCACCCATGCCCTCCTCCAGTCACGGCCAACTACAGTAATCTCTTACCAATACAGTTACTTGCATATCGGCATTCTGCTTCATTTCTGATAGTACACTTTATGTTTCATTAGATTACCTCTACAAGAATTCTTCTGCCACAAAAATAAGGATTTAGGTTTTGTTGGTTTTTTCGCCCTTTGAGATTTCCCTAGATTACACTTAAATCAAATTAAACCACAGCTCAGATTAATAAAAGCGACTGAAGTAACAGCTTGATTCCTTATTTTTCTACATTTTCTTTTTCTTGCATACCAAGAAATAATCCACCCCTTATACACACACTAGCCCAGAGGCATGCCCAACTATGAATATACAACAAATACACCAAAAAAAGCCTCCTGTGATACGATACGCTATTTACCCACAAAATGAAAAGAATATTCTTCGCAGGTAGAATATGCCCACAGGAAAAATAAAAGCATCAGACAACTGTATTTAGGAACCTCTCCCACTCTATCATCAATCACTTGTCTACTTTCAAAATCCACAAGACATGAAGCTATGTTAGACAAGAAAGGCTTCTCTGAAAATAAGTTGATAAAAATCAGAACACAAACAACCACAACAGAGCCTACACACGTTATATCAGCATTTATCAGTTATGACAACAGCCAAATAAAACTGCTATACTGTTGAAAGCCTGCTGTCATACACACTGCAACCGTATACACAAGGAAGAACAAAAAAAACATTAGTCTGTCTTCTTACAGCAGACAGGTCTCAGACAACATTTGCTCCACCTTGCAGGTTTTCAGAGTTAACTGTTGGGTACACAACAGCATCCAATAGGAAAGCCATTATGGGTGTATGGGCAAATTAATCAAATCCGGTATTTAGTTCTCTCTTCTTTAACCTTACCTTTCAGTTGCTGAGCTAAGGAAGACACAAAATGTTCTGTTTTACCTTTTTTAAGTACCACCAGATGTAAATCCAAGATATAAATTTATGATTATGGCTTATACCAGCAAAAACAAAACCAAAAAGCATTTTCTCATGTCTTTCTGTGATCTTTGCAAACATCTGTGTTCCTCTTAAATCCCATCCACATTCCATTATGCATCCACATTCCATTAAATAGGAGTTTTTCGTGAAGCGTATCAAACACACTTCAAAATCCATGGAAAAAGAGAATGGATATCCAATAAGGTCTTCTGGGGTTTTTTTTTCTAGCTTTTAACCTGGAGTGCCCACATTATCTAGCACCTTTGTTCCCTTCAGAGACTTCTATAAATGCCTTTTGTAGCAAGTTAAGTAACAGCTTTATATTGTGCTGGTATGTTGGAGAAAAATGTGGTTACCTGCCCTCGCAAAGGTTCAGCTGAACGCAAAATAAACATGGTAAAGCAATCAACCGTGGTGTATCACTGAAATCCTTCAAATTTCCACTGTTAGAACAAATCCAAGGGTTTTTATTAAATCTGGGGGATTTATTAAATCTGGTTTCTCCAACTCTGTCAAGACACTGAACATGAACTTCTGACAGAAACAATTGCTATTACAGTTCTTTGCAGTGGCTCAGAATTAGTTTTTAAAATACACATCATCAACTAAAACTATGATATATTTAAGCTTAATTCTGTGGTGAAAGATATAGACTAAGTAATTTTTAAGTGGGAATACAGTCAACTATACCTGAAAAACATAGAAAGCTAGGTGAAACAGTTAATCCTCAATAACACAAAGACTTCTCCTTAGCTTCCTATGTGCCTAACAGTCTACCGACACTGAAGTTACCAACAGTAAAGATCATTCAACACTCAGGCTGAATCTCCGTGCATCTTGCCAAGCACGAATACACTGACTGTCACGCAAACAATTCAAAGGCTTTCCGTACAGCGTGTAAGTAACTAAGGCACCTGACTAACATCTTTGTGCCCAAGGTTCTAGGACCATTTAAGCTGATATAAATTCAGGCTTCAGTGATCTGTCCTCCTGCATGCTCCTGCTCCTCCTTTACGCTGATACCAGCATACATCTGACATCCTGGTGAGACACCTCTTTTTGAAACATTAGCAGAAAAGTAACCCAGAAAGAAAATAATACAGCGACACAGGCAAAATACTCAGTAAGAAAGGTCTTTTTGACAGGTCAGCATCTTAAAGCAAGCTGAAAGCAAAAGGAAGATTTGACAGAATAGGGATGACGGCATTAGCTCTGCAGTAACATTAATTTATATAGGCCTAGACTGGAACAGGAACAAACTTTAAAGTGTTTGACCTCCAAAGGATACTCTATTTGGTTTATCTGAGGACAATAAAAATGTTCACATCCCCTTAAAACTATGTTGGATAAAAACTTGTAGCACCAATAACAAAGTTTTTCCACAACAAGAAAAATCTAGAAATCTGCTCCCAAATTGTACAAATACACAAATGCAGCAGTCTAGAGATTTATAGTGAATGTTTTTGAATAAAGCTAGATAATCTGCACAGGAAAGCAATAGCTTCAGTGTATTGCAGATATTGGCACCTGTAAATAAATCCATATAACCCACATGAAGTCAGAGCAGATGATGGCTGCTATACAGAGATAGCAGCGGCAGCAGGGCTTTCTGGGAGAACAGTCATTACTATAAACATCCTTTCTTATTAACCGCAAGTGCATATTATTCAAACTGCTGCTGACATACAGGTCGGGGAAGAGGGGGAAGGTTACAGGACTTTTGTTTGCTTGTTTACATATGATATTCCACAGATTATTCCTGAAAAAAAACAAAACCCACTATAAAATGTAATTACACTCAACATTAAAATCAAACATATTAAAACCAAGCCAGAACATTGAAGATGAAAAAAAGAAAAGGAAAACAAAACAAAAAAAAGACCATACTTAAAAATTTAAAAGCTTCACAGGTAATATGTCTACAATCCCAGAAAAGTTTGCCCCTGCTTTTTCATATAGAAGGAAGCATAATAAATGCATCAAGAAACCATGACTTTTACAAGAAAAAGAAAGGTCAGTACTCCACGTATTATGGGATCGCATGTGGGGGTAAAGGAATTTGGAAAACAATGCACGCCTAGTCTTCAATAGAATGTTGTTCCTTCAAGCATTTTTAGTATGAAGCATTAAAGTAGCAGTGACTGATTTAAATAATGAAGACTAAACAGTAACTTTCTGGGCATGACCTTTTCAAATTAAGGTTCTGGTTCTGGAGTTATTTCTGAATCTGCTCAACTTCATCCGTGCAAGCAATTCCACTAAACTTATGAGACAATTTACGTACAGGAAGTTAAACACATACTTAAATGCTACAGATGAAGACATTTCACAAACATAAAGCTTTCCAACATAAACGGTGATTCTATTTCACATAGTGGCTATGTCAGATTGATCATACCCTTTACGGAAGCCTACTTGCTTTGTCTTCTCCTTAAAAGCACCCCTGGATTTTTTGGTTGCTTCTTTGTTTTCACTTGGGGTTTCCTCCACTGTTAGGGAAAAATGTTCCCAACAGGAAAAAGGGAAAAGGGGAGGTCTTTATTTTTTAACATCAAGTACCCGCCATTCCACATGTCTTACAATTTTGCCGCTACAATTTGGACAAATCTATTTCCAAGTGGGGTGGGAAGGGGAAGCATGCCTTAATTAATGCAATAATAATAATAGTACTGGTATAGTAAAATCCTGGAAACCCTTAGCAGAGTTTTGTAAGCCACTGTATCTTTAAACACATAGGTGTAATCATTTCTCTGGAAATTGTATTTCTTTAAAAGAAAAAAAAACAGAAAGGATCTTACTCTAAGAGTTTAATAGCAACACTTTTAGAATGAACAAATACAGATTACACACAATTGCTACTTCAAAGAATTACTTAGAGTAACAAACTTGAGTGTTGTTTGGTTTACGCATAGTCAAATAAATTAGGGGACATTCAACTGTTTAAAATACTGTTTATTAACAACATACATTTAAGGGATCGTTCTGAAATACCCAGTACAAACACATACCAGTTGACAATCACTTCATTTTCAAATCAGTTTACATACTGGTTTAAGGTCTCTCCATCAACAAATGTGGTTATTAAGAAGTTGCGTAACACAAACCACACTCTCTTAACCCACAAAACGATAGCAGATAACACTACTGCCCTTTCACCCGAGCAGACAGAAAACATCTCGATTCTCTACGAAAAGCAGCCATTCCTGAAGAGCCTACCGAGTGCCACAGCGCTTCACCAGGTGGTACCTGCGGCACCGTCTCAACAGGCGGTAAGCTGTAAACCCCCAGCCAAAACGGGCAAAAAGCCCCACCGCTGCTTTCCAGGACCCCTCAGCCTTTGTTCTGCTTTGAGGTGGCGGGTGTACATGCCTCAGCTACCAGCACAAAGGTGGGGGAACCGCCGCGTTCTGCAGCGGCGGCTGGGGAGCAGGCAGGCACAGACACCCCCGTCAGCCAGCCGGCCCCGCCGCCTGCCCAGCGGCCACTAGGCCACCGGCTGACGGCCCGGGCGAGGGCCGCTACGCTGCTCGCCCGTGGGCGACATTTTAAGCTGCCCCTGCTTTCCCGAAGGAACAGCTTCCAGCGGCTGGGGCGCTGGGGCAAGGCCCGCGGGGTACGCCCCGGCCGGCTGCCGCCCGCCCGGCCCCGCGCCATGCCCCCGCGCTCACCGCGGGGCCGGGGCAGGGTTAGCGGGGCTACCAGGTGGGCTGAGGCCGCCCCCGTGGTCGGAGGCTGCCGGGACCCGGCCACCGGACGGTAGAGGAGCCCCGCCGTTTTCCCGCCGGCCCGTTCCGCCTCAGGGAAGGTGGGAGATCCTTTGGCCCCCCCAACCGCTGCACCCCTTCGCGGGGGTGAGGCCGGCACCACTGCCCTCAGCCGCCCTCCTCCCCGCGGCCGGACACGCACCCCGTGTCCGCGGCAGTCTCCTCCTCCTGCGGCCCGACCGGGGGCGGGAGGGGGCCGGGGCCGGGCAGGAACGAGGGGAGGGGGGAAGAGGCCAGGCACTGCGGGGCAGCCCTGCGCACAGCCACACCTACCTGTCTTCTCGTGGTCATAGCCCACCACGATGAAATAGTCGGCCAGCCTGGCCATGGCTGAGAGAAGCCTGCCTCAGGCCTCACCACCCCTGCTGCGGCGGCGGCGGCGGCGGCTCCCGGGAGGCTCAGCATCCTCCCCTCCGCGCCCGCTGCAAGAGAAGCGGCACCACCTCAGCCATGTTGGAGGCGCGGGCGCGCTGTGCGCCTGCGCGCCGCCGGGACCGCTGCGCCGTGACCCCGCCGGGCTGGGCGTGGGCTGAGGGCTCGGCGGCTGCAGGCGGTTGAGGCGCTGCGGCTCGCTGGCCGGGACCGCTGGCTGTCGTCGGGGTTTACCAGTGCAAACGCTGCCGCCTCACTTCGCAGCCCACCGCAAGCGGGCCCCCGTTCGCCCCCCGCCCTCTCCGCCCCTGGTGGGCTTTGTCTCCTCGCAGCCTCCGTGTGAAATACCCACCCGGGAGGCGGGGGCCTGGACACTTTCTCCCGTGTAAAGAAAACCCGCGGCAGATCCGACCGATCTGCGTGCTCGGGGAAATTCGGGTGCCTGAGCTGGACTTTACCTCAGCGCCCTCCCCGGAGACCCCCTCCCGAGAGGAGCTGCTGGGGAAGGGCATCGGCCCCGCTTAGGCCGTGCAAAAATAAAACCCGGGGCGGCGAATTAACGCTATCCCCCACCCTGGCCCGCCGAGCTCAGCCTCGGGAATCGAGACTTCACGCTTCCAGGATGTTTCATGTTTACGTTTTGTCCGGGATATGCGGAACATGCCGCCGCGGGGGAAGTCGGGCCGCGCGGCTGCCTCGGCGCTAACGGCCCCAACGGCAGGGCGCTAACCGCCCTAACGGCGCGGCGGGGCGGGGCGCTGTGGCGGTGCCCGCCGCCCGCCTGACAGGCAGCCGAGTGGCGGGGAAGGGACTTCAGCCCCGGCCCTCCCTCACAGCGGCTCCGGCGAGCCCGGCAGCAGCGCCCGCAGGAGGCTGCCCTGTCTGGCCCTGCTGTGCCCTGTCCTGCCGGCTGCCGCTCCTCCTGCCCGCTCTAGCCCCCTCTCCATTGGGGTCGCAGCGCTTGGGGGCGGGAGCCTGGCAGTGGTTGCTAACGGCGGCGACGGCCGGCCGCGCCTCGACGTAACCCTCCCAGCCTCCGACGTGCTGGTCTCGGCAGACGCGGTGGCTGCCCGGGCGCTCCGCGAGGCTGAGGGGAGATTTTGTGTTGCTATTTATAACGTGCAGATGAGGCCGTTTGGACCTTCACCCTCGAAAGCCCGGTGGGCATGCCAGCGGTCGCAGAGATGCTGGCGATAAACGGGGTGGCTGACAGTACAGCGCTTGGCTGACTGGCGGAGTCTGCCAGAACGTTCTGATAAGCTTCCATGTGCATTCTGTTTGACAGCACAGAGAGAACAACGCGAAGGATGTCAGTTGCACTACACTGAGGTGCTGCAGCAGCCATGGGCACCATAGTGCATGTGGAAATACAGCAAATTCACTGGATTTGCTCCTGACAGTCCACCATCGCTAGTTGTTAGCGGTTTCACACAGACATTTCTGTTTCAAACATGCAATTCTTACACCTCGTACTTAGCTGGGACATACCGATGCAATGTCTTGCTGATAACTCAGAGGCAAATTGGTCGACAAGCTTCAACAATCAGTTACAGCGTTCTCGCTTGTGCTTTCTCGGTGGAAGGCAGCGGCCGAAATGTTGTGAGAGTAATCAACTTCGCAGCTTAACTGTTTTGAAGTCATATGCCATGTAGAAAGGTCTAAACTTGATAAAATTGCTTAACATTAGAGGTAAAGAAAAATGCATAATATATACTTCGAGAAGATTGAATATACTTTTCGAGAAAGAGGCGCATTCTGAGAGGTCAGTCACTTTCTGTATGAGGTAGGAGCTAGAAGGAACACCTTTCTGAAGTTATGCATAGACATTTTGGTTCACGATCCTTTAATGACTGAAGCCCACCAAGCTGTTTTCAAAACACCCAGCTTTTTTATTAAAAGCATTTCTGAAGCAGCAACAAAGGAACGCAACCTTAATGAGGCCACGCCTTACCCCTGTGAGGTGGACAAGGATAAAGCTCATCACTTTAACTCCTGGGGGGAGGGACACTGCTCTTGATTGACAGCACAAAGCCAGGACATGCAATATTTTACAAAAGCAATGGATAATGTTCTGTACAGCTAAACCTGGAGGGAATGTTTAGACACACTACAAAAATACCTAATTTGAAGCTGAAATGGGGCCCTGGGGCTATCGTATCTGCACTGATAAAAAGGTTCAATATGTAATAATGAATCTCAGTATTTAAGTCTCACTGATCTTTTAAGCCAGCACCTCTAGCAGGAGAATATCACCTAACACTTTTCCTAGGGCATTAACAAATGCTGGATCGAAAGGAAGATGTTACTTATAGTTTCCCCAATACTGCTAGCACTCACTTTACAGCCTTGCTCCTTCTTTCATCTAGACCAATATAACCAAAGCTTAGTTAGTTTATAAAGCATGTCATAAGAAGCAGCATATCTTAAGTACTCGTGTAGCAGGAAGGGCACTGTTCATCTGGATTTGAACACAGCTGTGTTACCTGCATGGACAGCAAAAGGAGTCAGTCATCCGTAACTTACTTCCTTAACTTCCCTTTAGTATAGAACAATCTTATGTTCTTGTAGGACAAACGAGGAAGTGGAGCAGACAGATTGTTTGCTCACCTAAAGCCTAATGCAAAGTAAACTGAACTTTCATCTAGACCACCAAAAACATATTTCCCTCTGTTGCAGCACAGTAGTCTGGCTCCTCATGGGAGATGAAGGTGCTCACAGAGCAGGGGCTCTGGGTGGACACCAAGGCCTACGTCTCCAGAAGGACCCAGTCATGTATTTATCCCGGGGGAAGGACTGCAGGGCTGCAGCCCCTCCAGGAGACTGAAAACGCACAAGGGACAATGTTGCCACACTCAGACTGTGCACTTACCACCAAAAAGGTGTGAAGGTTCACATCACCTGCAGTCAACTCCTCTTGCAGCAAATTAAAAGGTCACACCCTGCCTGCAGTCCCTTAAATCAGTGTCACCCCACCCCCTGCCAGAACGGGGAAGCAGCCACGACCCTGGCCACCAGGTTTTCCCCTGCCAATATGCATCCCACCCTCATTTAGGAGACTTTATTTGGTGTACTCAAACCTATCAGATGCACAGCTCACTGAAAACACCACCAATGGGACTACCAGAAACATAATCGCCCCTTGTTACTGTGCCCTTGGCACAGACAAAGCTGGCTGAGTGCACGCACCAACAGCAAGGCTTTCCTGTGTGGAGCTTGACTGAGGTTTTACACCCCTCATGGGGTGTCATTCTTCTACTAGTATCATCTTTCTGCTGATTTCATACAGCCTGAAATATAATCAAGTATATTCATACTCATGGCATATGAATTCAGTACAATTTGTTTAAACCCAAAATGAAACATGCAAAGGCACTTCCACTGGCTACAACAACAATCTTATTGCATAATCAGCACATAATATTTGCCTCAAACTGATTTCCCATTGATGCCTACAGATTTTAGACCTTTGCTTTTGGAATAAAACTCAGCCTGAATAAAATGTTGTACAAACAGCAACTAATATTCACAATCTCCCTGCCAGAGCAGATACATATTTTAAAGTCTTTTGTACATATGGCAACACTGAGCAGTTGAATGACACCGCCCAAGATAATCAGCAAACAAATATGAGAGCTGGATGTTCCTCCAGGCCAACTTCCCCGCAGTGGATGAGGCAGTATCCAGAGGAGACCCTACACTTCAGAGGAGAGCCCAGTCTTGCTGAATTGCGTAGCATTGCCCCAGAATAAAAGCTTGTGAATAATATTCCCACAGAACATTCTGTGTAACTTTTGTCAAATTGGAAATAACTCACTATTTATGAAATAATCTTTTAAAAGGGGCCACTGTTACCTCATAGTACAAAGTCAGTGACTATTGCTCATTTCCAAACTGCACAGGAGTGACAGTGCTTAAGAAGAACAAAATGAGCATCTAAACAAAGAACATGCTGGTTTGTGTTATATTTGAACCAGCTTTACCTGCAGAAGGCTCTTCAAAAATCACGTCAGTGCCAAACCGAAAATTTGTGTGCCAACATGTGCCACCTCATGAATTAGAAGTAGTTAATTTTGTATCACTAAAATGACAGTTGTGGTCAGTATGGAAGTCACATGTGAGTTGTGTTACTACTATTGTTTCTATTCCTAAACCAACATAGGATTCTTTCTGCATTGTTTGCCTAAGAGTAAACAAAATGCACTTCCCGTTTAGCCAAAGATTTTAATGAGGGATTTTCCAGCATTTGGGGAAGTGTGTGGTTTTTTACTGGAACAGGAGACTTAATTTTAATCAAAGCAATAGTCATCACACAAAATCCTGCCTTCACTTCGGAAAAGTTAGATTAGGTTTCAACTTCTGCTGATCAAGGAAAAGCTTGAACTTGCTCGAGCCTAAGCTGCCTCATGAGGTCTCTAAAATCCACTCATCGTGCTCTGATGCAGTTATGCAGCTCTGGTCATGATACAGTCCCGTTCTAGACCACTCATTTCTTCCTCCCTGAGTTTACACCCCAAGCCTCTCGCTCTGTGCATTTCTGCTCTGGAGCACGGTCCGTGGGGAGGGCAGCGGTACTGCGGCTCCGCGGAGCTGCCAGAGCTGGCGGGCGGAAGGGACGAGGGGGAGCCCGGGGCTGGCCGGCTTCTGCTGCGCTCTGAGGTAACCTGGGGCAGCCGGGGCACCCTGCGACAGCTTGGGCCTCCTGCTGCGCCCTGGGGCAGCCTGGGGCACCTGGAGCAGCCCGGGGCGTCCTGGGGCAACCTGGGGGTCCTGCTGCGCTCTGGGGCAGCCCGGGACGCCTGGGGCAGCCGCCGAGCATGCCTCGGTGGCTCTCGGCAGCCCCGAAGCTGCCGCCGCCGCGTCGCGCCCTCCGCTCCGACCGGGCAGGTGCGGCGGAGGAGCGGATCTGGGCTTGTCCCGGCGGCCAGCTCACGGCTGGGGAAACTGCCTCGCCCCGCAGGAGCCGCGCCGGGGGCTCGGGGAAGAAAGGCGGGCCGGCCGGAGGACGCGGAGGGGAACGGCTGGAGTGCGTGCTGACCCTCTCTGCCAGGGGGTGCCGGCGGGAAGCGCCTGAGGGACGGCGGGGCCGCAGCCGAACGGGCTGGCGGCTCCCGGGCCAGCCTGCCCCGTACAGGTAGATACCGGAGACAGGAGCCTACAGCTGCCTGGACGCTGCTGGTGAGGCAGGGAGGGAGGGAGCACCTCAGACCGAGTCAGCCGTGCACAGGAAAGCTTCCGTCATCCCCTTGCACATACCTCTCCGGGGTGTTGTTATATACCGCAGTTATCTAGAAAGCCACAGTCACGAGTACCTACTCACCTGATTTTTGAAACGCCTTGCTTGGGGCAAGATGTGAGAGAAACATCTCACACACGCCAGCCTATTCCTTCCTCCCTCCCCAGTCTCTCTCAGTGGGACGGGGACCCTGAGCCCCAGGGCGCAGGTCTGCTGGGGCGTTTCCCTCGGCTCCGCTGAATTTGCATTGCGACAAGCAAGTAGAGAAACAGTCCAGCTGGTGCTGGCTTCCAGCACCCCCCGCGAAACCGGACCTCTGCGTTGCTGGAGCGTCACGGAGCAATTATGTTAAAGACTGTAAAAAACCAAAAAGGTGGGCAGACTAGGCTTGGCTGCCGGTCACCCGGGAGAACGCTGTCAGACACCTTGATCCTGCACTGGTTTAGCTTTATAAGCGGGGAAGTAAGGTATATAAAGATTTGCGGATTGGGGATGAAACGATGCACGGGATGTCTTCCCTGGCGTCCGTAACCCCGAGAATTTCAGTGTCCCTGCGCTTGCCCCAAAACCCTGCCGTTACCTTTGTTCAAAGATACAGAAGTGCTCTCTGACCTTCGTCTTCCAAAGCCATTTAAATTGTAATTTATTTGAATCGGTCAAGTAAATCAAGTACATTTTATTAGATAAAAAATGCCCCAAGTTGAGTCACAAATATTAATGATGCCTGATTTGTCACCTCCTTACTTATGTAAAGAAGGCTGGCATTCATTACAGTTACTCATCATAATTCACGTTGTCCAAATATGGGTTTATTTTTGGAACTTTGGTATTCGATGGATTTGCATGGATTTTGAAATTGATCGGGTCTAGTTCCTACTCCCCTTCTTCCGCCCACCCATCTTCCACCCGCCTTCTAGGCTAAGATGCCTAGAATGAGAAATTATGCTACAGACCGTCTAAACGTAATTATATATCGGCAGTTAAAAAGTCTGTCCCCAGTAAAAAAGACTGAGGGGCTTATCAGATTTTGCAAGTTATGCCATGACTCGGAATCCACACCTAGAAGCTGTCGTTATAATTAACAAAATACCAAGGGGATTGTTTAAGATAATTTTCAATAATCCTCTTATTTTTACCCTAGTAAGGGTTGCCCCCAATCCACGCTAGAATGATTAAGAAGTGCTCGGGATGTGGGGGTGGGGGTGTCAAAGAAAAATCGCCTAGCTATGCCAAGGTCCACCCACTTCCCGCTCTATAAAAGGCAGCGGTGGAGCGCAGCTCGGCAGTGGTTACTTCAGGCACACAAAGAAGGAGTTCTCGCTCCTCAGGAAACCCTGCAAGTTCGGATCGCTACTGCAAGAACATTTGTCTCAGTGGATTATCTTCACCGGCAGGTAAGAACTCTTTTTTTCCCCCCCTCAACAACAACAACAAAATGCAGGGGAGCTGGAGAGGAAGTTAAAATCTACTAAATCTGGACTGTTTAGAAGAGCTTGGAGTTATGCTGCAGAGCCTTGCACTGGCTCTTGGCATCAGCTGCAGTTTACAACATAAGATCCAGAACTAGCTGGTTCTGCGTGTGAAGTGGGAAGACGAGCTATCGGGGGATAAACTTCCAGGCAGCAAAACACTTGCTGGAGTTTGGAGACGATGCGTCTGATAGCCAGCTCTCTCTAATCTCATGGGTTTGCTAAATCCTAGTGCAAGCCGCTGGGGGTATTCTGGAAATCCTGCTGGTTTTCAGCCGCCTCTGCAAGTAAAACCCTCAACAAACGTAAACTTTGGAGGCTCTGTTATTTACTCTGTGATAAGTTGCTGCGCAAATATTAGCTTCTGGTTCATATCGCACACAAAGTCCCCGGTAGCCCGGGGGCTCTCCGAGGGAAGGAGCCCTCTGGAATCACCAGAAATAAAGGACAGACCTTACTTGACTTTTATTAGCAACCATGCTTACAGTTCTCTTTTCCCTCCACCAGGACCCCAGCCAGAATGAAACCAGTTCACGTAGCCCTGCTCTATCTCGGCTCTGTGACCTTCTTCGGGGTGGATGCTGCAAGGGTGGACGTAGCGACAGAGTTCAAAAGAAAGTGAGTATCGGAGCGCGCCCTCCTGCCAGCGCCCAGCCCCGCTCCGGTGCTGCGGAGCCTCTGAGCCCCCGCGCCGGGCTCCGGCCGTGACCAGAGGGACTGGATTCCCTGCGGGAATTGCACAGATTCTTAAAGGTCTCCTGCCCTTTCAGGAAACATAAAAAAAAAAATCTCGGCGCTGGCAAAGATTATCGCCCCTCGAATCTATTTGGTTTGGCTCCCGCCCTGCAGGCTTGTGCTAACAGGCTGTCCTCTTCCCTTGCGCTCCTTTCAGATGGACGAAATGGGCACTAAGCCGAGCCAAGCGGGACGTGAAGCCTTCGGGCGCGCTCCGAGGGCTGGCGGCAGCTGCCGACGTGCAGCCGCTCATACGCACCCAGGACGTGAAGGAGGATCTCCGAGTATCGCATCCCAGGTAAATTCCAGCCCCTTCTGGGCTCGGGAACTTGCTCGAGGCAGTGGAAAGTTTCAGGGTCCCCTCGTTTCCGGGTGTTTAGGCTTATTTTAGCCATACATCCTCCAAGCCCCGGAGACAGGTCCTGCCAGGGCTGCACACCGCGCTGAAAGCAGCCTCCCGCCTCTCTTTCCCCGCGCTCTTCAGCTGGCGGGAGATAGAAGCGCCTTTACTGTGAAAGTCAAATATAAATAGTAACTGGGGCTCTGGATCTATAGATAGTGTAACAGCCATAAAACGGCGGGGCCTCTCCCCCCATCGACAGCAAGCTCTGCTCTGCGACCGGATCGCCCCTCTCCCGCCGCTCCTCGGCGGAGGGCAGAGCCGGGGGGTGGCGGGAGGGGGGAGGGGAGTTTGGCACCGTCGGGATGGGCCCGCCTCCAGCCTGGGGGCTCCCTGCCCTCCCCGCCCCGGGCCCACCGGGTCCCCTCCTCCGGGGCCCCCCTGCTCGTTTCTCATGCCCGCTCTCTCTCTTCCTGCCTCGCAGCAGCCGGGAGGATGCTCACATCCGCGTCAAGCGCTACCGCCAGAGCGTTAGCAGCTTCCCCCACTTCCAAGCCGTCCGCACGGGGTGCCGCTTCGGGACGTGCACGGTGCAGATGTTGGCCCACCAGCTCTACCGCCTCGCCGGCACGGGCAAGGACGGCTCGGCCCCTGCCAGCAAGATCAGCCCCCAGGGCTACGGCCGCAGGCGGCGCTCCCTGCCCGAGCGCCGCAGCCCGACGCGCTCCCCCCGGACGCGGCGCGCGCAGCCCCTCGCCCCCGTCCTCGGGGTCTGAGCGCCGCACTACCCGGCCGAGGCCGTCTCGGATGGATGGACTGAGGCACGGACGCTGCAGAGGGCCGCCGCCGCTCGCTCGGGAGCCACCGCTGGGATCCGTGGAGAGCGCCCGTCCGGGCGGGACCCCGGCACGCCCGCCGGGGCCGGGGCCGGTGGAGCGGCGGGTCCTGCGGCCCCCGCCTGCCCCGGGCGCTGGGAAGCTGTGAAGGGGCTGCTCCCCGCGGCCGCCGCAGCGGCGGGGCGCTCACTGACTCTTCAGCAGCCTGCGGCCGGGAGGCGCCGCTGCCCCCGCCGGCCGCCATGTCGCCCACTGCTCCGCAGCTGCCCCCGAGGGGGGCCGGGCCTCCCTTGCCGGCGGGTTGCGCTCCGAGCCGCGCCCGGCCCCGTCTGCCGCCAGGAGGGGCTGCTCGGGGGGAACCCTGCGGCCGGGCGCCGGTCGCTGCGCGGCACCCACCCGGCCCGGGGGCGGCGGCCTCGGCCCCGGCCTCGGCCTCTGCCCCCACGCGTGTGAGGGTGCGCGTTCAGCCCTCGGCAAGGACAGGGACAGGTCGCCCACATCTGCTCTACCCTCTGCGTTATCTGCAGCCGGCAGGGAATCGGACACTCACTAGTCCCTGCGGGGACTGCGATATACTTGAACGTCACCGAGAGGAAAAGTGCAATTGTACGTGGTTTCTGTTAATTATAAGTGCGGTGTGTGTGGATCATGAGATACGTATCGGTATTTAAGATTGTCCTGTGTCACGTCCTGTTTGTATCTTTTTTTTTTTTGGAAAATATATTTTATTTTTATACGTTTTATATATATATATTGCATAAGGGCATTTTAAAACATTGTATCCCCTCTATTTTTCATATCGTGAATGTCAAAAGTTAAACTCTTTTTCCATACCTTTTTTTTTATCTTGCATTCCAGACTGGTGAATGATGTAGAGAATGTATCAGCTGTTCTCCATGGGTAATATGTGAAATAAAATAAACACTACTACATAAAACAGTCCTGATATGTTGTCTCTGGCGGGGGCAGGTGGTCAAGATGAATTACTTCTTACAGTGTTTGGTGCTACCCTTACTAACCCGGCACGGCAGTTCTGTGACAGGCTACAACTCTTCAGTTACAGACTTCGTTAGCAGCCACCTTAACTAGTCGATCCAAGCAAACTCAAGCAAGCGTGCACCTTAAAATCCCAGGGCAGATCTGCTGAGAAGGCTCCGAGGCCTTTTCTACCCATATGTTCTAGCCAGGGCTGAAACGTGTCACAGCTTGGATTGATCGTGCAAGTTTATTTTTTGCCCTAATTAATCAGAGAAACAACTGCACACTTCAACATTGCACAACAAAGTAACAGATTTATTGAGGGAGCACGTTCCAAAATGGTCATGGCAGCTTCCAAGGTTATTTATGTTGAAGGATTTCCTGGGCCACAGTTCAGGTTAAAGTTAAACGGTGACCGGTTCATGCGGGCAGAACATCTTGGATAAAAGCTTAGCATTAGGGATTTTGTTGTTTTGTTCTTTTTTTTTCCCCCTTAAAAAAAAACCAAATTCCAACCACAGACCAGAAAACAAATGTGAAACAACCTTATTAATGCACCAACAGCACCATCTATTGGTGTTTATTCTGCACACTCCAAGAAAATAAACTAAAGTTTATTTTAGTAACATCTGGGGTAAAACATACAATTTTCCCTATTTTACAGTATTGCTGATCATAGTTAGCATATTCAGGGGAGGACTAGGGAACAGCAGCACTAAATGCTGCTAGAATAAAAGAAATGGGCATATTCTTTTGCCTAAATGCCTAAGGAATGTATATTTACAAGAAAAAGTCAAAAGAACTGGCAATGACGCCTTTCCAGGAATACTGTTGCAAAAAACCTTGGGCAGGAATCCAGTTGACTAGATACCTGGCACATATTCATGATGATTTTTCTCCCCAAAGTTTTGAAGTTCTGCTCAGAATTGCCTATTTTTAGTTGCTTTCCTAAACATTTTCAACTAAGAATTTTGGAATCCTGAGAGGTAGGTTTTCCTCTTGAAATGTTCTTTGTTAAAAAATGCATATATATTGACACTTGCCAGTTTTAATTACCATCTGTTTGTCAACAGCTGGAAGAGAATTTACTTCCCTACTGCGGTTGGCCTTTCCAATCCAGATTTTATAAGATGTAAGAGGTGACAGCAAAATCATCATCTTCAGCACAGAATATAGCTGCCAGCTGAGAAGCAAGCAAGTGGCTATTCTCAAATCATGAAAGATCTTATAATTAGAATAGTTGCTGCTTATAACTTTTGAGGTGCTTGTTGTGGGAACTCACATGTAGGTGAAAGCGTGTTCCTACTTAAAGTACAAAGCACAACTGAAATGACTTCAACAGAACCATGCAATTTAATAGCTACAATGTTGTACTTATGGGTTACACAGCTAGCATCTTTGTCATCTAACCTCGGCCGTAAAGCTGGATTGGGCTGTAGCGAGGTTAAGTTGCCAACTAGCTACTTTTGTTTGTATGGAACTTTTCTTCATTTACTGCCAAAACCCAGTCCAAGCTTAAAATACATTTTTTCCCCTCCACTGATAGAAAACACTTCACTCAAAGCTGAAAGATCCTTGGACTAACCAGACAGGGCTAAACCCAACAAGTTGGTGGTAGATGGCATAATTCTGACCTTACAGAAGCATAGTAAATGCAATTTCTGTTTGGAAGGATCAAGAGCACCACCTGTCGCACTTGTAGGGTGAAGCAAAACTCTGTAGTTGCAATAAACAGCAACTAAATAAAACAAGGATTTTTTTTTTCCTAAATCCCTCCACCCCACCCCCACTGCCAAGTCTTTGAAACTATGGCTTTTAAAGCATAAAGCCCAACACCGCTGAACTAGACATGCCAGAAAGCAGTGAGTAGCCCTGTGTCTGGAAGACAACACGTTCTTTGAATGTGTGGAGTTGAAAAGTAAAAGCCCGGAAATACTATGACTGTGTATTTTAGCTAACCTAGTTAGGCTAGGCTGGATAGGCTGGAGAAGAATGACAGAGCAGGCAGGGACTCTTTCCCATTGCATGGCTAACCCCATATCCCATATCCAGGTTTTGGGGAACAGGTCTGTAAAGGATAAAATATATAGAGACTGCATTCTCCCTCCTATCTGTTTCTGCACCTGCCCCAGGTGAGAGCTGTCCAGGTGAATGCTCTTTCTCCTGCCCAAGCAGGGGACATTACTGAAGAACTTTTGCTAAGCACCTTTTCACTATGAACATCCCACAAAGCAAAATGGTGGGCACTAACCTTTAAACAGTAGTTGAAATCTATACATGAACTAGATTAAAATCTCTGAGGAGTGTGAGGATTTTGATACCCCTGAGGTTTCAGGGAGAACAAGACTGTGAAACAGTTATCAGCCCATGAAAGCAAGTGTCCTCTTGAAGTCCTAGAAGTTCATGGAGACCTGTGTGCCTATGCTCTCATGTGATAGATGAGAAGTGGAAGATGTAATCAAATGCCTCCAAAATCAGAAGCAGCTGTTTACACAACACCTTAGTTAAAGTATTCGTTTCTAAGGGCAGCCTGGTGTCCCACAGGCCAGCATTTCAAAGGCTGTTTAAAACATGACTACAAGTTCAGTTCAAACAATGTTCTAAATTAAAATTAAGTTTTGCAATGGTAAATATGTATTGGAGCAGGAATTCATCCTTGTCCACCAGTCTGTTCAAGAGCGGATGCCAAAGGAGTGGTCACTATTCTCAGCAGAGCCTCCACAGTGAAGTGTCAGAAGTGTTCAGGGAATATTCTTTACGAGTTATTATTTTGCTTTGTACCTACCCTAGAGACACCCTATGGCAAAGAAAAAGTACTTCACTATAGAAGATTATTTATTGCCAAAATGGATTCCAAAGGCTATTTTTATCTCAGAAAGATTTTTGTTGCTCCATTATTAGTGCTATATGGAATGGTGGCAAGGGGCCTAAAATGCAGACATACAACCACTTTCCCATAAATTCCTAGTGCAGGTCCCCCAACCTGGAAGAGGGAAGCAAGTAATTATTTTTCTTTCTTCAGCTGATACCACAAAACTTACTTTAAGCAGCCACGTCACATGGAGGACTGCACAAAATGTTTCTTCTCCAGCCACATCAGAAAGTGGTCAAAGAGTTCTGTCACTGTTACCTGGGAACAACTTCTACTGTATCCAAAAAGTAATGACACTGGTGTGCTTTCAGATGATTATCATAAATCTGCAAAGCATCTTGGTCCATGCTAGTAAGAACTACAGTCAGGTGCCAGATATGAACTTTTCCTGCAAGTACAATGACAGAAAGGGGAATACTAATGAATACTTTGGCACATATGAAGCCTTTTCTGGCTCATTTAGTACCCAAAGGACAGCAAGTCATAATTAAAGCCAATAATGGCAACTCCAGACAGCCATCCAAATATTTTCCCTGTGCCGTCAATACACCATTTTATATTATCTCACATAATACTTAAGCAGTGTAGAGCACACAGGCATCAGGAGAAAAAAATTCCAGTATGACTGAGTTCAACCAATAACAAAATCCAATTACGCCTAACTAAAATTTGTTTATTGTGTTCACAAGGGTTTGCTTTTATTATCCAAATACTTCTTAAAGAACAGGTTTTTTCACCAAATAATTTGTGTCTGCTTTGAAATTGCTTTAACTTTTAAATACTTAATTCTTTGGAGCAGGGCCATGTATCCTTCATGAGGAGAAGGAGCATAATTTGTTCATGAGGTAAAGAACTTTGCTATGTAAAAGCCTTTTCACTACATGCTATATACACTAGTCAGAATGCTTGATAACTGTAAGGACTCCAAATGAAAAACAAATGGTTCCATTAAGACTAGAATCAATGTTAATGATTTGATAAGACTGGAGTGTTTTGCTTGCAGAATTCCCAGCAACAGTAACAGCAATGAGGAGGCCAAATGAAATCTTTTGAATTTGCTTGATTCTGTGATAACATTTACCAAACATTTAACTAGGCCTCCCTGAGTCTCCCATCTACTTAAAAAAGCCTGGATTTTCCCAAAGTCAGGAAAGATGAGTCCAACCCAGCTGAAGGCAAATATTTTGTAATAAATTCTGCCTCTCAGAATAGGTTTGCAAAATAAATAATCCTCCAATGCTTTCAGTCAACTATCAGTTCCCAGATCTGTCACTTTGCAAATTACGTGCAACTTTTCCAGCAATTATAAAAGGGTTTATATTTTCTTCATACTTTGCTAATATGGTATAAAAATAAGCAAACATGTGTCTAGGTCTTAATCGCTGATGTCCAGTAGTATTGGCAGAAACAGGAGGACAAATATAACGGATCACACCTGTTAGTTCAGGAGCAAACTAAACAGTTCATCAAACAAATATGATTATTGTCCTTTTAATAGGTGATTACTGTCACAGGAGAGACCATGAACCCAAAACACTCAAAAGACTAAAAGGCCACCATGTAGTTCATGCCACTGCTGTTACAGGAGAGGACAAAAGGGTGTGTGGATACCATATTTCCCTTTACATGACATGACTCTATTGTGGCTCTCTGCTAGAAAGCAGTAAACTCTCAGAGGCTATTACATTTCCCTGCCTGTATATAAGGACTCAGGAGCAGATCTTAAGACAGCTGCACCTTGTAAAATAAATTTATTCTCTTTAGAGACCAGGAAAAAGTGATGGATTTCTAAGTCATTTTTTCTAAGTAATTTTTTTCCTGGGGCTGTGCAGCTCTGCATCTCATTCTGCATAAGGAACAAATTCATAGTCTGGCCCTTTATTGATAAACAACACGAAAAATATGCAGTTGGCATATATCATTTGTCTTCTTACTGCCTGCAGACATCAGACGTTCTGGTGGTGATGAACTGGTGAGCCAGACAGGAATCTCAGCACCAAATCCCAGGCCTGAGACTGATCCCATCTAATTGAAACATAACTTCTACTGACTTCAGCAGGAAAAAAAAAAATCTAAGCCCCAGTTTTCTTTCAAAAACCTGTCTATTTTTATATGGAAAGGTTGTATTTCAAGTTTTGCTTTATACTTCCTTTATTCACAAGTTCTGCTTTTGAAGACTGAAGAAACCACTATAAGGTAGAAGTAAGGAACAGGAACTCTATCAAAAAGAGGTAACTCAAACCCAGACTCTCAGTTCGATCTGAAATGAGTTCAGCAGCGTAGATCATTGCGGTTCTTCTTAAGTGGATATGGTGCTGCTGGCAATGACAGCTTCAACAAACATACATGTGTTAAGTACAGTGCTAAATGTGTTCATGGGTAGGGACTGAATCCCAGAAACTTCCAGTCTTCTTGTCCAAAACCCAGACTTCATTTTTTATTTAATGCAGTAGGATTTTGGAATGTTTTAAACACTACGACTTCATATAGTAGCACTTCCTTCCTCCTCTCCCTCTTCTATTTAAAAAAAAAGAAAATCTCATCACCTATTTTGAAGCCTCAGAAAAGGTTGTATCCAGACAACTAACTCAAATGAGAGAGTGAGTGGTGTACATACCTCACAGCAGAGATTGGCAGTCAAAGCTCCTCTATCAGTCAGGGTGCGCGCACAGACAGTCTAGCACTTTGTGATAATATTTGCACAAGGCAATCAGTATCTGTTTAATTAAGGATATAAAAAGATTTGTACAAAGAAGTGATTCCTGCAGAGACAAAGTTGATTTACTGAGTGATAATTCACATCATCTTGCCCCAGTCTGATTTCATCAACTCCTGGTAATGGGGGGAAAAAAAAAACTCACGTTACAAGTGCACGAGGGCCATTAAACCTGATTTATTGTCTTAACCACACTGCAAGACAGACAGAAACAAATGATATGTTTTTTCCATGGAATGTTGTTAGAATGTGTGTACTAAGATATTTTTCTTCTTCTACTAGTCTGGCACATCTGTACAACTTTGCTGCCATCTGCTGCCTTCGAAAGAAAAATAAATCACTCTCATTTAAAATTATTGCTGGATGTCAAAGTGGCACAGAGCTGCTGCCAGCAGGGAGGCCTGCATTTAAAAGAATTTTATATCTGGCCTGGGCTGGTTACTCAATATGCTGAGTAAGGCAGAGACTCAAATTTTTCATTCCTCCTGGGCTTTACTCAGAAAAAGCAGGAACAGCACAATACCTTTACATATTCTGAGGACATGGAGAAAGGAAACTATTCTGTTCTTTCTGTTGTTCTGAGCAAGCTCAGGGGTTACACTTTGCCCAGCGGATGCCTGGTTACTTCTTCTATTCCGATACCACTTTTGCCACTGTGAGCTATCAAGAGAACAGTGAACATAGGAGCATTTTTTGAGAAAAAAATGTTTTCAAGGTCTGACATGGAGGGATCGAAGGAGAACACTGGCTCCTGTGTGTTATAGGAGTTACCTATTTACCAAAGAGTAAAGAAGGCTGAAGTTGGAAAGAGCAGTACTGGCTTTTCAGAAGAACTCATGATTGGAGATATGTGCACACGGTCTTCATTTCTAGACAGAGAGCTTTTTAAAAGGCAGGAATCAGAACAGTGTGATGAATCAGACTGACCTGTTTCTCCCGTCTATCTAAATAAGGTGTAACTAATGCACTGCCTCAGCAGTAGTTAGGTGTGAGCTGTCAGCTTCTATGGTCACAGAACTGAAGTTGTTCCTCTAGCTGTTACAAAGAGAAGGGAATATTTTCTGCAATGATATTTTCATACTTGATTGAGCTGAAATATATTCTGATATAATTATGTAAGTTATATATACTTAGTATAATGCAAGTATTCTTATTTTAATAAATAACCTGCTGCAAAATGTTTTTATTGTACTACATAATCCAAAAACACTTGTTTTTTAAATTTTATTTTTAATCCTGCCAAGTAACTCGAACAGGCATTGAAAAATGAGCCTTCCATAAAAATATTTCTTTTAACCTCCTTGACTGTAGAGTTTCTTTGTAAAATTATGTACTATATGGTGCCTACATACAACATTCAGCCCTTCATTCATAATGGCTTTAAAACAAGTAATTGAAATGGTACATTTTTATTTACCTCTGGTTTGGAATCAGTGCTGTTTAATCTATGCGCTCTATGCTGGATATTGGTTCATTTAGCTCACCCAGCATACAAATTACATACTCTATTATGAACTGTTATGAATATGAGAATGGAAATATTGTATGAATGGGGCACACTTGGAGCACGGACCTGCAGCCAGGAAGTTACTTCAGCCTACATCTTTGCTTCTTTGCCTCAGGATGGGCATCAGTCATATTCCCAGGCCAGAAAAGCAGCTTCCCTCTGTCTAAATCTGTAAGGGCCCATGTAAGGCTGCACATAAGATTAAGTACTGCAGTTAACTACTGGCAGTTCAGGCAGAGGAATGGGAGACAGGACTAATGAACAGGCTGAACCAGCACTACCCAATAGATGAATGCACACACACAAATATAGATCATGGAAGCACAGAAGCACATACGTGTAAACACACCTACCCAGTAAGGGACTTCTAGGACTGATGGGAAAAGGCTTGAGAAACAGGCCTACTGTCACCTACAGGGCATGTCAGTAGTAGTAATCACACAACTGGCAGATATAGAACAGGAATCAAAGCTATTGCCAGCCTTCTTCCATTAAAGACTGTTTACTAAAGATCACTGGAGACAGGCCCCTGCACAAACAAGCCCAGTGAGAATGTAAAGAGCAGCACAGAGCAGCCAGGGCACCCTTGCAACAATCTTGAAACAAAGACTTGTGCAAAAACTAGTCTGAACAGTTCTTGTAATGTACAAATATCTGCTAGGCGATGACAGATCTCAGTCAAACTACTATTTTGAAATAGTAACTTTTATATATATGTATGTTTGAAAAGGGCTTCGAAATTATATTTGAAATTCTGTTCCAGATACAGTTTTGGTTTCCAGTTAGGATTCTGTTCTGGTCTCTGGTTAAAAATACAGCAGTTTGAAGCCACCAGTCACTGCATTAGTCTGGATTTTAACTCTGGCAGCTCTCATGTATTCAAAGTAAAAGTGGCTGGAGGAAAAAAAATCTATGATGGAGAAAGGAACTGGAAGAGCCCAGTCCTTTTAGAAAGAGATTAGGTGCTATAGGCCAAATCAGAGATGCTGAGGGGGGAAAGTGGTCTTCTGGCTCAGGATCCAGCAGCAGCCAGAAGTCAGTATGTTAGGCATCATCAGGAAGGTTACTGAGAATATGACCGAGGGCTCAGTCTGGTATTATATAAAACCTTGGTGCACATCCCCCTTGAGTTCAGCACACAGTTCCGATCTCTATATCACAATAAGGACAGTGGATCTACAGAGGGCAGAGAGAAGAGCAATGAAAAGGGTCAAGGGGATGGAGTGGCTGCTTTCTGAGGAGAGACTAAAAAGGCTGAAACTCCTCCATTTGGAGAGGTGAAGGCTGAGGAGTGGTTTAGGTTTACAAAATCATAAAGGTGGTGGATAAGGCAAATGTGGAAGTGTCATTCACCAAATCCTGCAACATTACAGCTGGGGCGGCGGGGGGCAGCACCCACTGATACCAGCAGGGAAGAGGTTTAAAGATTATAAAATACTTTTTTTTACACAGCAGTTAGTTAATTCCTGGAACTTCTTGTCCTGAGAGGCTGTGGAGGTGAGTCCCTCCATGTATCAGGAATTCCCCCCCAATATGAGAAGATATCTCAGTTAACACTATCAAAACAGATACTATAGGGAATAGAGGTGTGCTCTTTAAATCCTTAATCCAATGGTGCTGGGAGAGTATGAGAATAGACCACAGCAAGTGGCCAGGTTCACATGATGTCCCTAAACAGTATCCCCTTTCACTGCAAGAGACAGTGGGGGCAGCACATTGGCCTAGACAAACTACTGCTCTAACCCAGTCAGACATTTTTTATGTTATTATGAATAAACCTTCTGTGTTGAGAATACCCTCTGTGCAAGAAAAGCCACTTTATTGTGCTATATTAGGAATGTGAATGGTGCCAGTGCTGCAGCAGATGGCTGGAAAACTGGCTAATGGGAGCATTTAGGTATAGAAACACACACCTACACTGTAAGAGATACCAACAGGACCGTTCAGCCTATGCGTCCACACACCCTCCAGCAGCAGCTTGAAACTCTCTAGGACTGTAAGGTTAGAAGAGAGTTAACTCTCCTCTGTGGGGCCTTGCAGTGTAGGTAACAAAACAGAAAGACTCACAGAATCTCTGGACATGAGACAGAACAATGTGCATTGAAAGGACAGTAATTGTAACTATTATCACAAACAGTTGGGAGGGTTATAGAAGCAACTGACTAGTTTAACTCCTTCATGGGTGCTGCAGAGTGGAATAAAAGATATTAATGGGAACTATTTTAATCATGTTCTGCTTTCTCTTAATTGCTGCTTGTTTAGGAACAGTGTTTTAATGCTTTTCTTCTTGTCAACCACTGTAGGAAGAGAGAAACCACCTTTTTCAACTTCAATTAAGAACAGCAAAGGCCTGTGATGTTCTTTATAGTTGAAGTGAATTACATTCAATAAAAGTAAAAAATGCATGGGTAAGAAGCTTATTTTTAACTTTCATGTGTCCTGCATATTGTTGAAGTCATGAGTTTTTGTTGATTAAGGAGTTTTACTTTTACCGTGCTCTCTCACCAGCCTCTCTGCTGATGAAGGATGAATAGGGAAAGTGTTGACCTTTCTTTGTATGTTCCAGTTAATAAATAGAAATAACACTTTCTTGTATCTGTGCCCAGTCTGGATAAAACACAGTCTGATAGATACTGTATCCCAGATGTTACATCTGATAATTAGGCAGCTTTAAAATGTAACATAGCTGAATGTTATTAAAAGCACTAAAATAAAATTAAACCTCCATCCCTGTAATGTTTTTTTTTTCTGCAGGAAAACACAGGTTTTGCCTTGAAAAGGTCAGTTTAAAGAAGCAGCATAATGATTTAGAGGAAGGTAGCTTTCAATTCTAGCTTGTCTGTGTTAAATACTTTGCAATAAACTGCTCATCAGTTGCTTATCATTGGCAAAACAGTCAGCTGGTAAGCTCTGTTGCTTTTGTGTATTCTAACAGACTCCTAGTATGATCCAGAAAATCCAGGCAAGAGGTAATATATGTGATCACATGACTTGTTATCTTAAATGATTTCATATGTGGTATTTGCTGTAGTTATTTGATATGACTCAAGTTGACCTCATTGTTTGTATGCTTGAAAGGGAACAATTATGCAACTGCTAAATGGTATGGAAGACAGCAATGCCATACAAGACAGAAGAGGAAGTAGGAATGTAATGTCTACCAACTTGTCAAAATGTCTTACACCAACATAATAAGTATATTTTCTTTGTACAGTCTTATATTACAGAACAATGAAAAAGCTAACATTCATGCTGGTAAATCTGGGTTAATCAAGACATCTTGTAGTTCTTCTAGTCATTTGGAACCTACAATTTTTGTGGTTCTCACATCAGAACCTGAATATTTTCAAACAAGTTCCATGCTAGCCAGAATAACAAAAAAACCCAAAACCAAACAAAAAAAACCACCAACCAAACAAAAAACAAGCAAACAAAAATTCACACAAAAAAGGAAAATTAAAGCAGACAGTAGTGGCACTAAAACCAGCATCTTATTACAATGCTGTCAAATTATAAGATACATAAATTGATGCATATGTATCTTCAGTTATAAAATCTTTGTACATACTTTACGTGAGTTTGGCAACATCTTAAGGAGGATGTTGAAGCAAGTTCATCTTTAGTTTTATCAGTGGTTTATAAAAAACACTGATGAAATAACATAGCATTAATTAAAGCTGAACAAGATGCGAACACTATAACTTTCTTCTTGGTACTGACCTCCTTCTTGCAGAAGCATTTTTATTAACAAGTTAGAAAATGAAGGATGGAAGAGTCCTGAAAAACCCACTGGTATCTATTTAATCTGATTTTTAAGTTCTTTATTTTAGTTTTCCTGGCACCTATTTCAAGTTTTTGTAAGTGACAACATGTAATATCTTATGAAACTGCAAGGTGTCCTCTGAAAACGATTTTGCTAGATTTCAAATCACCTTCATGTCTTCACAGAGGTTTTTGTTGAGCAGAGGTTACAAGACAAAGACATTTTATTGTTCTGAAGCCTCTGACTCCAGTCTTATTTTATCAAACGTCAGTAGCTAGTGAGTGACTGAATGGACAACACCCAGCTGAACCAGCACAGCAGGCAGTGTGCTAATGCTTCAGAAGGGTGAGAACATTCTGCTGATTCCATAATGAACCAACTTAAAATGGGTGGCAACAGGCACTGGAGGTACTTTAAGACAATGTTAAACTGTGACATAATTAAAGAGTTTATTAGGCATTCTGTACTGGTTCCACTGTCCTGACTACAGTCCACACCTGAGGAATTGCATGTTGCATTCCCTAGTTCTTCCTCCTATTTCAGTATTTTCCACTCCCCATTCTACAGGTCTCTGGGGATGTTGTGCATGTTCAAGAAAGTGCTCCAGTGAACTACTGCAGAAAGGAAACTTCAGAAAAAATAGTAAATATCTTTGGCTATCACACGAATGCCCAACCAACAATACATGTTGGTTTGCTCCCTAGCATAATAAGCTTTCCTTGTCCTACTAGTAGAAATGTTGATGCACATTGAGAGGACAAGATCCTAGAGAATGTGATGAAGTGTTCTTTTGGGGCATGGAGGCTACAACTGTCAGCTCAGAGTGAGGCAGACATTGGTGACAGGATTTATTAAAGTTTCCCTGGATGCTTGACAACATGATCTTGTCTCCAGATACTGTGTTTCTTTCAATATATGAGTAGGAAGGTCAGTTTTAATTAGCATGACTTTAAAGCTGACCAAAACAAATACCAATTACTGTCAGTCAGCATGGTGATTACAGCCACTTCAGACACATTGCAACAGAAGAGTCGTTGCTTTGTTTATGTGTTAGAAGTGGATGGCAAAGGAAAGCAAACATCATGATTTAGCCGACAGCCTCGGAGTCAAGAGGAGAAAAAATATTTTTGCTTACCATGACACACTCAGTGTTTTGTTCTGGATTTCTTGGGGCCTCTCTCAATCATTTAGTGTCACAGACATGAGAGAAAAAAAATGAATGGATCAGATGGCTGATCAGAGTGCTTTTGTCCCCCAAAATAGCTTGGACGGAACTGTACCAAACTGCAGTTTCTAGGCCACAGCATAGCCTTAGAGCTTTCTGTTCTGTTCAGCACAGTCTGGTAGTAACTGTGCCTAGTTATATACCTCACAGCTCCTCTTCCCCAGTCTGAAAGTGCTACTGAACTTTGGAACCACAGCGTTTCCCACCGAGCCCAAAAGCCCACATTGGTACCCTGAGGTGGTACTGCCTGACAGTGTTAATCTGAGCCAGAAGGCAACTACATTCCCAGACACATGCTGTCAAGCTTTTCCACTTAAATAGCATTCAGCCTTTTAGGCTCTTTCTCTGTAGCAGCAATGAGGAGTGTATCAA
Source organism: Phalacrocorax aristotelis (assembly GCF_949628215.1). Taxonomy (NCBI): domain Eukaryota; kingdom Metazoa; phylum Chordata; class Aves; order Suliformes; family Phalacrocoracidae; genus Phalacrocorax; species Phalacrocorax aristotelis. The sequence goes on from NC_134280.1 coordinate 59,147,148, forward strand.
CACTTCTGCACATTTGTAGCACTCATTAGCCAAGGTGTTCACTCCTAAGTTTACTGCCATGACACGATCCATTCCTTGTTGTAGGTTTCAAAATTATTATCCCAAGCAGAATGCCTTGAGAAGGTAATAGTTTTCCTGCATGTGTCTAGGTCATTCTGACCTAATCCCTTTCCTGTAATATTGTCAGACAACCGGCTAACTGCCAATGTGCTCAATGAATTCAAAATGCCATTAGAAAGATTATGGTCTGTGTTTAGTCCAGATTTTCTCCAACTCAAACTGTTGTGAAAATGCCTGGAATATTTAAATATTGCTTGTACTGTGCAGAGGTAGAGTAGGATTTTTTTTCTGTTGACTCCTGCCTGAAAAGCTCCTCCAATCTCAAAGTTATTTTCATCGATGTCTAACATGGAGGATTTTTGAAACAGCATTTAGCTAAAAAGGGAAGCTGACATGAAAGTGTATGCCAACTTTCCAAATGCTAAATTACAATTACTTTCTTGCCTCACTGCCACCTATGAAGAATGTGGCTACACAGATAACCTAGAAATGGAAATATTAGTCTGCAATACAGCTGCACTTGACTAAATATTTAAGTAATTACAGAATTAGAAAGCTGAGCCTGTATGATGGCACAGTGTGTGAGCTTGTGGGGACGTCTCTCCCTGACTTGTTAAGTTACCTTTTCTAGCAAAACCTTACTCAACCTGGGTTTGGTGACAGATTGGGCTTTTTTTCCTGTGCTACTGTATACCTGACACTCATTTTGTAAAGTAGTAGGACTCACTGGGCAAGGAAATAGTTACCACTAATCACATTAAGGTGAGAACAGAAAACAAGGATACTCTGGGGAGCCTGGGAGCCAAGTGGACGCAAAGAGTCTACACTTTCATGGATTATGTAATTTCCTCCAAGGAGCAATCCATGGTCCCTAAGCCAAGCAGTTCTGTGTTGTTCATGCCCACTCTGCTACGTTGCCATGCAGTGTGATTGCCTATGTCTGTGCTGACAGCTGGGGTGTGGTTGGGGAACTGGGACTATCTGGATTAAAACCAGCCAGGGCTCAGTCTCTCAACGAGAACATGGAGACTCCAAAAAGAGACAGGAGGGATGAAAAACCTGAAGACTGAACACTGGGAGAGATAGGCAAAGAGAATGAGACAGGCTAAACATAACACAGATTAGAGAACATGTGGTAGAAGTTCTCAGGGGAGAGACCCAGGAATTCATTAGTCTGTAGGTGAAAACTGTGTTGTATACACTTCTACAGAACAGTAACACAGGTTCCTTGTGCAATAAAAGTTATCCAGAAAAATAAATGCAAATAATAGCATACACTATGTATAACAGTGCCTAATCCGGAAGATTAAGAAATAGTTAGGAGATTATATATCTGGTTAAAGATACCTTTTATTGGTAACAAGAATTAACTAAATGTATCTAAGAAGTTACAAATGTATAGAATCTCAGAATATCATGCTACTTAATATTAAACTTATTTAGGTGTGGACTTCTCTATAAGTTTGTGGAATGTTCAGCTAGAAGCATAAATGCCTACCTTCATTTGTTTACTGTCTAAGAACAGTATCTGTGCCCCTAAATGGATTTCCAAAGCACATAGTTGCTCAGAACTGACCTTTGAAAATTCTAAATTAAATCTGCATGTGTATGCCAGTATTTAGGTGTTACTGTCTAACTTTGGAAAAAACTGATTTGAAGTTTAAGAAAATGGGAAATACATCAAGTTAGAATCTTTTTCCTATTACCTTTTGTAGGAATCTGTAGTCTTTGTGAACTCAATGTTTTTCTTCAACAAATCTCCAAATAATTTTCAAGGAAACCAAAAATAATATGTTAAAGTTCCAGGACTACCTGTTTCTATTATTTTGGTTATTTTCCCTCTATATACAATTCTTTAAAAATATGTATATATACATCATTAAAAAGGTTAGGTGGTGCATGCAAATATGCCCTCACTTGGACAGAAGACTTTAAAATTCAAAATGCCTTGAAAGGGAAAGTGGTAAGAGAGAAATAACAGTTCATAAATACTGTCATATATTACAACAGAGAATATTATTTTTAGAAGTTATAGGCTTATGGTTTACCTTGCTGAATTCAACACAATTAACAAAATGCAGCTCAGTTTATCTCCCACAATCTTTAGTTTTTCTCCACAGAAGTGCCTTTTCCTGCCCCATGTTTCTCTCTTGTTCTCCATGTGCCATTACATGGATCCCTTGCCTTTGGTTACTAGAAGGCACTGAAAAGGATACAGATACTAGAGAGAAGGACATCTTGGTCTCAATGCAATATCAAGGCACACTTTAGCCTTGATCAGCTACAGCAGGGAAGAGGCAAAGCCTTCACTTCACCTTGAGAGCTGTAATCTCTGCTCCCCTTGTCACTGGCCACTGGAAAAAGCCTATGGCTGATACTCTTCTTCAGGCAGCATCACAGTTTGTCTCACTGCATTTTGCCAGGATGGACATTTTTACTGAAGCAGTCTGAAGAGAAATGTCTATTGCTTTCAAGCACCTTTCAGTGACATGTTTTCAAGCAGTTAGGGAAAAAAGTATCAGGGAGGATGTTGGTTTTCAGAGGCTGCCAAACCACCCCCTTCCTGTGGCTCTGGTGACATGCTTATGTCCTGCTTCTGAAAGCTCTGCAGGAAACAATGAGACAAACCAATTTCTTCTGGCAGAGAGCAGTTAACCTTTGGAAATCTAACTTGTATATTACAGCAGAGGCTTTGACTAATATGGTACTTTGAGGGAACCTTGTGAACACAGACACAATGCAGCCAGTTAATTGTCTTCAACACCAACATTGACAGACTCTTTTTGGCCGTGTACTAGAAGACGCCTCTGGGCTCCTGAAGCAATAATCCAGCTCTCTCTGTCCTTACTCTAGTTGCAGATATGTAGCTTTCCCATAGTCAGTGCTTCTGGCAAGGAAATTGTTACTCTTGCAAGAGTGGAAATGGGAAAACCTGCATTTCTCCAAACTTGTTTGGATACCCAGGAGTCAGGAGGACTCTTCTAACAGGCTGCCAGCTGGACCAAGAATAATGAAGTTACAAGGTTTAAACAGTGGTCTGCTCTGGCCATTCTTGACGTAAAAAGATACTTCTACTCCCTTCCCCTCTAGCTCAGTCCTCCCACTCTTTAATTTTTTGGTTCCCTTTCTTGGACTTCTGTGGATTAAAACCAGAAAACAAACAGCATCCCTTCCCCCACTTCAGCAGAACACTTTTTCCTACTTTTCTTGGCTGAGTGTCCTTTCATACTCGGCGGGTATCCTTGGGATATCTCCCAAGGCAGGCTCTTCACAATGGCCTAGTACCAAGAAGCGTGATTGTCTAGTGCCTAGCAATACTGTCATGACCTCAAGTGGCTTAATTTTATAAGTGCTGTCTCTTAGATAGTATGTGAACTCAAACCAATATCCAAGACTCATAACCACACCAAAATCTCCTGAGAGGAGCAGACACTTTCACTGGCATCAGTCCCCTTTCTGAAGGTTCCAAGATATAGAGCCCATTTTCTTTGTTTTTCATTCATGCAATAACAGGAAATCCCAGAAAGCAGAGCAAGAGATTTCATTGTTTCCCAGAACTGGTAACACCTTGATGGTTAATTTGGTTTAGGGCAACATGAACTAAAAAGCCCAGAGGACCACCTCCCTCATTCATTTATATGGTCTTATTATTCAGCAGCAATTGCAAACTTGCATTGACCTCAGCAGAGCCACAATTTCACCCCAAACACATTATCAGTGCAGATGACTATCTGCCACCCGAGATCTGTGATCCATATTCTCAAATTCTTTCGAAGAGTTTGAAATCAGGGATCACTTGCCACAAACATCTTCTAAGTAACATCAATGAGGAACCACAGCGTTCTGAGGTAGTTGATCTCCTTCACATTAACTGATTAGATTCACAATGTAGTTAATTTATGGATCATACTAGTCATTTAGACACCTTAGTGTTATTTCAAAAGCTGGCAACATGATTCTTGAAATCACATAGTGCATAAGTATTAGGGGAGCATATTCTGGTAACACTTCCAACTTCGGACCAGCAACTGAATAGTTTGGCAAACGTCCTTCAGTCCTTCAGACACAGAGGACAAACACAGAATTTGGACAAGAATATACTTACATTTCTTGGCCATGTCATGAACTTCACAGGGATAAAAATGCATCCAACTTAAATGAAGCTCACCACAACATTTCCATTACATGAGATAGTGCAGTGGGTTGACCTTGGCTGGCTGCCAGGGACCCACCAAGCTCCTCTATCACTCTCCTCCTCAGAAGGATGTGGGGAGAAGAAAATAAGATGGAGAACTTGTGGGTCAAAATAAAGGCAGTTTAATAAAACAAAAGCAAAGGCCACATGCAGAAGCAAAATAAAAAAAGATTTATTCTTTACTTCCCACCAGCAGGCAAAGTCCAGCCACTTCCTGGGAAGTAGGGTTTCAGTATGTGTAGCAGTAAGACAAATGTCATACTAATGAATGCCCCTACGTCCTCCTCCTTCCTCTTAGCTTTTATGCTGAACAGATGCCATATGGTCATATGGTATGGAATATCCCTTTGGTCAGCCTGGGTCAGCTGTCCTGGTTATGTCCCTTCCCAAGATCTTGCCCACCCCCAGCCTACATTTTAACTGCATAACCTAAAGGTATCCATCTATAAGTAATGTTTTATAATTAGACTAAAGCTAGTTTTTTACATTTTGTTAAGCTTTAGTTTGTTTAATGATGGAACCCGCCCCGCCCCCGAATTAAGACTTGATCATCACTTTGTAATCTGCCCTGAACAAAGTAGTAGCATTGAGTTGTCTGTGTTCCCAAACGAAGAAAACTGCTCCAGTCTTGCATCAGATAAAACTTTAGTGCAATCATCTTAGTAAATGATTGGGAAAAGTGAACCAAAGCCTCCTTTGTAGTTCTGCAGAGCCTGCTTTATCTCTTTACCTGTAGGATTAAGCTCAACAGAGGTATAAAGGAGACACTTTATGCTCACTTATATCTCTGTGTAGGGCCATGATAGTAGACCTTAAAGGACAGCTAATTAATTGACAGACAAAGCATCAAGACATCAAGGAAATGGTTGATTCTTAACAATTTTTGCATGGTTAATAAGCCAGGTTGGGAATTAGAAACTATATCTCCCACTGCCCATCCTCAAGTCCTAAACAGAAGAGTTATCTTACTGTTATTTTACACAATAAATGAGGTTCTGGATCTCTCTTTGATCAAAATTTAGAATCACATATCTTATTTGGAAGTATGAAGAGAACTAGGGGTCTGATTGATCCCACATGAATATTGGGAAGTACATAATATATTGCAAAGTTACAAAATACCTGCTGATTTCTATTTATTTTAAGATTAGGCAATATGTGTGCTTGATTAACGTTCCAACTTAATAAAAGCCCAGTTAGTTCCCCGCAAGTTATGTAAGGATAATTTTTAAGTATTTAATGAAATAAATTATTTTCCATAAAAGAAACTGGGATAATTCTAAATGCGTTCATATGTTATGCATTCATAGTTCATATGTGACAAAATTTTTTATCACAGGAACCACAAAACTTATCTCTAATGTTCAGGAACCCATCATTATTTCTTCAGTAAAGCATGGTAATTCCCAATAATTCCATATTAACTAAATGTACTATTAATTTTCATAATAAAAAAAAGCACATACTCGGAACGAAATTGTAATTACATTGGGTTCTTTAGTAGTTTGATGAAGGTGGACTATTTAATAAGCTTTCATTGTTCATGAAGTTAATTTAGTTTAATTTTCCCATCACATATAAGTGTACCTTAATCTTTTTCTATTCAGATGTTGAAGTAATGGGAATTAATCTTCCATGATCACATTCAAAGGAGGCTTACTCACATTTGCAGACAGACACAATAAAAGTGACTGTAGCCATTCCCAGTGCCATTCCACATGGTCTGGCCCAACCCAGCTGTGGGGCTTATGGCTTCAATAGTAGGAATGGCTGAATTAAATGCATATCCACTCCTTCACCAGTCTCAAATTGAAGGCTGATCCTTTCAAAGCTAAAACCAGAAACGCTTTCACTAATACACTAATACATCTGTAGCTGAGGTACAGAACACTATCTCCATTAAGCACTTTCTGCTCTAGTGACTGTAAACTCAAAGAGAGGAAATGTGTGCAAATAGGCCATCTCTCAAGAGTTTTTACAAGCAACATGGGGGAATTCTGACAACTGAGGTACACCTATAAATCACTGTCACTGTGACAGCAGATGAGCACTGGTAACTGAATTTATAGTCCTATCTCCAGCCTCTACATCTCCCTTGGTTCCTCCACATCTCTGAATGCCTGTCAGCATCAACATAGAAATGCCTCCCTCTAAGTGATGTTACGTTCTGAGTGATTCTTGCTGCTCTCCTGGCAGCCTTGTCATCCTCTGCAGCTGTTTCCCTTTCCCTCTATTCCAGAATCATTATCCAGGTCAACCCTTTTCTTGCAGAATGGCAATCCAAATACCGAACAGTACGAATTGCAACCTCCCTGCATCACACTCTGAAAACTAAATCCACATAGGACCATGAGTCAGATACATCCCATGATATGCAGTTCCACTATTGCATCATGCATCAGACATGTCCATCCTGAATTGCAAAACCAAGAGACTTAATTGATTAAATTTTAATTTGGAATTCTCTTTCTAATCTAATTTTCAAAATGTCATATTGAGAAAAATCGAAGATGTGACCAGTGCTATATAATGGTGTGAGTTTGTTTCCCTCCCTTAAATAGCCTTCTAATTTCATTGGAATTAGCTGCATGAAGCAAGCTAGATTTAGCTCAAGCTCTCCTTCCTGTGGATTTTTAGCTTTAAATTAGATATCTTGTTATTATTTCCAGTGGGTATGAATATGAAAGATGACAAGTAAGAGCTACTGAAGGTAATTCAACAAGATCAGTGAGATGGCAGGTAAATGTTGAGTTAAACAGAAGAACTTATTGTGAGGTGGTAGGCTGAGGAGTTGTTTCCTAGAGGACTGAGTAGCGCTCTGTTCCTGGGATTTCTAAAAGTAATCTCAGTGCAGGAGCATGAGACTGAATAGGTCTCAGCAGTTAGTGGAACATATTACACATTTTTCTGAGTAAAGTTTCAGCATATTCTGTTATTTCAATCACATGCTATTTGCTGTCTTAGTTTCCAACTAATTAGTTTTATTTAAAGGTAAATATAATGTTCCACATTGCTTTGTTTGTTCTGTAATTGATCTGTTTGCTAAAATGGTGTTGCGTTCAGGTATCAGTGAGATGTGGACTGCATTACTTTAAACAGAAGGAGTACTGCACCATCTCATGATGTGGTTTGCGTTATGAAGAAAATTAATTTTGGGGGATAAGACGACCCAAAAGGACTATTCTATTTTTATTTATCATTACTTGCTTTTTTGTCATGCATTCTCTCCTACAAATAGATACTTAACTGGATTTGGACTACATCTATCATTGTGGATCTCATTCCCTTTACTTTCTCTGGTGAGATCAATGCTCTGCTGCGATTTGCTGAGCTACGTGGGTATGAGAGCAGTTTGAGAGAGAAGGGTTGCCTCACAGGAGCAGATCTCATTGAAACCCTGTGAGAGCTAAGCCCCAGCCTTTGGTCCTGTTGTTCTTTTTTTGTCTTTTATTCCTTCAGAAAGGAATTTGTGTCCCCTGGGTGGAGGGGAAGCAGAAGGATTCATGTACAACCTCTGCCTCACAAACTGATGATTACTGGAATTTGGGAAGATATGCAGAGAAAGGGTGACTCAATGCCTGCCTTGTTCTTAAGCACTTTATGTAAACACCTGTTAGTTTCACTTTAGTTGCTGTGATATGTACTAACTATATAATAATGTTGTTCAATGCTTACGTGAGCAGCTCACTATTTTTTATGATAAAACACTTTGATATTAATCTAAAACCAGGTATAAATCAGTAAACAATGTAAAATTCACAATAATTTTCACTTGCAGAAGTATTCACTGGAGGATAGACACAAATGTGAAACCCTTAGGCAGGACCTTCCCCAAGTGATTTTGCAGGGCAAAGAAAGGAAAAAAAAAAAGCAGTATATAGATGGGTTCAAATCTTGCAGTGTATCACATGGATCCACATAGACCTTGGGGACATATTTCCATGTACAGTCCCTGTACCTGTGCATGGCACAGGGTCCTGTGACCTGGTTTGAGGAAGCCTGTATCTGAGGCATGTGATCTGCTCAGCAAATAACAATTGAGCTGCTATTTTTAAGAGAGATTTTCCCTGTAGTGAGGATGCTACAGGAGAATCTTAGCACTGGGCCTATCAGTCTTTCTGCAGGGCTGGTGGAAGCTGCACTACTCTCCCACAGAACTGGAGTGTTAGTGGAAGGGATCACTGCTTCTGTTGGGCGCAAGAGTCACCAGATATTGAAGTCCTCTGTTCTATGCCCTCTGAGACCATTTCTTTCCTTCACCATTTCCTCCAAACTATTATTTTTCTCTTCAAGGACTGAATCATGGTGCCCTGCCTATGTGCTTGTTAAGATCTCAGCTAGAAAAATGCTTTTGCTTAAGAAAATAACATCATGGGAAAGGCCATGGCAACACAAACATGTGTTTTGCCAGAACACGTTTATACTGGATGGGTGGGTAGTTCAGACGGCCATGAACACTTAATAAAGCTCATTTTTCTAGTAATTCCCCAAGGCACTTTCTTAAAAAAAATATTATAGAGATACAGGCATTTTAGTGGAAACTGCCAGGCTTAAAACAAATATGATTACCCTCTTCTCATAATTTTTTTCCTGTCACCTTAGCAATCTAGGGAAGGCAATTTCTAGTGTAAATAAATTGGATCATATTATGCCTTTTCAACCCTTCAGTCTTTTCTAAGTTTTATTTTTGCATCCAAAATCCTAATAACAGTCTGTAACACATTTACATTCCTGCATTCTTGCCTCTGTTTTGTTGGGTACAGAGTATTCCTTCTTTTTTTTTCCTCTCTCCCTTTGGTAATATAATCATTCTGCATGTTTCCAGATTTGGACAAACAGAAATGTTTTCAACCTCCAGATAGTATTTAAATGACAACAAAAAAGTGCCTCTGGTCTTCAGGCATGAATTTAAAACATTAAACTGAATGCAGAAAGAAGCAATATGAAATTTAGGATGAGGAAGTCAAAGCTGTCTAAGAAATTTCACAGATTCAGAGAATTTAAGGCCAGGATGAAAGAATAGACATCTTAGTTTGACTCCTGCTTGCCAAAGCCATTACATTTTACACATTTATTACTATATTGAGATCCAGAACTCTTCACCTGAAGTATTGCTCCCAGAAAAGCACACTGTTTTGAAGTGAGAACATCAAGAGGTAGAAAATCAACAACTTCCCTGACACTGATTAATTGTACACATTGTTAAAAAGCATGCCTCACTTCTCGTTTGAATTTGCTGGCTTAACCTTAATGCCCCTGGTTCTCATTTTTCCCTCTTTCTACAATATTGAAAAGCCCTTATGTCCCTGATAATTTCACACAGAGAAATTATTTGTGAACTCATCTACTCATCCTTGGTCCATGGATCTGTTCAAATTGCACCAATATATGCTTCCCAAACTGCTGTGCTATATTTCATTCCACTTGTAGCACTTAGCTTTTCTTAGTAGGCTACAGCATTACCTCTTCATTCAGATTTCACAGTACATACATTTTCTGGACACAGGTTCTCCGTTCCCCCTTCACAGAAATAGACCCAACAACTGACCTGTGTCCAGTTTTCAGAATCCCGAGGGAACCCCAAGGTACTCTCTGCAAAACTATAGTTGGAATTACATTTTACACCATATGGTCTGGAGTTATCTAAAACCCTTCTCTGATAGCTTCAGCCAGAGTCTCTCCTGTCCAGCTCACTTCCTCAGATCTCACTTCCTGCAGCTCACTTCCTATGTTTTCAGTTCCATCCTATATAAAATCCTTCCATTTCTTTCTCTAGTACTTTTATGTGCTTGAGCCTTTTCCATTTTATAGACCCACCTAGCTTGTTTGGTTTTTTGTTGAAGTTTCTTTCCCCTGCAGAAACACTTGGAGTAAAAGGTTAATCTAACCTCCTTGACTAATTGTTTGGTCAAACTATAAGATTTAAAACAAAGGCCTCCCTTTTATTCCTAATCTCACATAGAAAGGCTTTCTTAGCAAATGTGGATACACATCCATACACAGGCATTAAAAAGAGACGTAAATATTACAAAACAGAAAGAAGTTTCCATTGCATAGATAACATTCCCTCAATTATCACAACTCTGATTAATTATATTTTTTGATCAAGTTAATCTTTTATCAGCTCCTGAATTATGAAAATAAAAGAAGCAACACTTCTATAAAATCACTGATCCTGCAAGGATGTGCAAAACCCAACCATGAATTGTGTGGGCAGCCAACAGACTAGGGGCACACTAGCCCAGGCAGTATCTCAGGGCAGGTCTGACAGAAGTAGCTCTGCTTCCCTATTCTGCCCTTATTGTCTCTTGTTGCACAGCATGGGTCCTTGTCATTTCACCTGCTTGACAGCTCGTGCCATACGTATGGAAACCACATACTTTTAGTTCAATCTGTCATGGTATTTAAGTCTGCTAGAAGGATAGAAAGTTCTCTCACAGGGAGGGAAACAAACTTAGTTTGCTTTGTACTGTTGAAAACAGAAAAAACAGCTCTTTTTAAAAGATACTCAGACTGAAATGTCACGGAGTTGGGCTTTGACATATTGAGAATAAATGAAGCAAGTAATGAAAAAGCTGGCAGAACAAACATGGGCATGCAGTGGAGAAAACAGTGTCTTAGTATAGGGACCTACATGAGGGATGTGCAAAGTCATTCTGCAGAGAAGGCCAAATTCCATGTTTAATGACTGCTCGTCTAAATTTAGGATTATGTGATACACTTAATCTCCAGCAAGATGCATACTAATATCAGTGGGGTACTGGCATTAAGATCAAGGGGATAAACTAGCCTTTTGTGCTGTGGTAGCTAACTCAGGCTTACTACCATGATTGTTTCTCAGTTGAGGAAACATTCCCATCTTGACTTTCGGTGTTATTTATGCACTTTGATTTCCTTCTTCACAGTTTTCCTTTTGTTGCTATTCATTCCCTTTCAGTCCCCTCATCTGTCTTTTTCTTCCCTTCCCTCAGAGTTTTCCTCCCTGTAATAATTCCTCTTTCTTCTTATGATTAATTCTAATTGCTTCCAATCAAAAAGGTTTGCTAAGCATTCCAAGTCATGCCATTAAGTTTTAGAGTTAACTGTTCAAAGACAGCTAACGTCATTCAGAATATTACTCCAGGTTGCCTATTTGTAGAGTCCTGAAGAGAATGCTGCAAGAGTTTACAATGAGTTCATGTTTAGAATATTGTAATGGATTTTGTTCTCTCTAGTGAAAGTGATGGGTGTAACTGCTGTAGCATAAGCTATTCCACAGTAGTTGCTCTTCAATAACTAGTTGCAGCTTTTAGAAAAGCTCAGAAATAGCTTATGCCATGACAGCTCTATCAGTCAGTTTCCTTGTGTAGACAAAAGCTGTTGTAAACAGGACGGCTTGGCACATGACCTACTTTAATGTAAACTTAAATTCTGGAGAAACAGGATGTATCATGGGTTTGTGCAGTGCATCAGCTGGGGAAAATGGAAACACTCCACAGAATCAGATAGGTTTTTTCTTGTCTCTGTTTTCTATGAACCATATTGTTGGCTCTTCTCTGTCCCTAATTGTTGTATTATGATCTTTCTGGCCTCCAGCTCTTAGTTCTAATGATTAAACAAGACTAACATTTTTTTGAGGTCATAGTGATAATATGATAGTCCCTTTGAAGGGATTCAGTAAACAGAATACAGCATTAATGCATTGTGATATTATCAGAACCTTAATTTTGGCTTTTGGCAATATTATCACTGAAGAAACTAACTGTTTTTAAAAACTTTAAATATATAATGGACAGAAGAATAGTAAGCAAAATAGGTTTATAAAGCACAAGACTCTCAATTTCCTTTCTTGAGCACACTGGGCAATTACTAAAAGGAGTACAGCTGTTAAGTGATTCCTTTGAAAGACAACATTTTTACTACAGAGTCCCTTCTAAGATGGCCATTGAGAATTAGCTTCCAAAAAACTAATATAATTCTGCCTTACTCTGAAATTCCTGGTAAGCAACTGATTTTTAGTAGTTACTGTTGGCCATGTGAGATTCAACTCTTGAGAACGATTGACTCCAGCATTCTTAGGCACCTATATGGAGATCAAAAGAAACCATTTTTTTGACAGCATTTGCTTCTTCTCATGGAATATAAAGTAGCTTAGAACACCAGCTTAGATTTAGACAACTATCTTTTAAATATCTAAAATTAGGTCAAGTAAGTTCCCATGCCCGAATATGCTAGATTGATAAAAGGACATTAGGATTTAAATTAATAACTGCATGCTACCTAAGGAAACTATACTATGAGGCCAGACTTGGACAGGAAAAAAAGAAAAAAGAAAAAGAGAATTATTATTATGAGGCACTGACTTCTGACATGGCCCTGGGAAGATGTGGTTTGTCTCAGAAACACCAGTGGCTCTTCCTGGTGTGACTCCTTTTGTCCTCTGTCCTACAACTCCCATGGCAGCAGAAGCCCTTAGGTTGGCTCAGACGTGGTCCCACCTCCTCTTTGACCCCAGCGTTTTCTCCATAGGGAAACAAAATTCTGTTTTGCCTGTTTTTTGAGTAGTCATTAGTTGATCTGCACTCACCTTCTTAGGTTACATTAGGAGAACAGAGCCAGCCCAACTATTTAGACAGTAACTATAAAAATCACATTTCTTTTTCTCTATTAGTTATCCATAGAGGCAGAAAATGACAATATGAACATGTAATAAGGGAAATGACTGTGGATGACAAATGTTAAGCAATTATATCTGAGGTAACCATGAACAATGATGAGGAAAAAATCAGTGTAAATTGTGTACATATTTGTTGTGTTCATGCATGCATGCATGCTGATTACCAGGTAGGTAGATAACAGCCATTGAAGCTTGTTGCAGCATTTTGAGGAAAAAAGTAAGAAACCTGCAATGTGGCCTCTTCCCAGATTTCTGACCAAGTCCAGAGCACTGAATTGAGTTTGACATGCCAGACTCTCAAAAAGACTGTTCTGAGAAGGAAGGCCACACTACAGGAAATTACTGATTAACTATACACCCTGAAGCAGGAGACAACGAAGCAGCACAGGTGTCTGAAGCATTTAAATGCCAAGAAGAAAAGAAAATGTATAACTAAAAATGATAGTATGAAAGTGGCTGAGGCTAAATATCAGAAAAAACTTTTTACCTACTCTTGGGTGTCTCTAGTGAATAGAAATCTCCGCGTATGATTTTAACACTGTTAATTCTAGCACCAGTAACTATACAGTATGTAAGAAACAAAAACTCTTAGAGATTAATATGAAAGACTATGAGCTTTTTTCCCCTCTTTGACTGTTGAGATTGCACCTAGATCTTGCTCTTGCACATAGAAGTCAAACACACAAAACTGTACATCTTTAAACACTAGGTGGCTCTGTTGGCTTTTTAAAGTACAGCCTTACTGAAGCCTGCACGAGTTTTGAAAAGTAGATACGGTTCAGAGATGTACTTCATTGACAGTCATTATGGACTATGCAACTTTTTATGTGAGTGTGCACAAGGAAACATCGATACTATTAAAAAAAAAAAGAAAAAAGAATTGTCTTCCACCTTTGACCAGCTTGGATCTGATAGCCAGTGCAACGGGCAAAAAGGCATTGGCTTTCAATTTCTCCTCTGTGTTTTTCTGAATTTTCACAGTTAATTGTGCCCATGGGATGTCTGTGTGGTGACTAAGGATGGGAAAATGAAGGATATGGGTTCTGGCCCCATGCATGGAGAAAGTTGGCAAAAGTGGTTTTAAGCTGTTGATATGATCTTCTAGTACTTGAACCACTTTGCACTGGTCTGTGTCCTACTGGCACGAGAGAAACTCTGTCCTTTTTGTCTTGAGCTGGTTACAAGTAACTCAAGGGACCACCAAGGCAGCTGTGGATCCCTAAGGCATGTAAGCACCCTTCCCCACAACACTGCAAAATGCTGAAAAATTGTCCTGGGGGATTATCCTTGGATCCTATTAGAACCTATTATGCTAAATTGATCGTCCCAGATCTGGCTAGGCTGTCTGGCGGTGAGATAGCTTTTTTTTCCAGAATAAGGGACCCAAACCAGTCTTAATTTGTGGGAAAACTGATTCTACATTATCAATCAGCAAAATTAATGACTAATTTCATTTAGGACTGTGAAACATTTTATAAGTCTTTCAGAGGTGTTGCAGATCTACAATCCTTTCCACTCTAGTCTTTAGCCATAATTAGCATGCTTCCTTGTCTCAGAAAAGAAATTGATGCATTTTTTTCTTAGCAACCTTGAACCATCATCCTGGACATGGCCATAATAGTTACACCTTTACAACTTTTTTTGTTCTTCCCTGGTGCATAAGTTTCACCTGTAGAATTGATCACTGGAATAGTCCTTGCAGAATATTTTGGCAATCTACAACAGTTATATTTTGTATGAACAGATTCAGTACATTATGAACTGCTAAAGCACATCTGGAAAAGCAAAGAGATAGAATGTATGTGAAGTTTACTCTTGCTCTTTTACCAAATATCCAGTTTCAGTCCAGATTAATAAATGAATGTTTGCATACGGCAAATTTACCTTTCCCCATTGTTTCGGGGTAGCATATATATAACAGTTTAATATTTATATTTCATTTATATGAAATAACAACACAATCTGAGTTTTGAAGAAAGACTAAATTGAATTAAAAAAACAAAATTGAAGAACTATCAGTGTGATGGTCTCTTTTTAAATTATCTACTAATTTAAGTTCTAGATTCCTCTGATATCTCTATTTTGTAAACAAAAGGTTGCCAAAATCCAGAAACTAACTATTACGGAAGCCAGGCAATGAATTTAACAGCTCTTTTGTTCTTCTACTTCTGTCTAGATCTGAGAAGACTGGCTTTTCCCCTACTCTCTGCTCATCCCCACTGGATTGTACAGGAGGTGACAGGTATAAGCCATTCCAAAAGCTGACTAATCTAGCAGGTCACCTTTCATTTCATACTTTCTTTCACCTGCTCCAGTCTCTATGGGCTGCCTGGTCTCGAAGAGATTTTTCTGCATTTGAGCTACTCCCTGTGGAAATTACTTCTTTTCAGCTGCATGACCTAGCAAAGAGTTTATTACATACAGTGACCCTCCCCACAGATCCTTTGTCTTTCCATGGTAGCACAATATGCCTGAGCATGGTCATCTATGGCACTTTCCTTTGGTTCAATAGTGCATTGCTGTGACCTGTCTAAGCACCAGTTAGAGGATGTCTTTGCAGTAGACTGGGGGCAAACGTGAGCTTACACTGGCTGTAGTCTTAACAAAAGCTAAGAGTTCAAAGAGCTGTGCTATATCTGGTCATACAATTTCTTGATCAAAGCTGGCTCACATCCCCCTGGCTCATAGTGTGCAATGAAGTTTTAAGACAAGCTCTCTACCAAAGGATGTTGTGGACACCAAAACAGACAGAGTTAAAAATGGAACTGGACTCATTCTTGGAAGGTATTCACTGACTGACAACAATCAGAATAGTCCAGATTCCATCTTCAGTTCATAAAGATTACAAAGCAATACAGGTGAGGCACAAGAGGAAAAGGATTGCTCTTTGACACCATCTAGCTTTCTACTAATGTTTCTGTTCATACTGGGTTTTCCTTAAAGGGCTGGCTGGCCATTAGCAACAAATGAAAAAGGAAAAGGGTACGAAGGTGTATGGTCAAAAAGGTGTAAGAGAGGACCAGAGCAAAACCCTGAGCAAAGCACCCCTGTACACCAATCCTTCAAGGTATATATGGAATCGAAGGCCTTTCCAGGGAGAAAACGAGTAAAGGGGGAAAACCCCCAACATAAAACAAAACAACCAAAACACCACAAACAACACCCACCCCCCCCCCCCTCACCCCCCTCAACTTATCGGGGCACTAAATCAAAAAGGAAAGGTATGTAGGAGTTGCACGATCAAAAATTAGTATAGACGGAACTGAGTTGAGGCATCAAGCACAGAAGCCCTGACAACATCTACTATGTGAAAGTATCCCATGTGTACCCCACTTGGTGATGCTCTGCCTGTGCACGAGAGGACAAGGGAACAGAAACAGGCCCCACCATCTCTGGGCTTTCTCCTAGTATCTGCTATAGACAGAGTACTGAGCTTCAGGGCTCTTTTGTCTAGGTCTAATGGCACTGAAGTGACATGGAAATCTATCTGCACACAGACATTGGAATCAGGTCCTTTGACTGTGGCAGCAGCTGAAACAGAAAGCTTGAGATACACAGAACTTGATTTGCCTTTGTCTGTATTGGATTAAGTTCACTCTGTGCAATAACTATGGATCAGTAAAGTCTTTCTTAGACCCCCCAGAAATGGTTACAAATATGACTTAGGTATATGTGGTGGTTTTTTGAATAGATGGGAATTTCTTCCAGGTTAGGAAGAGATGGGAGTTTCATTAAATTGCCTGAGGCAAAAGTACCACAGCAGCAACCAGGTCATCAAGTCACTTTAGAATGAGAGAGAGATATACCTCTAATAATGCCAACACTGCTTTTCCCTCCTTTTAATTTATATGCACTAATGGCACAAAAGAAAAGAAGTCTCTGATAGGAACAAATGGTTATGTAAGGTGAAATCTGCATTCCTTGCGTAGGCACTGTTTACACAACACTAGGGCAGCTACAGCTGCCGGAGGGCAGCGAGCTGCTGCCTTGGCCCCATGGAGCTGGTGGTCACACGGGCCTCGCCCTCTACCCTGCCCAGGTGGGGTTGAGGAGTGGAATGCAGGGTGCATCCTGCCTGCTTTCTGTCATAGTAGGCTGGTGTTACCCTCTTGGCAAACTGCCATTACAAAAAAAATATGTTATTTTCCCACTGTCCTTAGGGTAGAAAAGAATTATGGAAAATTTTACAAGCTGTAGAATCCCATGCCTATTATTTTGGATGAGCTTTATGACTTCTAAATCATTTTGCATATCAGCATAGGCCTAGCTATAACATTTATTATTCAGGCAGGTTGGATAAAAATAATAAAGCAATTCCCTGCCCAGGTGAAAGTTTAGGTTTCTACACGAAAATAGGAACATTTTGGGCAGGATTTCTTGCCACCTATGCCTGCTTAGCACTACACAAACAATACAGAGAAGGTTTATTTGGGCTGTAAATGGCCACTAGGAATCCCCATGTACTAATGAACTCCTGGCTTTGGAGGTCGTAGAGTTTCACTCACACTTCTAAAAGAGGAGACTTGGAAAATATACTTGTAAAACAAAGTGAAGATGGGGGATATTCTGGGGACAGGGAAGACTGCAATTCAGCAACACCTAGCCCTGAGTTTATTTAAGGTTTGTGTAAGGTTATGTCTAAACCGTACGTTGCATTTCCCAGTTTCTGGGCAGTTATGTGCCCCGCCTGCATCACATAGATATCTGTTATTTTGGAATGAAACTTCTGACTTGAGGGCCAAATAATCCAGATGCAAACCCGAGTCACAGATCATCACAAAAACCTTAATGGTCATCTAACAGTAATACAAATGCAGAACTGAGCATCACTTAACGGAACTATTGAATTTCCACTGCAAACATAATATGTAAACCAATTCTACACATACTGTTTAGATTCCAGTGCTGATTTTTGCAGCAATCAAATAATTCAGAATATTCTTTATTTTAGGGGTTTCCAAATTAGACTAGCATTCCCCTTCGTGAGCTGTAATTACACTGTTTCATTATGTATCATGCATGGGCAGTGTTTAATTTTTTAGACTGTTGCTGGCTGAATATTTTATTTTGTGTGCATTCTGAGTAAATAAAATTCCTCTTAAAACAAAGTGGAGTAAAATAGCATTGTACATCAGAGTGGTGGTTAAAAAATACTTCATCTGCACATCACATGAGATGAGAAATGTGACTTTCAGAAAATTCTCCTTTTTATGGATCAGAATAAAGGTCTTTTAGCCCCACATACAGGTTTGTCTAAAACAGTCAGATCTCTCCTTCTTAGAACAGTTCCAGAACTTCAGATAAATTAGGTAAAATATCAGAGCAAGGTGTATTCCATCAAGGACAAATACTTTCAAAGTCCAAGCTCAGTAGGTTTGAGAGAAGCTGGTTTTAAACTAGCATTTTTACATGGCTGTTGAGACAAAGCAAGGCAGCTAGTAGATGCCAGCAAAGAATTTGCCAACTGGCTGGAAAGAAAGCTTTCTAAATAACCAAATGACAGCTTACAATTCCAAACACACCAAAGTGTCCCATCTTGCTTGTAAACCTTTCTTGTTCAACGAAGTATTACAGTATATTCCATTTATAAACTCATGGAAAACTTCTGTTATGTTATTTCGTATTCAGATTATTAGGACTGTACAGATACTTTCCTAGTTTGTTTTTAAAGCCGTGACTGAACGGTCATATCCTGTAATTTATATAGCTCCCACTTCCATTTCATTTTTTAAAAAAACAGGTTTATATTTGCATACTATATGTATTTTATTTCATAATAATATACCACAGGGCAATCATAATCACAGGTATTCTTTCAGAAAGGAGAATGTCATTTGACTGAAAAAACCAAGGAACAGGATTCCAGACCTACTATCAGTTCTAATGTCAGTGCAAGTAATTTTCAAAACATTTTGCATTTTGTATCTTGTGTGTACATATGCTGAACACCACAACTATTCAAGACTGAGTTTATAAAAAACCGGCCCAATCAAAGTTTCTCTTCCTTGTTGCCCCTCTCACACACTTTCTGGAATAGCCTTCAGCAGTCTCCAAAATATAGAAAATTTGCTGTTTTCATTTAGAGTAGGAACCAAACTTTTAGATTTACAAATTCTAGTTTAACTCAATATGGAGAAAGATCCAATCACCTGTATCAAGAGTTCTTAACCGGGTGTAATTCAAATACAGGACTGAATACTCATTTGCCCAATTAATTTCTACAAACTTTTTGAAACGCAGTGGATAAGAAAGATGGTGCTTTTTGATTTGCTGAGTTTATAAAACAGACAGATATGATTTGCTCTGTATCATTTCAATTACTCAATGGAATAATTTTCTCCCATTTTGAATAATTACAATTTTCATCTATTGTTTTGTTTAAAAAGTTGAATCATTCTTCCTTTCTAGTAGAGAGTATTTAATAATGCAATTCAATTACACTTCACATTTGGCACAAAAATCCCCTCAAGTTTTTGGAGATGACTTTATTTAACTGTGTTTTCTTCACTGTTGGAATATCAGTTACTCTTCAGTAAGTAAATGCATGTGTGCCAAACACATAATTAACTGAACTACTTAAGATCAGAAAAGCGAGTACTAGGTCTAACATTGCTTGGATGGCACTAATGGATACATTATAGATTGAAATACTTCATTTGATCCATCAGTTTTGTTCTTATAAATATCACAGTCAGTATTATGAATCTATTTAAAAAAATGAATTCTAAATCCATTAGCTTTTAAGGCACTATTCAAATGAAAGAAGTATGTTATAACTGAAACAATTTCCAGTTAGAATGAGAAACCATTTCCTAATTTTGATGAATATGCATTCCAGCTTTAATTATCTCCCAGAGAAGATTTGTATTTTTTCTAAAAATAATTATTAATAATACAGATGTATAGTTAGGGTTTTCTTTATTTTATTCCATTCCTCAGTAGATGTTGACATGCAAGCAAATCTTCAAAATTTTTATTGCATTTCTTTTTGTTAAAATAGACTGAGAAAGAGCCATCCAAATACTACGTACACTGCAATAATGAGTTTACTGCTGTCACCAAAAGGATAATCTCTAAAATATGGTGTAAAGAAAGTTGAAGGCATAGAAATATAGAATTTTAAAAAATAATATAACGAAACATAATCAGTGGTAACTTTGTGGTGAAAGGAACGGGGTAATTTTTTTCTTGTATTAGATTAACAAGATAAAAAGAAATACAGTTTACCTGCAAAATTTACCTGAGAGAACTACTGCTTGCTACACAGAAGTGAACCAAAATGCAGATGGCTTCAGAAAGTACTGACATTTTACAATAGGAATCAGATAATTTAAAATAACTCTGGAGGCATTTGCACTACTTCCAATATGGTGTGTAAAAGTATAATAATCTACCCACAAACTGGACTGGCAGAAAGACTCCTTTGTGGGCCAGATGGCAAGTGTTTAACAAGGTGTTGACTAAATCACCAGGGTGTTCTAAGTCTGGATGCAAAGTTTAACGCTTTATGTTTTGCAGGTGCTAATGGAAGCGTACAATACCTACTGATGAAAATATGCTATTTCATTGTTGTCAGCTTAGTGTTACTTCCATTTGCCAAAGATACATGTGAATTGTTCATTATGAGAGAGCAGAGATGGAACATGAAACTGGACCTGCTAGCCAAATGTAAGTTCTGAACACATTTTGTAAAATAACTGATCATAGTAATTGCTTCTGCAAAATGTGAGAGGACTTGAAGTGTTTTCTTGTTAATTTATTATTGTTACCCTGTTCTTACAATCCATCCTGACGTTATCACAGAATCACAGAATAGTAGGGGTTGGAAAGGACCTCTGGAGATCATCTTGTCCAACCCCCCTCCTTGAGCAGGCACACCCAGAGCAGGGTGCGCAGGAACGCGTCCTGGCGGGTTTTCAATATCTCCAGGGAAGGAGACTCCACAACCTCTCTGGGAAGCCTGTTTCACTGCTCTGTCACCATCACAGGAAAGAAGTTTTCCCTCATGCTTAGGTGGAACTTAGTACAGATCTTGCAGTAGTATTTTCTTAATGCTTCAATTACTATAGATGCATTTACTAAGTTAGGATCTTAGTTTGCCTTTAAAGGTTTCCAACTTGTTACAAAAGGAAAGCTCATTTAAATAGTCATGGTCACCTAGAACAAGTGTCCCCCGTCCTTATGGACTTGTACTTCAGTGCTCATAGAAGCTTTTTCTTTGTTAAGGCATTTTTAAGGTCTCCCTTACTGTGTGAATTCTATTGCCTTCATAAAATGTGAACTTACACTGCAACATTTTCTTCACTTGGGGCATACAGAGCTGCCTGTTTCCATGAAAGAAAATGGTAGAAATTCAGTTATCTTTGAGACAGTTATTTTTTCACTGCGGTTGGTAGAAGGCCAGTAATAGCACAAGAGGGAACTCTTCCAGGTTCTTGCATCTCATAGTTAGAAAAGAGATTAAATCAAGTGTAGAAGGAAGACCCATTTGCCAAGCTGAGAAAAGGAATCCAAGAAGCCATGAGACACCTGAGTCCAGCAGGCAGGGTACAGTTAAGATTAGCGGGCCACTAAGAAGCCCAGACTGCCAGGCAAACTCTGTGATAGGAAGCAGGCAAGTTTGGACAAGTCCACACAGGTGACTCAGAGGACATGGGGAACAGGAGAAAGGAAGCAGGACTAACAGATCAGCAATCAATGGGTGTACTGAATGGCCAGCAGCAGCAGGTGTCCTTTGCTCATCTATCATGTGGGCAGGGCAACTGTGAGTCAGACCTACAGACACTTAAAGTATGTAGTTTCCTGGGCGGCAGATGGCGTGTCTGGGTGTAGCCTGGCAGCAGCTGATGAAGACATTAGAATTACTGTGGGAGAAACATGCACATGCAGCATCAGCCTTTTTTTTCCAAGCTAAGAAAAAAAGTATATTTTTGTTAGTAGTATTATTATTTTAAGATCAATTATTGTTTAATGATTTTGGATATCTGATTTTCAAATGCTTTTCAGTGGTACATGTCTTATACAACAGCAGTGTCCACAATTCTTAGCTTTTTTATGAGCACATGAAGGCAATCATGTGATACTAGTATAAGAGTCAAAATACCTGGTCATCTTTGCAACTCAAATTTAGTGTAGTCACCTACTTTCTTTTCCCTTTCATTTCTTCACCAGTTATGTGAAGTAAAAGAATTTCTGAAGCCAAAATCCCATGAGGTTTATGAATGGAGCATTTCTTCATTTACCGAGTTGGGAGGGCATAGGGGGGGACAGCACACTTGCCACAGGACTACCTGATCCCTCACAAGTTTAGGGAGATCTACCTTTACTCTGCTTGTCTCTTTTATGTAAAGAACCCTGTTCTTCAGTCACTACATCCCGGTGGTTCCCTGCACTGTAAAGATACTTTTATATTTAAATGTCTTCAGATTAGGCTCCAAGTATCATAACTCAAATTTACCAAGAACATCCCTAAACTTTTCAGCTTCAGGCCCCGGAATCTCTCAAAATAAGGTCAATTTTTTTTAATGTATTAAGATCCTCGTTCCTGCTGAGTCACGCTAGTTTTGACCTTCAGTTATTTATCTTGGTCTCTTTACCAGGTAAGTTTATTTTTTAATACACATGAGCACCTGAACTGTGTCGCTACACTGAAGGACGGACATTGTCAGCAAACTTACATATCGAGTGTGGTCTTTACACCAGCCTCACGAGATTCTGGTCTCGAACCGAAGTTTTCTACATGTAAGTGCTTTTTGAGGAGAAGTTTTGAAACAAGCGCTTGCCAAGGCAGCACGGCCGGGGCTCCCCGCAGCTGAGGCGGGCTAGGGCCGGGGCGGCGCGCACCGGGCAGTTCCCTCCCACGCCGGCAAGGAGACATGTGACAGCGCGCCTTCTGTTGTGGCGCCTCTGAAGGCGAAGGGGCTGCTGCGGCGCCGCGGAGGAAGGGTTCCTATCGACCCGCCGGCTCCCACTGAGGCCACGGCCTCACGGGGGAGGCGGCGTTTGTGCCCCGCCACAGGTGCAGCGGCGGGACGAGCGGTGCCGGTCAACACCCGAAAGGGCGGCCTCTTCCCCGGAGAAGCAACTCTCGTAGCTTCGGGTAGGCGTCTCCTCACAGAGGTACGGGCAGGGCGCGCGCCCAGTCAGGGCAACGGTTAACGGCCCCGCTTGCCGGGACGGGGGCGGGGCACCCCCCGGCCCACCGGACCTGGGGGCAGGAGGCAGGGGGCGCAGCCTCCTGCCAGGCGAGGCCCCAGTCACAGGGGCGGCCCCTGCCTCAGCGCCCTCCTTCCGCCTGCCCCCGGCACCACCTGCTGCGGAGCCGCCCCGGGCTGCGATGCTGTCGCCCAGGAGGCGGCTGGAAGCCCCGGCGGGACTGGGCGCGCGGCGAGCGGGATCCCCCGCCTGGGGGCCGCGGCGGCCATAAAGGGCCGGGGAAGGGGAGGCGCGGCAGTGGCCCTGGCACTGCGGTAGCGGGGCGGCCGGCGGATGAATGCGCAGAGGGGAGCGGCGGCATCTGGTAGGAGCAGCTCCTCCCTCCTCTGCCGGCGGCTTTTGACTGAGTCTTCCGAGCCGGTGGGAGCGCCCGTGGTGGGGCCCGGCCCTGACCCAGCATGGCTCTCCCCGGGGCGCTAGGTAAGTGCCGAGGCAGGAGGCAGCGCCGTGCTGAGCTGGTCGGTGGTGGCGGTGGTGACCTTGGCCGCCGCCCCGGCGGGGAGGGACCCCGGGCGGCCGTGTGCGGGGCTCATGCGGCGGGAGCGGCCCCGGGCCGGGCCCCGTGGCCGGCCCTGCCCCACCTGTCCTCGGCGCAAGACGCGGCTCCCGCCCCGCCGGCTAACCGGCCGCGAGGGTCTGGAGGCGGCGGCGGTTGTTGTTTTCATGGTGTGTGCTCATTACATATTCAAGCCCATTAAATTCCTGATCGATAACTGCTTTTTAAATAATCATTCCGTCATTTTTTTTATGCAGCATGTTTCAAAAGAAATAGCTTCCTTCCACAAAGGTGCAGAGCTAAAGAGCAACCAAAGTAGCCTTTCTGTGCGAGATAATTAGGAAAAGAGCATTTTGCTGTTTGCTGGATGGCATTGATGCTCCCTCCCCATCCCATTAAGATGTCTAGTCGCTCTCGCAGTCACTCACCTTGGGAAAAGGACAGCACTTGTACAGAAAGATACTGGATCCAAGATCCTCATCCCTCTTCCAGCTCTGGATGGCACAGCTTGCATGTGTTGCATGAAGTGTCTCACAACTATTTTAGGTTTGTTAAAATCATTGCAGTGACATAAGCTAGCAGTGATGTGAGTGAACCTACCTTTCAAAGTGTTTTGTGCCTTAGTCTCTCATTTGCTTGAGCAGAGTATATGAGATCAGGTTCTGTAAGAAACGAAAAACCCTTTGGTCTCAGTAAAGGAACATACTTGTATCTGTATGTTCTGACTCTTCGCTATCTTATTGTAATGATTTAAAATACAGTATGGTTTCTCAAGCAATGTGTTTCCTACTGCATTTCTGTTCATGATCACAATTCTCTAAGAAAAAGTTCATTTGTACTAGGAAAATGCTCAGCCAATGATAAACATACAACCAATTGATTTTTCCTGTCCTAGTCAGCTAGTACTGAAAATATTTTAATTCCTGATTTAGCAGCAGAAGAAACGTTATTATTCCAAATTTTACTATCATTGCTAGTACTCTTACTGTAGTTGAGTAACTATAAAGACCACTCTGATGGGCTGAAGTGGCCCAAAAGGCCTTTGTTCCTGGCAGCTGAATGTATGGCAGTTGCTGTTGCTGACAACTGTGTTCATTGAGGTCAGTGGAAAGACTCCTGTGACTTCACTGAGGTTTGAAATTGAGAAACCATGTCTAAGTTTGGATGTTTCTAAGGCATTGTAGTGCATTGTCATCAAATCATTCAGCTAAATGTGTATGTATTTTTATATTTCTTGTGCAGTTATATTTGATTTTAGGAAGACTTAATACTCATTGCAAAACAAACACTCTTCAGGCAGAAAAACTGCAGAGTGTCAGATCCACAGTCCTTTAAAACCAGTGACATATTTCCACTGGGCTGTGAATTGGTTCTTACAAAATAAGAATGCAAAATAATGTAGATGATCACTAAATTGCCATGTTATGGTCCAGTAGATCTCTCGTCACCTTTTCATACTATGTTTGCTTTTATTCTAAAAGCTGAAGCGTTCTCAAAGCAACTGTGAAAACAGGTGGACATTAATTAAAATCTTTTAGGCTGAAAACAACAGGATCACATATCAAAAGGATCACATATCAACATGTGAAACTTGCAGCATGCTTACAGAAATACTGCAATGAGGGCCCTGATAAGTTATGCCTGGAGTGATCAAAAACTGCCATGTTCCATGCTGACTTTCACCATACATCGTCATTTGAATGAATACCATCTTATAAAATATATTTGCATTTTTGTAACTAAAAAGGATTCTGAAATGCCAGTTTTGGACCCAGACCTCACATTCTGGCAGTGCTTGGATCCATTTGTTGTGATGTGTTCATTGCTATTTTTAACTTATGTAATAAGAATTTAATCTTATTTGTTACAAACTCCATCATACTGAAGGCATTCCAAAAGCTTTATAGTACATAACGAATAATGCTGGTCCGTAGCTTACAAGCATTGTATTTTTCCCCTCCAGAATGCTACCAGCTATGTCAAAATTCACATTTTGTATTGTATGAGAATTAAATATAAATAAAGCCATGAAACTACAGAAGAAACGCTAAAGATGGTATTTTCAGTAGTGCTGCTATAACAAAATGGAAATATTTTGTGACGAAAGGCTACCTAAAAATTTAAAATATAAAACATTTTTTTGAAAAATGATATTTAAATGCTAAGTAGAAATTAAAGTCCATATCCTATCTGCTTCCCACATACAATTCAAAAGCAGGATATGAACTACTGAAACCAAATGAGGAAAAAAAAAAGTCATCACTGAGTTACTACACCATGTTTACTCCTGTTGTGCAACCATCTTACTTCATAGCAGCTTCATGACTTTCTTATTTGTGGCAAGTATGGGGTGAGGTAGAAATGTGCAACCTTCTTTTCTAACTTGCTTGTGGCTCTAAAATTGGTTTGAAGTCACTGAGCAGGGAAGAAGGCAGACAACAGAGTGAATATGACTTCCAAGTTCAGTGCGAATACATACGGCTAAGTATACGTTATACCACAAATAATAGTCTATCTGATTATGTAAGTAAGTGGAATATACTAGCAAATCTGTACATACTAATGAAATTTCCTAGGATATGTATGCCAAAAAGTTCCTGATGCACAAGTTGGCACGGCTGCACAAGTGAAGATGCTCAGGGGATACCTGTGGTTCTTGTGTACTGCATACTAATTTAAATTCTGTGTAGCTGTTTGGCTTTATTCTGCTTTTGCTCTAAGCTCTTAATTTTGATAGGTGTACTACAAAAAAAACCCCAGTCTCTCACATACCTTTATTCTTCTTGTAGTTATAATTTTGTCAACTGTCTTCCTTATTAGCCGAGATGCCCAGACAGTTTCCAAAGCTGAACATCTCTGAGGTTGATGAGCACGTGCGACTTCTAGCAGAGAAGGTATTTGCTAAAGTTCTCCGAGAAGAAGACAGCAAAGATGCCTTGTCACTATTCACCGTGCCTGAAGACTGCCCTATTGGGCAGAAAGAGGCTAAGGAAAGGGAACTGCAGAAGGAACTGGCAGAACAACAGTCTGTGGAAACAGCTAAAAGGTTTGTTCAGTAGTTGTTTTCTTAGTGGAAAATATTTTTTGAAATGAGTTTGAGTTAATATTTCAATACCTGGCAAATAACATTCTACCTGTTATTACTTCAGGAGAAAGGTGAACAGCAGGTACCAAGCGCACCTGTGTGCAGTCCTGTGCTGTGCAGAAGGGGTGGGGATGGGCCCTAGGAAGCTTGGATTGGTGAGGTTGTCTCAGCTGCGTTTCCAGCAATAGCATAGATCTTGCTTATGTAAATTTAACAAACCAGTGTAGCTGGATAGTAGTGGACACAATCCTGCGACTCTTTAATGTAAAAAGAGTTCAAAAGACTTTTTCCTCTCCCTTTAGTCTAGTTTCATTCAGAGAAATTGAAAATTTCAACACACACACACACACAGAGTGGTATGATATTTCTTTTAGTTTCTGTAAAAATAGATGAAAGCAAAGACTTGACATTTAACATCAAGGGAGAAGGTGAAAAGTCATAGTGGCTTAATGATGTTATTTATAGGTTTTCTTAACTCAGAGGAAAAAAATCTAACCACCATTAGGCATAAAACGCATATTTTGCGTTTCCTAGAGTCATGTGAGCTTAGCAGCAGTGAGCATTGACACCAAATGGCTTTGATGCATAGACTCCTTCAAAAGCAGGCAGACAAGGAAGCCTTTGAAAATGATAGCTGAAAACACGTACCTGGTTAGCTGCAGACAATCAGTTGGCCAATGCTTGGCATTATATTTCTGCAACAGAAGGGAGAAGAGTCGATTTAGTTAAATTAAGGTATGACACACTGATGATACAGGCTGAGACTTTTGGTTTTGAATTGTGCAAGTGGGTGTCCCAGTTGGCATGTTCATAGACATAAACAAGCACAGAAGGGAAATAGAGATATTTTCATTCAAACAACTATTTGGTATATCTTTCCTTCTGAACTGATAAGTTTCACTTTTAATTTGGGAAATTGTTGTATTGAAATATGTTCCATCAGACTGTACTCCAAGTTATGCACAAGTTTAACTGTGGGTAGTGAGATATATGTATGTTGTTTACATGTGGGAACAGAACAAGTATTCATCCCTGTCCTACATGACTGAAGTGTACTTCAAGGACAGTTAGACGAGTGAAACTTCTGTTGTTTTCAGTTGCTGTTGATCCAATGCTGCCTTTCAAGAATTTCATACTGATTTCAAAGGTGGCTACAAGTACTTAAGAGAAGATGGAATTTGGTCATAGGGTATTAATTGTACCAGCACTGCATGTTCTTATTCTTCAGAATGTCACAGAAGTAACATGCAACTTCCAGAGGGTATTCCAGTACTCCTTTTTCTTTGTTAGTGGCTCTTACTAACATTTTAAGGTTTTGGCATCTAGTTTAGAAAAAAAGGGAGTATTTCCACAGTGCAAAAGAGAGTGATATCACAGGTAGTTTATAACATATTTATTACATGAATATTTAAAAATACTTAAAATACATTTAAAATGAGTAAGGAAAATTAATTAAATCTTTAGAGATATTCCAAAAGTTCACTTGAGGTATTACTTCACTGAAAAGTACAGCATTCTTTTTTAGCTGGTTTGTCTAAAGTACACACCTATCTTAGTTTAGCTGAGAAAGAGTGGAAGTTTTTAAATCTATGGGGATTAGCCATTTAGTGCTCTGAGGGGAGGAATGGACTTGTGTATGAAAGCCATGCTGTATTATTACTCTGGTAACCAATGTTAGCCTTTTGCTGAAGTCTAATCAAACAGTTCCTAAGGAATAACTATGTGCTCATCCTTTTTCTTACAAGTTTAACTGAATGACTATGTATGAAATTTTGATGGATAGCCTTGTCTGACAACTAGATGAGTTTTTAAATCCTGCATGTTTTGGGAAGAATGAAGAGTGTGTGTAATAGCATGATAATTTATAACAACTTATTGTATATAACATTCACTCATTTCTGTCTGATATTTTGTGAATTCTGATGCTACCGTTCCGTAAGAATCAAGCCCTACTAAAGTAAGCACAGTGATCACAGTTGCATTCTGTACAGTGACTTGCTGAAACTGTATTTGTAAGAAGTGAAACAAAACAAACCTTAGGGCATCTTACAGTGATTGTAAATAAATTATGGCATATTGTATTTGTATGGAGGGTAAGTGTAATAGTGTGTAGCATACATCATGTGAAATGTAATATGAAAAAAGCTGAAAGCACAAATATTTTCTGACCAACATTTTTCCTGTGGTATTAGAGATTTCATTTGTAAAATTTCTTAGGGGGTGATTTCTTTGCTGTAATCAGTTTTCCGGTGTATTTAATGTTTTATACCATTGCTTATTTTATGTTTATACCATTAATTTGTAGGAAGAAAAGTTTCAAGATGATTCGATCCCAGTCTTTGTCATTACAAATTCCATCTCAGGAATGGAAAGCACCATCAGCCAATCCTGTTCTGTCTCCTGCAACACCAGTTCTTCCAAATGCTTTTCTGCCAGTCCAAGTGCCATATGATGTACCAGAGTTTCAGAGAGTTTCAATTAGTGGGGACTACTGTGCAGGGGTAAGAAACCTTTTTTTTTTTTTTTCTCTCCTTTCTGTGTCTAGGGAGAAAAAGAACCCCAAACAGCTAATGCATATAAAGCATGAAATGCCAGTATATTATGGCTCTCTATAACAAACTGTAAATTGCTTTGTGAACATGTTGATTTGTAAAGCAGTTAAAGCCAAGGTCAGGTAGTTTTGTACTTTTTATCATAAAAAATAAATCAAATAGATACAGCCATAATCAGGCATTAAATAAATGGGTAATATATGGTAGGAGAAAAAGGGGTGTGTGGGTGTTTTGCACACTGTCTTTGGACTCTGCTTCTGTCACTGGCTTCCTGAGACCTTGGGTAAGATCCTTCTGGTCAAGCCACATACACTTGCATTTTTGGGAAGTTCAGTCTTCGTGTTACTGGTGTGATTCAGTTTGTTGCTAAAACTGCTGTTTTATTTTTGTCAGTATTTATCCAGGCTTTCCTTTCAGGTTACAGTTGATGATTATGAACAAGCTGCCAAAAGCCTTGTGAAAGCTCTTCTTATTCGAGAAAAGTATTCACGTCTTGCCTACCATCGCTTCCCAAGAACAACATCTCAGTATTTGTGTAGCATGCAAGATGAAAAATGGAAGGTTGAAGATGAAGTGTATCCAGGTGAATATCCTTGTTCTTCTTTTTAAAATATACAGTTAAACCCATGCACTGCCGTAGTAAAGGTAAGTTGGATTTTTGTGATGATCTCTTCTAAGTGTCTTTTTATTCTGTTAGCACATGGTGGAGAATCACTGATGGACCTAAATCATAAATCCTCTGTCTAATCTGAAACTCTGAAGGGTGTCAAAAGCTAAAAAATCCATACTAGATGGTCATTGATTTTTATTCCCCCCTCACCCTCCAGCAAATGGGATGGTAGGTAGTACACTTGCGTTCCTCCAGGAAAAAGTTATATGAGTATGGTTTAAAGTGAGAAGTCATCCCTCATGATCTTGGCATGCTGAAATAAAAGGGATTATGAGCTCGTCTACATTGTAAATTGAAACGCGATACAGACGTGCTAGTTAGTCATTTCACAGTTGTGGTACACTTACCAGGTCAAGACTAGAAGCTGTATAGTCATGTTTGTTCGGTGTTCTGCCTAGGTTAATAAACTGATCTCTCAACAAGGCTTATTAGGTTGAACATATTCCCTATTATATAAATCACAAATGATATTTGCCACTTAGGTGGGTTGTGTCTTGAAAGCTTTGCTTGTGCATTAAACCGTTTGCACCGCTAGTTTTTTGATTAGCCATTGAGGAGCAACCTTTGGTCTGTACGCATGTGCCACTGTGTCACGTCATGTGTCAACATATGTGTCCATATTGTGGGCAATGTATTCTCAGCCATAAAGTGACATTTTAAAATCAATTATCCTCTAGCTCAGTGGTTAAAAGAGGGTGAATTAACATGCTTTCAAACATTTGTTATACAGAAGGAGTGTAAAGAAGACAGTATACTGAATATTCAAGACAGGAAAGATATTTTGGAACAGCTGCTGGGGAGATATTTCCAAGCTGTTATTAGGCTAATAACTTCTTTACAATTATGCTTTTAAACTTATGACATAAACAATAAAACCTCATTACACAGTGTCTTAATTAGCACAAGTTTGAGCTGGATAGTTATGAATATTAGAGATAAGAATGATATCAGTTTAAACTGTACATTCAGGTGCTCTAGGTGAATAAAAGGGTTGGTTAATTACTTTTCTGTCTTGGCTTAACCGAACAGGTAAAAGAAGAAATCTCAGTGATAAGACTGAGCCCAAGAACGTAGTTCAGTTGACATAAATGTAGTTGAGACACTTATTTTATGCTAGTTGCATTAGTAAGATATTGCAAAAGAAGTGATGAGCATTCAGTAGCATGAGTGTTCACGTAAGCTGAATCTCAGAAGTGTGTTTACCTGATTCTCAGAAGAAAAAAAAAAAGTAATTTTGTAAAGGGATTACAAAAACAAATCCCAGCTGTGCTTCTGGTACTTCCTGATTTTGGTTATGGTCAGAAGGCTAAGGGGAAGACTAGAGTTGTGTTGTACTGTCTCTGGCTTCTGCACTTCTTGGTTCTATTCAGAAGCAATTAAACACAAAACTAAGGAGTTTTAATAAAACAAGCACACACACACACAAAACAACAACAAAAAACCCCCAACCCAGAACAAAATAACCAAAACCCAAACCCAACAAATCAAAGCACAAACAAAACAAACACAAATGAAAAAAACCCAGTTAAAACACAACAAAACCAATGAACCAAACCCCCCAAAAAACCTGCAAACCAACTATTGCTTTGGACAGAGTGAGAAGCACTGAGTCTTAAGTTATTTCCTGCTCTACTATAAGTCAAGTATATTCACTAATGGTTGAGAGAAAGAGGAATCAGTCCTAGTATGTATGCACTAGTCTAGCTCATTGGATTGTGGGAAGGGCAGAGGTGAAGAAGTAAGGTACAGCCGGTTCTTTTCTAACTCATGTTTGAATATGAAAACAGCTGCATTATTCAGTGCTTAAATACAAACTTCCAAAATTACTACACTAAGTCAGAGGGTGAAAAGATAATGACGGTGTGTATGGACTCAACAACTGTTCTATTGTTCAAAACTCTCAACTAGACTTTCAACCATCCTAATTTAAATACTTCCGGGAACTTATTTTGAAACGTGTGCAATCATACATTAATAAAGGATAGTATTAAATCAATTTATACATCGGTTCAGACAACTCTAATAATGTATAATGTTTGAATTAAGGTAGGCACTTATCTTAGAGAGGGACTGCAATTAAAGTCTGTCAGAACAAGGCTTTGTTGTAACAACAGGTCTTTCACAGTAATTGAAAATGTGATTTTAGTGAAAGTACTAAAATCTGTTAGAAATGAAGTATTACAGAAGCAGAAAGTCCTTTTGTAATTATTTTGCTTTTTGTGCAAGTTACATCTTCTAAATGTAATGTAAATTTGTTTCCAGATTTCCATTCACCCCCAGAAGAAAATGAAGATCCTTACAATCTTGATGATGCTCCAGACAATTTGGATTATGTTATTAAGATAAAAGGTGGCATTCCCTTTGTTTATGATAACAAAGAAATGATGGAACTCAATGAGCCTCGGAGTCTGCCATATCCTGACCTGGAGACTTATACCCTTGACCTGAGCCACGTTCTTGCTCTAATTGCAGATGGTCCAACGTATGTTTCTCTTTCTTCTCTGCCCTTTCAGGCTGCTGGTTACTTTTAGATTAATATTTCCTCCCTTTTGTGATATTTAATTCCTCAAATGTACTCATTCTACAGTATGTTTTTGTTTTTCCCTTCTCAAGCATAATTGCATCATGGAAAGACTTAAAAGGAAAAGAAAACCTCACATATGGCTGTATTTGATTTTTGTTAGTTTCTTTGTATCAACCATGGCAAAATGAGAAGCAGTTAACAGAAAAGCAAGAAATTGGTCAAATGTTCCCATTCAAGTCAAATCTGACACAAATTTCTTGAGGCATGGGAACTGAAACTTGAACCGCATGGTTTTTTATTCTATTTTGGCCTGTGCTGAATTTGAGGGTTTTGAACAGTGGTCTGGAATTCCTTCATGTGTGTTCTACTCTTTCTGCGTGAAGAGAAACCCTGTGTATGTAGAGCATACAGAACAGCTGAGCAACATAAATATTCAGTCTGATTTCTTCCAGATGTGAATTAACTGCTCATGTGCTGCAAAACTGATCTATACATGTGCAATCGAAATAGGTCTGAAATTTCCCAAAACCTGTGAAGTCTCTAAAAACCAGAAATATTACAATTCTAGTACAGTCACTGATGTGCTTATGACGAAGCAATGTCCTTATCCAGTGCATAATGAAAACGTGCATCCAGTTTTTAAGTTTACTTCACAGCTGAGGACTGGAAACATCAAGGTTTCTCATGGCCTCAACACCAGGAAAGGAAAAGAATCCACCTAGGATGGAATAAAGCAGGAACCTAGACTGTTGTTCTGAATGATTTGCCCTGCCTGCCAGCACTGCACTCCTAGTCCTTCTGCCTTTGAGAGACCATCGGTTACAATGTGACAAGTTAATCACACCTTGATGCATGCTTTCCCCTTTGTGTCCGTGTCTGACAGCTGCAGCATAATCTGTCTGCCTTGTGCATTGATAGTGGCAAAGCAGATGGGCTGAACAGAACTGTCCCATTCCCTAAGCACTTTTTCAAGAGCAAAAGCCTATGCTTCCGCCAGCATTATCAGCGCTCCTGCTCCAAATCTAAGCTAGCATGAGTGTGCTTGTTTACAGTATGGGTAAATGGGTTAATGCATTTCCAGTTTCAGTGTGTTTAATCTTAACATCTCTTAGAATATAAGGACAAGGAGGAAAACCTTGAGATGAAAGTCACACTGAAGACCCTGTTTTTTTGCAGCTTTTGAAATACTTGTTATCAGCAAGCCATTGTAAGAAGGGCCTTGGTAGAACATGTTAGAACACTCAGCACCTTTGTGAATGCAGGGGCAATCATCTACTCGTTTCACTTCTTCAGATCAAGCTTTTGCAGGCTAATTCATACTCCCTGCTAAATACAAACCAAAAGGAAAAAATACTTTCAGTAATCCTGGTGCATAAGCTCTTCATAGGGTATTGTCTCCCTGTTTGCAGCAAGTGCTTTCTTGTCATTTATGTCTATAACACATGGGGCTGCTTGGAGATCAAGAACCCATTGTCCTTTTGATCTTTGCTGTTCTTAAACCAGTGAAATCTCACCCTTACTTCTCAGTGTTCTGATCTCTTGAATAATAGTATAACCCAACAAAGACTTCCTGTAGTGGGCGAATGGGTCTTGGTCAGTGTCAGATACAGTGAGACTGTGTTTGAATTAGACTTTCAAATCCATAATGGGATTTTGTGTCCCACTGAGGGGAGATTGTCAACAATAAAGCAGAAAAAAGGCTATTACATTAATAGTGCTATAAAAATATTGTAGATTCAATTAGAATTGACAGATGGTGAAGAGAAAAAACACGTCACTCGTTAAAAATAGAATGAAAAACAGCAGAAGATGAAAGTGAAGACAGAGGAGTAGGCAAGCAGGAACAAAACATTTTTCTAAGAGGAGCACAAGAAATTATTTTGGGGAAAAAAAGTGTTTCTACACAATAGATATGTTTTTAAGGTATAAAAAAGATAAAAGTATATTGGATCTTATCTTGGCTTCTTATATTCACATTGAAAAAACAAACTTTGGGGGATTTTAAAAAAATTATTTCCATAGTGAGAGTCTGGATTACAGGTTGTTTCTGTTATTTATGAAGTGGTCTGCTCTATTGGAGGTACAGTTTCAGCAATTGACATCACATTTTATTGTAGGTTTTATGCTTTCTTTACTCATCATTATTAAAAGAAGTGCAGTTTATGCACACATACAGTGACAACAATACTTGGACAATTTAAAGGACATAATACGGTTATGTAGAGTCCTGTTTGAGGTTTCACTAATAACTTTGGTCTGACATACCAGTCATTGACTTATATTTGTTATTCAGTAGGATAAGAAGAATGGATTTGTCTTGGTCTTCATTAAAAAAAGAAGTTTGTTTTTACTGTAAAAACTTTCAAATTCTTTCTGAACTTGAAATACAAATAGTTTTAAGTTAGAGTTAATTTTTGTGCTTTCTTTTACAGAAAAACATATTGTCATCGGAGGCTTAACTTTTTAGAGTCTAAATTTAGTTTACATGAGATGTTAAATGAAATGTCGGAATTTAAAGAACTAAAGAGTAATCCCCATCGAGACTTTTATAATGTGAGAAAGGTAAGTGTGAAAAGGATTAAAGGCATGCCATTGTTTTTAATAGGAATTCCAGCAACTTTTTCTTTACTTGTGTGAGGTGTAGATGATATGCATGAAATGGTGCATGCATACCACAATTGAATTATATTATTTTAAGAATATTAAAATTTTTCTACATTGGAACACTTCAGGAAAATTAATGTAAGTGGGTCATAAATGGATTATGCTAAACTTACCTGTTCACTGATTCAGAATCAAAGGGGCTTAATTGTATGTAGATTGCTTTAAAGTAGTGAAACAGTTAATCAAAAGAAGCTCACTTGGATTTTGAATAAAAATATCCACATGGAGGTTTAATTAATTTAAATTAATTCATTTAAAGACAGTCAGTTGCATTTTCCTGCTTTCAGGTAGGTAAGTCACACTAGACTGTAGTAGGAACAGCTGTATATATCTGGCATAAAAATTTCACTTCATATTGAAAATAGGTGTTTAAATATCTGTCAAAAGAAAAAAGACCTCCCACAGAAACTGAACTGAGGGTTCATGCTGCCATCAGTATCTGGTAAAAAATGTCTGTGGAATATTAAGTAAAAAGATTATTTGACTTATATTCTTAGCTGCCTCTGAGACACTCTGGGATGTAATTAAGAGACAGGTAGGGGAATCAAGGAGCTGATTTCATTTCCCGACATATTCACAGCCAAGGGAGCTGCATTCTCTTCAAAGCATGGAAGCAACAGTGTTATGCTGCTTTGTTAGCTTCCCTTTCCTGAAGTTAAGAGGAAGTTACTGGAGAGATAACGCTTCGGTTTGATAGGTGAGATTTCTTCACAAAGCAGTATTTGTTGCTGCTGTTTTTAACCACTTCGGGTCCATTTTGCCTTGTTTCTTTAGGCAACTGAAGAGGTAGTCCTTATTTTATAACTTCAGGGTTTAGATAAATTCTTCAATCCTTCTTGTTATGTTTTGGTTAGCACTAGTACATCGAGATGTCCTTTTGACTTTTCCCTGTAGTGTCCAGTGTGCTGGCTACTGGATGTTTGCTACTGTTGTGGTAATAAACTGTCAAATTGTGAAATTCATGAGCATTTACCTCTGTTACCTGTTAAGCAAATGGATGGGAGGTTCTATTAGCTAATTCACCCAAGCAAGACTCAAATGGCAGAGACTGGACCCCTAACTTGATATTTTCTTGTATAACTCTGGACAAGACATTTACTCCATGCCACATTCAAATATAACACTGACAGAGGCATTAAGAATAAAACACATGGTGACTGACAGGTGCAAAGGACAGACTTGTGGATTGGGTAACTCCCTAGACAATCAATTTGATTACTGAGAAGCTGTAATTAACAGGATTGTACTTGCTAAGTTCAGCTGTTGATTTAAAAGCAAATGTTCAATGTTTCTGGGCATATTGTAATTATTTTTTAATTACTGTTAAATAGGCCAATCTACAGATGGATTCACGTTGTTCAAAAGCACAAAATGTGCATCACTTTGTGTCTGGCAATACTCAAATTGAAGACAGCAGGAACAAGCTTACTCTCCTCTGGCAGAGATCATTCCTACTGCTAGGAATGCGTCAAAATTTCTTGCTGCACAGAGTTAATGTGGCTTAAAGTAGTATTTTATTATGTTATATATAACATAATAGAAATATTATAAGTAATACTAATTATTATGTATTATTTATTAGACAATAAATAGATTTGTTATTAATATATAATTAAATATCAACAAATAAACATACTATATGATAATACAAAGTATATATTATTATTTTTATGAAGCAATCTTACAAGTAGTATTTTTATGAAGCACCCTCTATGGAAAGCAACTGTATGTATTGTAGATAGAGTTCCTGTGATAATCTTGTAATCTTGTAATAATCTGATAATCTTGTTTCTCCTATGTCTTGCTAACCCAAGTAATGTTTGGATTGTAACTTCCCCGAAGTACTTCCTCCCTATTAACAGTCTCAGCAGTGAAACATATAATGTGAAACAGACACTTCTAGGGCCCATATTTTCAGGATGTCTCTCTGTTAGGCAATCCTAGGCAGTGCATACTGCTCATAAGGAAAGCAAGAAATAAGATTAACCTCCCAAAAGAGCTGTTAGTGAAGTTGTCTATTACATCCCTCAGACACTAGTGGTGGAGATCCTGGGACAGTCTGTTTCCTTATATAAAAGAGCCAAAGTAACTGATGGAAAATGCCAAAATTAAAAGAGTTATGAATGTAGTGGCAAGGTCAATCAGTGGACGTGTATTACTGCATTTAGAAAGGTACACTAGAAAGCTGGACAGCATTATTTGCAGGCATGACAATCAAAGGTTACTGGGTTTTTTTCCCTTCTCTCTGCCCCTTTCCCCGCTTTTTTTCCTGGTTTAATAGCAGTTCTCCTCCAGTGAGCTAATCTGTTCAAGAAATCCCAAGATAAGGCTCCTATTAAATAAGGGAAATGTGTGTATCTTAAGTGTTGGACTTAACCAGAATGCAATGAAGGACATGTTTTGTACTGATCAAGCTGGAACTGGAAAATTGCCCTTTAATAACCAGACAAATATTTCTCTAGGTAGACAAGGATCCAGAGGTGGTAAGAGTGTGGCTGGCTCCACTTGGCTCCCCGCAGGAGGTGGGCAACTGTAGGAGAAGGCTAACTTTAGGGAAGACTCTTGAGACTGCTATCAGCAGGGCTTTCCCACATTCTCTAGCTGGTGTATAGCAAAGTGCAGTCAACACAGATTCTCCTCATAACTCCTGGTTTGCCTCCATTAAGGATGAAATTAAGTAATAAGAGTTTAGCTCTACAGCACACAAACTCACAACCGAGTTTTAGCCTTTGTGTACTAGGGTGTCTTGCCTTCCAAAGCAAGTATGTGAGGTTTTTTGAGTGGGACTTCCTTGACTGACCATGTGGCAGCAGAGCTTTGGGTCAAGCAAGGGTAACTGCGTGGAAGAACGCAGTTTCTAGAGTGGCTTATATAGCCCAGCTGAATGCTGTGCTGTAGTAGCTGGTTGCTGCTGTGACGTACCATTTGGACTAGATTGTCACAACTGATTTTTTTTCTTTTTTAATTTAAAGTACTGGTTAGACAAAAAGGAAGTAAATTCTGGCTTTTGATTGTGACTATGGGGTTGAAATGCCACTTTGTTACTTCTAAGAAAGCAAGTTAGATTGGGTTTATATACTTCTAAATTCTATAGATCTCACAAAATACTTAATGAAATTATCATGTCTACTTTTTAAATGTATGATTAAAAGCCTTGTGAATGAACAATGGATCTATACCTTAACTTCCCTGAACTCTCAACTCTGATTCATTCTGAGGTTGCTTCTTTTTTTTCTCTGCAGCTACGTGCTGACTTTGATGATGAAACTCAGTTTCATCCTATTAAACCAAAAGTGATAGTGAATAGGAAGGCTTATGGGTTAGCATCAGATTCAAAGGACAGGAATGCCTCTATGCACCTCCTTTAGCATTGCATGTAATGGTGCCTTACCACTGTTAACTGGCAGAAAAGCTGTATGTTATGCTTCCAAAGCATTGTGGATACGACTTGTCCCCTCCTGTCTTGCAGAGATGCTGAGGTAAATTCTTGTGTCTACCCTCAATCTTACAAGTGAGCATAAAATGATCAGGTGGAAAGCCATCAGTCATTATAATGCAAAAATTCTGTGGAGACCATAAAGTGAGCTTTTCCTTTCTTTTTTAAAAGAACAGAAAAAGAAATTTGTTTCTCTTCACAGCAGTGTATTTCTGTATTCACGTGAATACAAACATCATAGGGCTTGATTCTGTGCATTTTGTAAATACAGCCAAAAAAGCAGCTGGAGACACAGGAATTCCTGTCTCCTGTCTCTCCTGGTTTCTGGATTGCTCTGGATGGCATAAGTATGAATTAGACAAGCTCCTGAGGGCTCTGCCCAGCTCTAGGGACTATTTTCACTGCCAGGAGCATTACTGCGCTACCCCAGGGCAGAGCATTTTGTGTCTCCTGCCTCTCATGCCTATTACAGAGCTGCAAGGAAAGAATCCAGCTCATTATAAAGCTATTGCATCCTATCTGAAAAGCTAATGCAGTATAAATATATTGGTGAGCAGGGGATCTAGCAGTAGGGTGTGGAATGATTTCCCTTTGATCCAGCATTGAAGTTAAGGCTGCAGAGGGTTCAGTGCCAAGTTCATGAAGCCCATAGGTGTTGGGGTAGAAGTATTTATGAGTTAAAGCGCATGTGGTAGTTTGCAGCTGTCAATACTACTGATCTGTGCACTGGAAGAGTTCAGTATCATTAAAAAGGCTGCCATTGTAATTTGCTTTTGCTGTGTCATTCTGAATCTAGAGCATATGTCTAATTCAGTGCAGTGCTCCATTTCTGATATGCACAGATAAGCATCCATAAGATAGATCTGAGATGGGTGTTTTGTGAAGATTTGAGAGAGAGTGAAAGTAAAGAGAAGCAATGCAGGAAGATGAGGGAGGCAGGGTGGTTTAGGGAAGTTGGTGCTTGTGAGACACGATTTGGAGGGCAGTGGGAACTCCTTCAAGCTGTAATTTGTACGCAGATGTAACCACCTTGACTGAGAAGTACAAACATTTAATCCACAAAGTCTGCAGACAGAATGGCGTGGGTAGCCAGGTCAATAAGAAAAGGAAAGGGCTAGCCTGAACTGAGAAGGTGCAGAGTAAGACAGGCTGGGTTCATTACATAGAGAATTGCTGAGTGAAGGGAATTCTGAAAAATTCATAAAATGGATGTCCACCATTGC
Source organism: Phalacrocorax aristotelis (assembly GCF_949628215.1). Classification (NCBI taxonomy): domain Eukaryota; kingdom Metazoa; phylum Chordata; class Aves; order Suliformes; family Phalacrocoracidae; genus Phalacrocorax; species Phalacrocorax aristotelis. The sequence continues at coordinate 59,186,924 of NC_134280.1, forward strand.
TTGAATGAGTTGATGGAATTAGAAGAATTAAGGAAACCTTTGTGTTAACAATTGCTTTCATTTATTAAAAAAGTGAATTCACTGAAGGCATATTATGTATTCCAAGATAGGCTTCTGTCAGTCGTTGTGTTTCTTCTTTTCACTGAAGATTAATGTGACCTCGAGGATTTCCTCCTGGGAGGAGGGGAGAAAAAGAACTGCAACAGGAAATTTGGCTAAGGGCGTGCAGCTGAGGTTCTTTTCCTCCAAGGGGAAATTGGGCTGGGGTGTCTTTGTAACAAATTTGGAAATGAAAGCAGAATGTTTGCAAATAGAAGCAAATAGATCTTGTGGTAGGGGCTTGCTGCTCATAGCCCAGAAAAGCCTCAGCTTACTTCATATATTGTGTGAAGAACAAAATAGTAGCAGCTTAAAACGGGACTGGTTTTGTCTTTTCTGGGGGAAGGGAGATGGCAAAGGGGGCATTTGTCACCCTTATATGAACTAAATCTGTTTAAATTCCTCTAGTAAATGCCTTTCATAATAAATAATAATGAAATTAATAACACATTCTTAGGAAGATAACATTTCCAATTTTAATAAATAAATAAATAAAATCCCTAACCAAATCAGACCATATAAGTGATGTCTAAGTATTCTGTGTTTAGATGCTTTGTTTAGATAGGATTGCAGCCTGAATTGTGAAAATGCACAAAAGCATACGTGCTGATTAATTATGTGCTGGAGTAGGTCAAAGCTCAAGTCATTAAAACCTTCCAAAAAGTTGCATTGCTTCTAAAAAACAGTGAAGAAAAAGCTGTGTGATAACTCTCCAAGACTTCTATTTTACTGAAGTTGCTGCTTAACTAAAGGTCAAAATATACCAGCTAGTTTAAAAAGGTCACCAAAGTACTGCATATTCTCTGGAAAAAAACATGAAAAGACTCCGGGAAATTCTTTTTACTCTTGGGAAATATATTTATTTTGGGGAGGGGGAGGAAAAATCTTGGTTCTCGGAGAAAAAGCCTGACATGGTTAGCTCAGCTATAGAGCTATGTGTGATATGCTTGTGGGGGGCTGGAGAAGATTTCACAGGAGCTTAATGAATTGCAGAGGCACACTTGAGAGAATAATTTCTCAAAGGGAAGCAGGACTTTACAAGAAATGCAGTTACTACAGTACCATGTGATCCTTGCATACAAGCAAACAAAAGAAACAAAATGTGTCCTTGCCCTCCAAACAGTAGTGAATTCATGTTGATTTAAATAAAGAGGAATTGTTTTGTTTTGGTTTGTTGTTCGGTTTTTTTTTGTTTTGTTTTGTTTTAAGGTCTTGTTAATTCCAGTAGCTGGGCCACCACTGGAACTAGTGCTCTCTGAAATTCAGTAAACTACATTTACTCATGTTCCTTACACCTGCTATTCTATGCTTATGACTTGCTTTTCCGGAATATTTAGAGCTTATAGAGCATCTCTTAATTGTTATTTCACCCTCCCCTATAAGCTGACCAAGCCTAGTAATTTGTAGTATTGCACTGGTCCAGAAAAAGTTTATAGTAAACACTATTTGTTTCTAAAACAGAAGACATTTATTAACCTGAGTAAGCATATATATAAAATGCACTTGGATTCAAATGTCTATACAAGTACTCTGAGGAGTGTAACAATATGTTAAGCAGAGCTGTTTTTACTGCTTTAGACACAGCGTTGTTTACTGTACATTAGTAATGCACTTCATGTTGTGTACTTTGAGACACTAATGTTTCTTGCTTTTTCATTTAGCTTTAAAGTGTCTAGCATATTTGAACTAGGCAGTGATTAACAGTTAAATGTTGATATTTAGGGTTCAGTTTATACCCTGGTCTTTACTTATGCCATTAACATTCACATGGAGATAGATTTACCCTTAGGAGGCTGCAACAACATCTGTATGTATAAACTGCAAATTAAATGACTACATGTGCCAAGTAAAACAGTGGTATTTCTGTGGACTGTGTGTCGTAGCATAAGCTGAGGTTTACATTGCTATTACTTAGTGAGGTGCTCTGTGGTCTGTTTCCTACTGATTCTTCAAAGCAGATCAGGATGTCAGCTACTGTTGGTGGAATCTGAAAGCTGCATAGTCACTACACAAAGGGGAACACACTGGTCTCTTGTTGTACGTGTCCATGTTTGCAGTTTCCTGGACGGAGTTCTGGATGAGAGTCCTTGCAGAGATGTAGGTTCAGTGACTCCTTATAGCTGGTTTATCTGAGAATTCCTTCTAGTGTAACTTCCTACATACAGGCTACGTGGCTTTTGTTGGGAGCATGTCCCTGGGAATGCCAGTTACTTGTATTTTAAAAAGCACAGCTGTTCCAGTGTGGTAAGTGTCTTTAGGAAGTTGTATCTAATGTCAGAATCCAGCCTTTGGATCTTATTACATCATTGCTTGTGAGATTGAAAAGCCTCCCCTCTGCCTCATGGTCTCTTTTGGATGTACAAATACCTGTATACAGTTGATCAAGTTAACTCTCAAATTGCACCTTGAAAGCCAAATAAGTTTCATTTTTACAGTCATGTGGCAGTGTGGGTTTTCTAGCTGCTGTTCCCTTCTGTGGCATTTCTTGAGAATGTTGTTGGTATTTGGGTTTTTTAAACCTTTAAAAGTAGACAGCAAAACTGGGTGCATTCTGACAGCTGCATTACCAGTGTTGTACAGAAGCAAGATTATTTATTTCCACTTTGAAGCTCCTTTCTTACTCTGTATGAGGAGCCAGAGCAGCACTTTCCACTACCAGTTTCACGGAAGTTTCACTTCATGGTAAAGTGTCGCTTATAATGATTCCAAACCATCTCTTACCAATATATAGGACAGAACTCTGTGGTGCTTTTCACACTTATAATCTGAACCATCCTATCCCTGCTATATATCATCTTGCAACTTGTATTACAAACTGTCTTGCTTCCTACTCCTACTTGGTCTTGCAAGATTTGTCTCCAGTACCAGGCAGTTGGTGCACAAGGCAGATGTTGGGAATAGTGACAGCTGGTGATTGCTCCTGACCACATCCCCGTGCTAACGGCCAGCTCTGTCCAAGTAGGGCCTGGGCTGGAGGAAAATGGGAGGCTTAGAAGAGAGGCTGTAGCACTGTGGCTTCTGGGCGAGCTGAAACTGCTTCTGCTAGGATTTGGCAGTCTGGACTTGAAGGCAATTTCGGAGGCTGTCAAACTGTCTCCAGGGCTTCTGTGCTCATTATGTGTCAACTGTGAAATCTAATCAGAACAATGGTTTGGTTTGTTTTTAAATTGATAGGAATTTGTTAGTAGAGTAATTTAATTGTTTTGCCTAGGACATGCATTAGGCTGTCTGTTGTTCAGTCAGAACTTCTTAAGGAAATTCAAAGCAAAAGGACCCTGGAGCAGCAGCTCTGCTGCTCCACACACTGGATATTCCTGTGCTGTTGGATTCCTTAAGGCCACTATCCTAGCTAAGGCCTATTCTTCCCTTTCAGGTACTTGGTCCTTACAAACTGCAAATAGTATTACCAGCTTTTTCAAACAAGAAGCAGCTGGGGAGTATGTCTGGTTTTCTTCTATTCTTTATCAGCAGAGTTAAGATAATAAACTCTTGACTGCAAAGAACTGCAACAGATTCTTTTTATATACCTGCTGGAGGCACCTAAGGAATTACACATACTGAACAGAAAACCTAAATCAACAAACAAACCCCCAGATCTCACCAGTTCTGTCTTCGGATTGTGTTCTAATATAGGCTGCTCAAACCACAGTGCAAGCTTCTGAGCAAAAGAAAAGCATACCCGTGGAAACCATTTGGTTCTTGTAAATTTTTTTTAAAACGGACTTCAGCAAAAAAGTGAAGGAGTACTCTCAGCCCTTCTGTGAAGCTTGCACTTCCCTTAGTGTGTGAAGAGACCTGAAGAAACTGAAAAATCTGTCAGCATTATGAGTTGCTGTATTATAATTAAACTTGGAAAAAATAGTGACAAAATCTCTCACGTGTACATTTTGCAGTTTTAGTGACTAAAGATGTTTCATGTGGTTGAAATACAAAAGTGAATTAGGCTTATGGAAATGGATGAGAATTCCAGGTCCTTGCAGTCAGAGAGGATGGTTATAACAAGAGTTATAGATGGCTGTAACTACTAGAAAGATACCATTGATTCATCGATGAAATAAAAGGGTACTAAAGGATCAGTGTCCTTTAAGCAAGTATCAAATTTAATCTGAATCCAAGTTCTGTGATTGGCACTTATAATGTATCTTGTTGAAACTTTTCTTACTTAAATAGGAAACTATTTATTGAGGGCTATTCTATTTATAGGTCTGCTTATTGAATAATTCCTCCAAAACCTCAGGGTTTTGAAACATTTTGACTTGCTCAGGCACTAATCCATTTGTTACTTAAGGAATATTTTAGATGGCTTTAGTCATTGTCACTGACACAGATACTTCATTAATTTAAGTTTATGTACATGGATGATGAGTGTGAATAACCTTTTAATTTCAGGTTGATACTCATATCCATGCTGCTGCTTGCATGAACCAGAAACACTTATTGAGGTTTATTAAGCACACGTATCAAACGGAGCCCGACAGGATTGTTGCAGAGAAAAAAGGCAAGAAGATGACTTTAAAGCAAATCTTCGAAAGCCTTCACATGGACCCTTATGACCTCACTGTAGACTCTTTAGATGTCCATGCAGTAAGTCTATTAAAATAGCAAAATAAATGAGAAGAAGCTAAGTTTTAGAAATTCTGGTTTATACAATTTTTGCATGACAACTTATTAAATCAGATTTTGAACTCATGCATTACTTTGCATGTTTGAAGTAAGTTAGGCTTTTTCTTTTCTGTGCCTTTTATTGCCAGGCAATTTAAGTTATAAAATATTGTGTGTATTTAAAACCATGGTTATCTGGGTTTTTTCCTCCTCCAGGGTCGTCAAACATTTCATCGATTTGACAAATTCAATTCCAAGTACAATCCAGTTGGTGCCAGTGAGCTGAGGGACTTGTATTTAAAAACTGAGAATTACATTGGTGGTGAATATTTTGCTCGTATGGTCAAGGTAAATAACTTTCAAGCTTTTTCAGCTGTAGAGAAATGAAGGTTTGTACAAGATTTGTAATGTCATAATTGTACCTAGAGGTAACACTATGGTTAAGTGATTCCAAGTATTGGGCTTGCTCTAGCAATTCGTCAGAGGAAGACCTCTGCTAAGTCAGCCACTGCTGTTTTCTGAATCATTTTGTGAGTTAGAAACTCATGCACATAACCTTTGTATGAGTTCAAAGCAGAGCTGTGCGCAGTTTCAAACTAATGGAGAGCAGCCAAGGGTCAATTTGCTGGCTTAATATTTTGTTAGGAGGTAGTTGGCTAGTGGTAGCTGCTAGGGACGGAGCTAGGGAGGTGCCTCTGCATAGATCTGTATCTGTACATGCGTGCACAGGCTTCAAACTAATTTCTTACAACAAAAGAATTAGTAGTTTTCATAAACTAGATGTCAGCTCTTCTCAGATATATAAAAGTGCTTCTCTAAAATTAATAGCCTTAAAATTGCTTACTACTGTGGATTCTGGGTCAGATTCTCCATTGATCTGCATATTTCATGTAGTCATATACTACAGTTTAAATAGTGTAATTCTGATTTACCAATTTTAAGCATATGTCTTACAAAGGTTTTAGAAATAACTGCACAAGAATATTGTTCTTTAAATCTAGGTGTTACAGTAGGTTATACTCAAATGATACCTGAGATAGCTTGCTAGCAGAATATTTAGATGCCTAAAATAAAATAAAATAATGGATTAATAGACAAGATATTCCATTTATCTTTAAAGGGTGACAATACAGTCATGTCTGGTCTGAGAAAAACACAATGATAAATATATAACTAGCTGTAAATGATCTTCAGTGTCCGTATTAAAGCAAATATATTTATTACTTAATAGGAAGTAGCCCGTGAACTAGAAGAAAGTAAGTACCAGTATACAGAACCCCGCTTATCCATTTATGGACGGTCTCCAGATGAGTGGCTGAACTTGGCAAAATGGTTCATTAAGCATAAAGTTTATTCCCCTAATATGCGCTGGATAATTCAGGTTCCCAGAATCTAGTAAGTAATCAGGAGCTTTTTGTAATTTTAATAGTTTGAAATCATGCCAATGATTTGTTTTAATTTCTGATATTTTTTAGACGGTTTATGTGCTGTCCTGTAGTTCTATTGATAAGCAACAGCCTGGGAAATTTATTTTTGACCATTGCTGCAGTTTTCCTCACAGTCTGGGGGTGGAAGACTGGAGATGGGGTTTGAATCTACTGTTTCTGAAGCTATTAAAAACTACTGTGAATTATTTGTAAGCCTAAAGAGACTAAAACCAAAAATTAAAACTGGGTAAAATTAAGCTGCATTCGAAGGCAAGTTAAAATACAGTTTATTAATGAAAATAAATCAAAATGCTCTTTAAAACTGTAATCATCAAAGTTCCTCAAGATCAGTGACTAAATGACAGTGAACTTGTAAATGCAACCTGGATTGCTGATGTGCAAGCTTAAATCAGTATCATTTTTTCTTAGTTTTTAAGTATCCTTTGGGACTTTATTAAGTGGTTCTTTGTTTCTAATACTGTATATTGTAATACAGTCTCCTGTGATCATTTTGTTAGCCTTAATAACTGAGCTTCATGTTTTGAAATTGCATAGTTGGAATATGAGTAGAGAAAAAGCTGTCATGGTTGCCTATATCCCCCAGAGTGTTTCTCATTAGGGAGAAAGTTTCTTTCCTTTAATTCCTTATGTAGCAACTTCTTATGTATGTAGTGGAGTCAACACTTTCATTAAGTCACACACTTAATGACACACTGAAGTATTGTCCCTCTTTTCTGAGAGGCTCACTAAAGCAGAACATTCTACTTTCATTTGGAGTAATCACAACTTTGGAAAACAATCTTTCACAAGAGGTAATTCCTTATCTCCCTTATTAGTACTTGCATTGCTGTAAGGGAAAGGGTCACTGTTCTTTAGACAGCGTCTAACCTTGCATACTGGCTCTATTTTTGGAGCACTCGGGAGCTTCAGTGGAGCCTGGATGAAGCAGAGTGCAAGGCAGTGCAGCAAAAAGAGCACAGAAGCAATCCCTGCCCTGACATAAACTTCGGGTTTCTGAATCCCGGTAGCACTGAAGCTGTAGAATATATACAAGTAGCAGAAAATATGAAAGTGGAGGGAAAATATAAACTGATTAAAGAATGGTCACAACTGTGCATATTTTTTCCACTTCAGTGACATATTCAGGTCAAAAAATATTCTGCCTAGTTTTGGGAAGATGTTGGAGAACATCTTTGTACCTTTGTTTGAAGCAACAATCAATCCCAAAGACCACAAAGAATTGCACCTTTTCCTCAAATATGTAAGTATGTTTGGATTTTGTCTCTCACATGAAATGGATTCTCTCCTACTCATAAATTTTGTTTGTCCACAGCTGTTTCCAGACACTAAAAAGCTTCCTCCTCCATACATTCCTTGTATTATTGTTTTAAAGCCCTGACATACAATTTAATAAAAGCCTGGTTAAGGTCCTGTTGTCAAACCAGCTCAGCAGCTATTTGTCCTCGCAGTAATCCTCTCTATAAAGAATGACCAAAAATTGTTTGCATGCTCTTGTGCAGGGGCAACATCGTAATCCAGGATGTGTAGTTTGAGTTTGCCTCTGGGACTGGCCTCCAAAAAGGAGGCAACTGAAGAAGCATTATGTTGATCCTGATGGGACTCGGGAGAGAGGTGGGGATGTAGCTCCTGGGACGTGATTAAAAGAGACATTCCTGAATATGCCCCAATCCAGAACCCTGAGGTTTCCTGGGAGTCTCTGGCATTCAACTGCTTTTCAAATAACAAAGCAGAAGAGTTTAAAGGATTATAATCTGGATCTGAGGGAGCCTTACAGGCCTATGCCCCCCACAGGAGTCTGAGGGCTTTTGTGCACCTGGTCCTCCTATTTGTCTCAGGAAAAAAAAAAAAGGTGAAACTTCCTTGGAGAAAACACGTTATTCCTGCTGTCTGCCTGGTATGGTAGGAGGGCAGAGGAGCAGGACTGCTAGCATAAGGAGGGAAATTAAGAAAGAGGACTAGATGCTTTGTACAAGCAAGTCCTGAAGGAACAGTAATGTTGGAAGTTTGCTTCTTGAAAACACTGATTTCTGTGAATCTCTTCTCCCACCAGGTGACTGGCTTTGACAGTGTTGATGATGAGTCCAAACATAGTGGCCATATGTTCTCTGACAAGAGCCTTAACCCTGACCTCTGGACCAGTGAGAAGAACCCCCCGTATAGCTATTATTTGTATTATATGTATGCGAACATCATGTTGCTAAACAACCTTAGGAGGCAAGTAGTAATTTTTTTTCTCTTACAAGCTTCCAGAAAGAAAAATTAAAGTAAGTCGGTGCCTGGATCATATATTGCTTGAATCAAAGGTTATCTTGAATTGTTTTAAAGGGTCCAAGAAGACTACCTGAGTTATTTTGAAAACTTTAACTGCAAAATGAATTCAAATGAAATATTCAGAAATGGTAAAGGCATCAGATTAATGTCTTGGTTTGATATTCATGTGTATTTTTTTTTTGTGAATTAAACCTGAATAGATCAAACAAAACAAGAGAAGAAACCCACAAAGTTGTGGCGAACAGAGCTAAATCCAGTTGGTGGCCAGCCATGGGTGGTGTTCCCCAGGGCTCAGTTTTGGGGCCAGTTCTTTTTAATATTTTTATCAATGATCTGGATGAGGGGATCGAGTGCACCCTCAGTAAGTTTGCAGACGAAACCAAGTTTGTAGGAGTGTTGATCTGCTTGAGAGAAGGAAGGCTCTACAGAGGGGTCTGGACACGCTGGAACGATGGGCCAAGGCCAACTGTATGGGCTTCAACAAGGCTCAGTGTTGGGTCCTGCACTTTGGTCACAACAGCCCCATGCAACGCTACAGGCTTGGGGAGGAGCGGCTGGAGAGCTGTGCAGAGGAGAAGGACCTGGGGGTGCTGGTTGACAGCCGGCTGAACGTGAGCCAGCAGTGTACTCTGGCAGCCAAGAAGGCCAACGTCATCCTGGCTTGTATCACGAACAGTGTGGCCAGCAGGAGCAAGGAGGTGATCGTGCCCCTGTACTCAGCACTGGTGAGGCCGCACCTTGAGTATTGTGTTCAGTTTTGGGCCCCTCAGTACAAGAAGGACATTGAGGTGCTGGAGCGTGTCCAGAGAAGGGCAACAAAGCTGTTGAAGGGTCTGGAGAGCAGGTCTGATGAGGAGAGGTTGAGGGAAGTGCGGTTGGTTGTTTAGCCTGGAGAAGAGGAGGCTGAGGGGAGACCTTATCGCTCTCTGCAACTACCTGAAAGGAGGTTGTAGCGAGGTGGGTGTTGGTCTCTTCCCCCAAGTAACATGTGGTAGTAAAAGATGAAACGGCCTCAAGCTGCATCAGAGGAGGTTTAGATTGGATATTAGGAAGAATTTCTTTACTGAAAGAGTGGTCAGGTGCTGGAACAGGCTGCCCAGAGAGGTGGTAGTCGCCATATCTGGAGGTATTTAAAAGACGTGTGGATGTGGCACTTCAGGGCATGGTTTAGGAGACACGGTAGTGTTGGGTTGACGGTTGGACTTGATGATCCTAGAGGTCTTTTCCAACCTTAATGATTCCATGATTCTATGATTCTATAAAATGGACTTGTCTTTTGCTTGGATTCACAGTGGATTTCCAAGTATAATATACCTCTTGGTAGCTTGCTATCTCCTGGTAATTTAAGAGATACAATGTTGTGGAATATTGATTTCAGGCCTGCTGCTGTTACCAGAGAAAGACAAAGGAGGACATAATTACAAACCGCACATCTAGCTAACTTTAGCATGCTTGTTGACCCATTCAGTTTTACTACATTTGAGACCAGTGTCTAGGAAAGTAATGCAGGGAGTTATGATACTGAATGCAAGATCATGGCTGTAAAAGCAGATTTTGGCATCAGGCTCAGGCTGAAATTCAGCTTGAGGTTATGTTCCTGACACTGCAGCTGACTCACTGAGTGATCTGTATGACTGACTCAAACTGAGGCATAGTGAGGTTATCCATTGATATTATGGTGTCATCACTTAGATTGCGAGGATTATTATTCATTAAACGGTTTGGGATTTTCTTATAGGAGGTGCACAGATTTGTCATTTTAACAGACGTTATCCAAGTTAGCATTCAAAAATGTTAACTCTCCCACTGCTACCTCAAGCATTTCTTTCTTTACCACCCTATATAGCCAAAACTCATAATAAAAACATCCACCTGAAATTACCTTGTACCTGCAACAAACAGGCCTAGTTGTTAGTTTTGGTTCTATAAAGGAAAGGACACAGTACAGCAGATATCTAATCATCCCTTTCTCCTGACTTCCTTGACATTCTCTGTAGTCTATTAAAAAAACCCTTTTTTTTCCAAAGACAGAGATTCTGTTAGAACTTAAGCATTTCTTCTTTACCTCAAGAACATTTCAACTACTCTTTGAAAGTCTCCCTAGATAATCATTAAATATTCTTTACAGATAGGTGAGATAATGACACAATTCATCATTGAGTCAGTAAAACTCTTCACTCTGTTAAACATCCTCAGTATTTAAGGCACCACAGCCATTCCATTACAAGACTGTTTTATACTTTTAGTAATATTAGTGAAGTCAGCAAGGATGGATTACATCCTCACATCCGTTTTCAGGTGAAACATTACTACACATCCATCCTAGAACTGCCTTATACTCTAGCAGCCCTTGTTGAAATTCTTTGTTTTAAACCTCTCCAAATACTTACAGGACATTTGTCTGCACTGAATAACAGGGTCCATTATAACCTAAAACCCAGCATAATTTTTAATGTAGATGATAAACATAAAATAGTTCTATAAATTATAGTATGAAGTCTAGTATAACAACTAACAGTCCTAGATCATATGTGTGCTACTGAGGGTGTGGTTTTATGCGACACTGAACCTGGTGAGACGGCAGGCTCTCATCACACTAGGTCATGTTAGCTAACTCTTGGAAATGTGCTTCCAATTCTTCCCTCATTTTCAGTCTAGGAATTACATGACCACAGGTTGCATCAGTTCACTTAGCTTTCCATGTGCCAGTTCCCTCAACTGAAATCAGTTCAATAACAGTTCACCCAGTAGCTAAACAACTGCTAAATGAGATGTAACTGGGGAAGGAAAGAAGGAGGAAGACACAAATATGTCAGGTGGTGGAAGGGGCTTGGATAGAGGGACCTGCCCCTTTAGACAGCAGCCCACAGGTAGGCCTGATTAGGTGTCACGTCAAACTGTATGAGAATGTAACTTTTAATTTTTTTTGTTTAAATTCCATATTAATGACAATTATGTACAAACCACGAAGAATAGTGCAGTTCTTGTTAGTGGAACTTGCTTTTAATCTCCTTAGGGAAAGAGGCATGTGTACTTTTCTGTTTCGACCTCACTGTGGAGAAGCTGGGTCTATCACACACCTCGTATCAGCCTTTCTGACAGCAGACAACATTTCTCACGGATTGCTCTTGAAAAAGGTATTGCTTAGTTGCTCACCTAAACTAATCACTCTCTGCTTATACATTTAGATCTAGAGTAACTGGGATCACTTGATCAAGAAATTTAACATAGCTGTATAACACAGCAATATTCTATATAAAACTTGATTGTAGTGACAGGACAAATGTTATTATTCCTGATGTAACCAGGATGGTTTAATAAAAACCATCACACAACTCATCCCCAGGCCACGGTTTGGTAATTAAAATAATTGGTCAGTGGGTGGCAGACTTGCACCAAGTTTATTTTAATTTTTTGGAAAGAATGATCTTGTTAGATTTTCTGGTTAATGCTGGAAAATTCTCTGTGTTTTTCAACATATCCAAGAACAAAGAAAAATTTTGCCTAAAATCTTGTCTGATGTTATGCTCAGAACCAGTAATTCCTAAAATTAGTCCCAGACAGAGTAGTACTAAGGCTGTATGTGACCAAAGCATTCTCCTCTTCACTCTCTCCTGCTTTGCCTGGTGCAATAACCTGGCATAGCAGGTAATAATAAAGGCACTTATTAGGTTCACAGGTTGGTTAAGCCAAAAATAGAGATAAAGATGAGGTGACCGCAGATTATTTATATTATGTGCAATAGCAACACATGATTTCTAATAAAGTAAATCTTCTTCTGCTCCTAAAATTTACCTGCTGGGCTGCAGTTTTGAAAATAGAAAATTGCTTAGCAGTTCTTACACATCTGTTACCGTGACTTTCAGGTTTTGGGGGAAGGTATGCGGTTAGTATCAAAGGCAGTGCCCTTAATAGTAATATATACTTACTAATCTGCGGTACTAACAGCCACCATATTTTTAAAAATATGACAACACGTAAATTGAAGAATGTAAATTATTTTTATAAAGCTCAGTAACATTGAAAATTCAGACTTTCATATATTTTCTAAAGAAGTCAGAGTTTAGTGTCAGCCTAAGTCTTTTTGGTCTTAGTCCTCCCTCTGTAATGCTGTTTCCATTTTATCCAGGGGAAATCCTCCTTTTTTTCATTATCCCATAGAATCATTAAACGCTGACTGTGTTTTTTGTTCTGCAGAGTCCTGTCCTCCAGTATCTTTATTATCTTGCACAAATACCCATTGCTATGTCTCCACTTAGTAACAACAGCCTATTCCTGGAGTACTCAAAAAATCCCCTACGGGAATTTCTACATAAGGGGCTTCATGTCTCTCTCTCCACAGATGACCCTATGCAGTTTCATTATACAAAGGTAAGGTTTGCGAAAAGCACTTGGCTTTGAATTTGGCAACAGTACCACCCAGGCCCAGAACGACCTGAAAGCTATTTTATATCATTGCTTAGGATATAAAGTTTCATGTGTCTCAGTCACTTCATTCATTATTCCTCATTCTCAGTCTGCTACTCACTGTTAGGTTTCAGAAGGAAATGTCTGATTTCCTAATTATGTTTCTTTTGTACTCTTGCCTCTCTAGTGTTGGCTGTTGAAGTATAGAATGAAGGATGAGGCTGAAGGGAGGTTTGAGCCTTCATAAACAATCCTCTAGAGTGCCAGGAAAGTCCAGTTTCCTTACTAATAAATCTGGGGAAGTACATTACAAAACACCACGTGGAATCTCTGAAGATGACGTATGAGCTGTTTGCTCAGTGAACTGAAACTTATTCTTGCCCTTGGGTGGCCTGGCATTGGCTGGGCAGAAATGCCCGCTCACTGGTTTTGATGACCAGCTTCGTGGTTGGCACTGGCTTGAGCCATTCTGTGCCTTGAAGCAGCCTGTACGTTGCTCAGTTGTCTGTGTTTGGAGGACAAGCTGAGCTCTAGTGTTCCTCACCCAGGCTTGCTTCTGGCCCATGAGATGTCTCTGTCAGAAAAGACAGAGAGCCCCTGTGGGGGCTTTCTGCATGGATGTAACACAGCACCAGCCGAGTTACACGTAGTGTGGAAGATCCTCAGCTGTGACAGCCCACTAGAGTCAGACCCAACCTCCTTGTGTGGAAGGTCAGAAGTGGGAAATTGCCCTGCTATCTATGTACACAGTCATTAAAGATTTATGACTAGATCCTCCAAAGGGTTTGCATACCCTGGGGTCTCACTTGAAATTGCCTAATAAATGCCTCTAAGGATCTGGACTGCAGGCTGCAATTTCTTAGAAGATAACTGGATACCCAGTGCCTATTAATTATTTAAGTCGCCCTTGGGAAATTTGAAATAAACAATTCTGTTCTGTTAAAGTCCTAAACCTCTGATTTTTCACAGCTATCTAAAGAGCATGTATAAATTCCTTAATTAGTAATGAGTTACGGATCTCCATTTACATCTTAGTTACATATCATTTAATATTAAACCTATTTTGGTGATACAGGAAGCTCTCATGGAAGAATATGCTATAGCAGCCCAGGTGTGGAAGCTAAGTACCTGTGACTTGTGTGAAATAGCAAGAAACAGCGTACTGCAGAGTGGACTGTCAGATAAGGTAATTATGGTTGAAAACATCTCTTCTGCGAATATTAGGGCAAGTAGGAACTGAGTCGTCAATGGTCTGAAAATTGAATAGTAGGTGCTTATTGTGATGTATTTGTGCACATCCCTGTCCTCTTTTCCAGACATATTCACAAACTCTCCGCTATCCAGTCTTACATTACAAAAAGGTATTAATGTTACATTTTTCCTCCTTAGCTTTGTTTTGGAATTCCCAAAATGTGCAGAGAGACCAGGTGCCAGTTTATACTCAGTTCTGCCTCCAGTCCCAAACCTTTAATTATTTGGGTGATATCCCTTTGCTGGTCATTTTATACATCATATCTTGCATTGAGTAAAAACAAACAACACATGCTTTTGCTTAGAAGAGAGTACTACAGAAAATATTCTCATTTAGGCAGTCAGTCAGATTAGATTAAACTACCTTTCGGCTTTAACATCCTACACATCCATGGCTTTCTCTAGGACTTATTTTAGAGCATCCTCTCTTCTCTGTCACTTTAAACATTCCTCTCAAGGAGCTGGTATGTGAATGGGCTTTACAAGTATATTCTGTTGTTTCTTCCAATATTCTCTAGTGACAAGTACTCATTTTCCTCTTGTGGAACATTTAACTAATGAAAGAAACCAAAGCCTCTTTTGACCTCTCACATGAAAGATGTAGTAGTGAAGACAGAACAACAGCACAAAGGGTTTTACCAAGCCAGACCAAGCGCCCTGCTGAGTAATTATGTATATAAACTTTGGCCTTAAAAATCTCCAAAACTGGTTAAGCCTCTGCAGTTAAGTTCAATGGCCAGATGGTCGAAGCTGCTCTTTTCACTTGCCCTGGAGTCATTCAACTAAAATACTCAGTTATACAATAAATCAAAGCAGTTGAACTGACTTCTTCCCTTTTATGTTTAATCCCATTCACAGGAAAAACAGAAATTCTTAGGGGTGAATTACTGTAAAGAAGGGCCTGAGGGAAACGACATTCGAAAGACAAACGTTGCGCAGATCCGGATGGCCTTCAGGTACGAGACACTCTGCAATGAACTTAGTTTCCTGTCTGATGCCATGAGAACAGAAGAGATTTCTACTCTGTCGAAGTAGTCACAAATGCAAAGAAACCAGAACATTTCACTCCTGTACAGGATAACATGCTAATTAACATTGAATCATCTGTCTTTGATGCTACCAAGACATAACTGAACAGAACAGAGAAAAACAGAGTATCTATGGAAGGTAAACAGTGTTTGCTGTTATCTCTTACTGTGTTATTCTCATTGCAAAAATTTCAGTTTCTACAAACATTAGGCTTTTAAGATTGCTGTAATATTAAATGCAAACTCAGAATCATGTAATATTTGTTTCATGCTGTCTTAACTGTGCACTATATTGTAGCTTGGAGAACAACAGAGACTATTTGTAGCGCATCTGTGCTATGCGCCCTAGGATTCTGCAGGTGCTGACAGTACATGTGCACCTGTTTTTGTCCTGTTAGTCTCAGCAGCAATCATAGCATTTAGCACCTGTAAGTGTAACCCTTGATTCATTAGCAGTTCTTATGGGGTGCCTAATTCTGAGGCCACCCTTTCATTCAGGAGGGTGTTCTGACACAGTTTTTATCTTAATATTTCAGCAGTTTTACTGGAAAACAAGAAAACCCCAAAGCTGGTAGTCTTGTTTAATGATTAATTACTTCCTGTTGTCATATAGGATGTCTGTGAACAGCAGAATAACGCTTTTTAATCTCATAAGTAGAAAACATGGTGTCAAAATCATCACTACTGTACATTGTAATAATGACTCTAGTTATATCATGAAAACTTTGCCTTGAAAGTTGAGAACACTTTTTTATTGCTTTGTAATGGGAATATGTGGATATGCCAGTTCAAATTACTTGGAAATCTACGCAGGTACTTTTGGTTGCATGTAAAGAGAAATTTTTTTACTTGCACAAAGGAAGTATTCTTATGAATCAGTGGTAGAAACTCCAGACCTGGGTTCTGGTCCTACTTCTGACACCTTTTTACACATTTGTGTTAGTTTGTATTTTCATCAATTAGAGTTGAATCAGAAGTCAAACTGTATATTTATACAGAAGCTACCCCACTTGAAATATGTCATTTCAAATCATGTTATGTTAAACTTATCTATGATGGGGTGGCTAGTAAAATACAGCTACTGGAATATTTATCACTTTCAATCTTTCTTCTATTTGATCATCCTTCTTAAGACATGGTACTCCTCATTCAGAAAGGATTAAAGGTAATAACGTGACAGGATCTATGTGTTGTAGAAGCTGCACGAGTTTCACACCAAGACTCGAGGCTAGGGGCAGCAGACAATGTTGATGCCTGTAAGTCCAACATTACACTACTTAATTTGAAGGCCAGGAGCCCCTAAGCTAGGATCTTGAGGCTATAGTTAGAGACCTGGGTATCGAATACAGTACAGAGGGAGGTTATGCATCTTAGAACAGTAATTTGGAGTTAATGCATAAAAAGCCCAGAATGAATACTAGCCAATCAAGCCTCACCAGATCTAGAACCCTGCATGTTTTATTACATCAGACCTCTTATGCCACTTATATTTCTCAGGCCAGGCCCTTTTCCCAGGGCTTGGGCACCTCCATCCTCCCAAGAGCTGACCAAGTCTCACTTTCCCTTGTAAATGCGGCCAAAAGTAGCAGCAGTGACATCACCAGTACCAAACAACTCGCTAATGGCATAAATATATGTATGTGTTGAAGACATACACTCTCTCCTCAGGCTGTGGCAGTTAAAGCAACACCTGCAAGGACACATTTTTAATATACCCGCTGTCCTGAATGGCACCAAAGTAAGTGAAGGAAGAATCCCCTGTTGCCTCCTATAGCTGTGCAGCCTTATGAGAGCCCCATAAAGAGGTTAAACCTAAAGACCCTTAGGAAGCAGCCTGGAAGCTAGGCTGCTCTGAGGGAGACGGAGGCACAGGAGCAGAGTTCTGGCCATCCAGTCACCATTACAGTTAGCCAGTGTCACACATAGGATGCTGCACTGATTGCAGACCTTCATCCCAAACACAGCTGCGGACGGGGGTGGGAGACTTGACCTTAACTGCTCTGTGACCTACCCTGATAGCTGCACTGTTCAACTAGTACCAGATTTTGTATCGTGTGAACCCATGCTACACAACTGTGTGATAATAAAATTGTCTGAAGCTCTTCGGCAACAATGTCTGTTAGCCTCACTGTTAGAAACTGGCAGCACCTCATATAATGCATTAGCAGGATTGGTGAGTGCAGTTTTCTTAGGCTGAAGTCTGGGAACAGTGGTTCAAGCATTTTAGCTGCATAAAACGCAGAAATCGTTTTCATTAGTATGACTTACTAATAAATTGTTATCAAGATAACATTATTTACCTGAGAAAGGCATCTGCATCCAGGCTAAATAAGCAACACACTTGGTTTGAAGAATTTACATTGTAAGTATTTTCCATAAACATTGCTTTACTTGGGCTTTTTCACCTGAAGATTGCCGTTAGTGCTGCTTTTCTTGTCACTGGTATTTATTTAGTTTTCTTAGTATTATACATGAATTTGGTATGTTTAATACCTTTTCAACTTTCCTTACCTCAAACACACAGGTTCTAGTAAGTCTGTAGCTCTTACTAAAGAAAAAAAACAACTGGATTTGAATATTCAGTTCATGGACAGTAACTGGGATTTTTGACAGTAATAACACACAAGTGGCCATGACCACAAGTTCTGCTCTCTGTGCTTCCTCATATGCTGCTTTTATGGATAAATTGAGCTAAAAGTGTTTTATGTAGGGAAACAAACTAACATCCTTTCAAGCTTCCACTACCACATCTCTTTTGGTCATCTTTTTAGTTAGGCAAAAAAAGTTACTGATTCTCTAGTTCAGTTTTTAAACTGTAGCTTCCTTTTTTTAAAGTTGCACTTTTGTTCTAATGGATGGCCATTCAAAATAACCTTGCACTCTTAGGCTATGTATGTAACAAAGGGCAGATCCAGTGCTGAAGTGTTACTGACATCTGAACTACCATTGTACACGTTTACTCAAATGCAAGACAGGGCAGTTGCTGAGTCTCCCCTGCCAGTGTTGGGATCAAACCTGGTTACACCACAGCTGACGGTTTACTCAAACATGAAGGGACAAGAACAACATCGTTGTAGGTGTTGCTTCAGAACAGGAGACTATCGTATTTTCTCATCATTTCACTGGTGTTAACGTTCAAATGTTATTCAAGACTTCCTTAAATCTGTTAGCTCAGAGCATTTTATACTTTCACCTAAAAAGGTTAATTAGGGTTATTGGATGTTTACACCACATTTAGCTGAACAAGTTCTACTGACGCTCTTCCATTCTGTTCTGTTACTTTAGCAGACTTAAGGCATTTGCTCTGCCACTTTTCTTCTCACCCCAGAGCTACCTTATCTTCTCCTGTCATTGTCCTTTACTTGTGGCTAAACCTTTCTGTTCTGTTTGCCTAGCTGAAATCTAAGTCTGAAAAAGGTGGGTGGAGGGATGTCTGTAAAGCCTGCTTTTCCTTCTGTGCCTGGGTTAAATGATGTTTATCCTTTGCCTCTTTGTGGAAGCATTAAACACTGCACTAACAAATAAACGATAAAAGAATACGGTTAGGGTTTTTGTGTGTGTGTACCTCTCAAAATTGTAGCTGCTCAAAATCTCTGCATTTAAGTAGAACTAAAACCCTACGCCCTTAAACTGCTAGCAGTACATACGACTAAACCAAAATTAAGGACTACCACACCATGAAAACTGAAAACAACCCAGTGGAGATAGAGAATATGCAGTATTTAGGAGATGGAGCTAAAAGCTTAACTGACTTAAAGCAATTCAGTGTTAGTTAAAACCAACTGTTATGATTTGTGTCAACACAAGAGCTGGCACTAAGTCCTGAAGTGAAACGGTATTGCAGGGCTGCCCCCACTGGCTCTTGGTGCTCTGGTTCCCTGCTCATCCAAACTGGGCATCAGGGGAGGGCAGCCAGCACCTCTTCCTCATCCTGGAGCGTCATCTTGATAGTAAACTGAGAGTCAAAACACCTGAATTTGGGAGCAGGAAAGCAGTTCTGACACTCACAGTTGAACCAATTTAAGCAGTACCAGAACAGCCTTATCAGACAAAAAGAACACAACTAAGAAGCCAACAAGTGACAAAGTTAAAAAAGACTTAATATCACACACATTCTGCTACAGTCAAGATGACTTTTGAGGAAAAAGTATTTTAACACAAACGCCTTCTTCAGTAGGAAATGTAATAAAAATTTTTAGATTAAGAGTAAAATGTGACTTTTTCTGTAACAAATCCTTTATTTCTGTACACCAGCAGCACTGATCAAGCACAAAAGTACAGATCCAGCTGTAACTGAAGACTATGTATTTCTCCCCCATACCTCTCAAAGCACTAAATATCAATGTTAAGCAGCACAGAGGATAGTATATGTAATAGTGAGACACCAGCACTGCTAATTCATTCATCATTAACTGTGACTAACGGGTACTGTCTCACAGAAAAAAATATTTTTTGGACATTAGCATAGAAGCACAGACTGTTGTACCAAACCCCTACCTTTTTGCACATACAGTCAAATTCCAGAAGGGCATGTTTCTGACTAATTTAAGCTTTATTCATGAAAACACCCTGTGCTGTTTTTGGATAGCACTTTGAGTGCTCATTTGATTACCTGTTGGTAGTGGGCTTCATTCCACCAGACACGCTAGGGTTCCATCCAAGTTCACAAAACTGGTAACTTTTTTTTTAATTTCAGGCCTACAAAACCCATGCCCAGTGTTTAATATTTTAACCTCAATAGTTAGGTTAGTGAGGTAAGCAATAGGTAAGCAACCACCTGCTAATTAACATCTTGACAGCTCAGCTACAGAAGCAGAATACGTTGTCAGATCCCTCAGAGACGTTAACATTTGTTGGAACACGGCTACTTCACAGCAAAAGATGTTATCTGGCAACTGTACCCTGCGATTACAGGAAAAGAACACCATCCTGTTCAGGTTACTTTCAGCTACAGGTAGCAACAGGGAAAGAATGTTCAGTCTTGTTGCCGTATGATAAATTCTAGGCCTCAGAACCAACCAGCGAAAGAAATAACAATTAAAAAAATTCAGTTTTGAAATTACTGATTTAAGACACGCTTACAAGAAAGTAGAATTCCATTCACCCACTTAAAACAGGAGAGGAAAAAACCTTATGGTAAGTTATCTTCAATAATGGTTTAACAACAGAAAACCAAAGGAAAAAAATCATTACTGTAATATTAGTCACAATATAATTAATTCCATCACAGAGCATGGGTATTTAGCAGATACAAAATTAAAGAATTATGAATATGCAGTGTCAAGAATTAAGGCCAGACAGGTTAACAGAGAGCTCCCACTTACATGAAGCATCTTTGAGGCTCCCTGAGGAGGCTACTGTGCCAAGATTCAGCAGGACACAAAGCACAAAGAATTAGAAGGAACCTCTTAGCTACAGAAGTGATGCATTCAGCACATACAGCTATGCAGGGGTGGAATTTACCAGTTCAGTTCAAACCTACAGCACAGACATCTTCACTGGTTGCCATGTGTTTCCAGAACTGGAACAAGTATGGATTAGAAAATCTTCGTAATTATATACACAATTATTGTTAAAGGAAAGATATCTAAGTTAAATATGCCATTTCCCACCAAAAAAAGAATCACACAAGTTACATTAATATGGTGTCTAAACTTGAAACCTAGTAAGTATATACATCCGTTAATTCCTCAAGTACACCTACCTCCTGGTGTGTCTGTCAGATGGTAAGTTCTCCAATTTTAATTTCCTGATCTGTTAATGAATTTGTCTCCTATTTCTCACTTGGCTTCACAGATCAAAACAGATAAACCCAAGTAACTAGACAGAGGAAACAGTTACATTAATTATATACTTCAATTCTTATTAAAAAATAGGAAGAATCTGAGAAGAAAGAATACTTCAAACCTTCGCATTCTTAAGCTTTAGAATACTATCAGAAACACCATGGAATAACTTTGGGAAAAAATATATCACGCTTCTGGGGGGGGGGGGGAATCCTTTCTCCAAAGAAACCTGCTCCCCAATACTGTCCTTCTAAGAAGCAGAGTTGTTTATTTTTTTCCCATCACTGCAGCAGGTTCCAATTTATTTGTTTTGACAAAAGAAAACAGAAGAATCTGAGTCTTTCGCAGAGCTGCATTTAAGCTACCTTGTTCATACCATACCTCAAAGTTTAAGAGATATCTCACTCACAACGGCATACTTTTATCCACACCATCTGTACAATGGAATTGGATTTAGATTACAATTCAGGTTTCAGACTTCTGTGGTACTAGAGCCACGAGATTCCTTAAGCTTAAAAGAACTTTGACAGTTCTTCCAAAGTAACTTTATTGCACAATTCATACACAAAGTTTAATATCCTGGAATGCCCTTAGCTATTAATACAATCTGTAATGTTTAAATTACAATTTCACATTAAGCCTGTAAGAAATCTTCACTTACGCAAGGAAGTTTAGTTTGTTCTAATGCCCCCCCCCCCCCCCCAACAGCTGTTTGTAGTAATTCACATTTTCAAGGTCTTGCTTCTGGTACCCACTGCCATGTCCCTGCCAATGCGATTCCTTTTCCTTTCCCAAAATGGTTTGCTAAATGTAGCACTTCAGACTAGGTAATAACAGCCAGTACCAAACTAATAGGTTTTTTAGTGTTAATGTACCTACTATCCCATATAACATACAGTACATATATTTTACAAGGCACACATTACAGTTCCTACATCACAGCAGTGTGCATTACAGCAACTTAAGTAAAAAAGCTGTACAGAATACAAAGTTTACTTTTTCACTATTTAAATAATTTTTGCAGTAGTTTATATTGTAATTGCAAGTGTCATTATGCTGCAATTAACAACCTGTTTGCATCATTACAAAATTACATTTTAAGAAGTTCATGTAAGTTCTCAGCAGAAAGTCAACTTATAAAATCTCAGTTCAGAAGTATAATTCTTGAAATACTTGAAAAATAAAGTTAGCTTGAAGCTTTAATTTAGATGCTCTTTCTGTTCCAGTGATATAAAAAGTTTTAAAAATTCAAAGTTTATTTTAAAGTTCTGAAAATGGACTAATGCAAGCTCAAAAAGCAAAAAGAAATCAAACTGGTATGTGATTAGGAATATTTGCAAATATCTTACTGGAAAATCCCTGACCATTAACAATTTTCAGCCCAAATAATAACTGCCTTTACGCAACCAAACAGTGGATACATTTTCAGAAGTATCTCTCACTGGTATCAAAGGATTGCCGAAGGGTAGTTCTAAGCTATATACATTCATAAATGGATTTTTCAATAGTTAAACACAGATTTACACATTAAGCCGTACTGGCTTTTAGATGATGCACACAACAGTATGTTCCTTATCTGTCTTAATGCCTATGATAAATTTGACAACCGTGCCATAAGCCAAGCTCGAATGGGTGCCATATGGACGTATGAATGAGAAATTCCCAGGATCTGGTCCCCAATGTAATGAAATGATGTTGTAGCCAATTACAAAAAATAACCCAAATGCGCGTATCTACGTGGGCACACGCCTTCTACTGTCTGTGACAAAAGGCCTTCGCCTTATGGCATTGTAGAATTTTAACAAGTATGGTAATTAAAAATGCAGTCTTACAGTAAGCAAGATTTATGCTGATATTCCCTCAAATGCTGCACTTGAGTACTTCTCACTTAATGGACTCAAGTTAAGAGAGTATTTGTTAATATATATTAAAAAAAATAATTCTCTACAATAGCAGTTGATTTCCATAACACTATTTATGCAAAAGAGGCTTAAGATGGGTTTCCTGTATACTAACGATTTATTTTAGACTCTCCAAACTTAGCTCTTGAAAGATTTTACTCTGCTAGACACAGAAACTGTTGCACTCCAGTTGTGATATCCCTTTTCCCAAGATCTCACATGCACATCTCGCTGCAAGCGACATTAGTAAAGTAGAAGTTTCTCTCTGCTACATAAAAGCATATTGCACTTGTAGATATAAAGCACAGCACCCTTACTTAGATTATCACCTTATAACTCTGATTTCATCACTTCAAAAACTCAAGAGAAGCAGATAAAGCCACAGCATCAGACTAAACCACACCTCAACCGCTAATTCAAATAAAGTCACTCTTTTCAGATATGGCTAATGTTTAAAAAAAATTTTGGCCATTCTTGATCAAAAAACTATAAAGAAACTGATTTACTTTTTTTAGGATTGTGTAAGAAACTGTTTAATGTTTCCAAGCTACTAAGACTATGCTAAATATCGTATTTTTAAAAAATATTCTGAGAGAATCTTGTTAGACAAATAAAGGGGAGTGCACAAGTACATTTACAGAGCTGCCTATGCTCTCCAAAACAGATTTAAAATAATTACTACTAAAACTCAGAACAGATCAGATTCAAATCAGTATCTGTAAACACTAAAAGCAGCAGTAACTGGCTGCTGAAGAACAGGCAGTGGGACATCTTCAAGTTTCAGCAGTAAAATTTCAAATTAATAATCACTAGTGCTAACTCATCATCTATTTGCCATGAAGTAAAAGGGAGTGCTGTTACGGAAAACTGAGGTGAAGCCATCTGATGTGGTTCACCTTCTGTAGCAGTGCACTGCAATGTTCAAACAGCAGTTAGCAGTTGTAGTTGTGCTGTTATAAATCGCTTCATCTAGTAGTCGAACTGTTAATTAATATCAAAAGTAGTTGTTAAATTAAATATTAATGATCAAAGAGTTTACTGAAAGTACATGTTAATAACTAAGACTGCACACACATACACTGCCTCATACACCCTGTGTTTTAAGAGCAGTGTGGATTCACAGCAGCCAAGAGGAGAAGTTAAAGACAAGTCTGGAAGAACAGAAGCCAGAGGTAAAAACAGATGTTTGTGAAAACAAAAGCTTCAAGTGCATCTGCTATTATCAGCTTGCTGGCCAGTGTCAGGGTCTGTGAGGCTGGCCCGCCTCATCTACCATGTTAAGTATATAAGTAGCAACATCATCTTCTGTAGGTGCATCTGAGACCACCCAAGAATCACTCGCCCCAGTCACTTGCCGACGGCAGACAGGACAGCTTCTGTGACGATCACTCCTGTTAGGAAGCCAGAGAAATGAGTGTTTTTCACAGATGGTCTCTTCCCGGCCAAAAAAAGCCAAAAGAACCCTCCACCCCACAAAAAAACCAAACCAAACCAACCAACCCAGTGAGAACTTCAAGAATGATCAGGTTAACTGAATTAGACCACCTATATATTTTGTTTGTTTAAAAACTTTGTGAAGAACATTGGCCAACAATTCTGAATGTAGCTCCATTCTCCAAGTGATAAATTTGGAGTCATGTTTCTCATAATCCATTTTGCTCAGGTTAAACAGAATGCATCTGTAGCTACCTGTCCAGAAAGCTTAAATGGAAATCCACGGTCTAAGTTAATTCTTCCTATCTTTAGATATTCAGCTGAGGTACTTCAGAGACAGTCCCCATAAGCTTCCTATATAAAAAGGAACCCTCTTCCTGAGTCATTCAGCCCACTGAAGTTTAGAATTGGTCCCTCAGGGTCCCATCCCCCTCCATCAACTAATGCAGGGGCCCCAAACAATTATGCTTCTGAGCTGGGAGTCCCTGTGATAGACCTAGGTTAAGAAGAGATGAACCTTAAAAACTGAATACCAAAAAAGAAGCAGTATAACTGGAACTTAGTTCAGCTGATTCATTAGCCAAATTAGAATATAATCCGCTCTCCACCAGTTGCTAAACTAAACCCTGCATTGCTGATGGGTGTGAAAATATTTTCCTAGGAAAGAGACTATTTACAGTCTGAGATCCAGGGATTTTTGCTGCGATTTTTCCTTGTGGGAGGATGGTGTTTTAAGAGTAACTTCCTTGATAAGCCTTTGAAAAAGCCACAAACCAAATTCTTATGCACAAATTATGTGACTTAAATGTAAAATCACTTGCATTAACTAGTCAAAAAAAGCCTTTAACTGAGGATATCTGTCTCACCTAATGCTAGACTGCCAGAACGCCTGCCTGGTCAGAGAAGAGCTACACTCCTCCACAAAGCAATTTTTCTCTCTCAGTTTTCCAACAACTGGTGTATCAGATGCAGAATCTGAAAAGCTGCTCAGTTTACTATGAAGCTGAACATATATTCTAAGATACAGGTTATACATAAATTTGAAGGTGTTGCTATTGAGAAGAAATATTTTCCTGGAAAAGTCTGGTATATTTTGATTAGTAAAGATGTATGCTATTTATTTCAAGTGAAAGCATAATACATAGAAAAAAAATCCCTTTGACAGTTATTTCCCAAAGAAGTGATAAGGCAATCCAACTTGCCTTCCTATTTGCAGAGTCGTACAAACTATTGATTTTTTTCCTTAAAAAGAAGGTTTTAATGAGATTTTGTCTCATTAAATATGATAATATGCCACCATCAGCATACTACATTTTCTCTAGTTTTCGAGCAAGAATACAATAATGTGATTTTACAAGGATAAAAAGAGGTAATAAATTACAAAACAAATGCTGGAAAGCACTTTCACAT
Organism: Phalacrocorax aristotelis; assembly: GCF_949628215.1. Classification (NCBI taxonomy): domain Eukaryota; kingdom Metazoa; phylum Chordata; class Aves; order Suliformes; family Phalacrocoracidae; genus Phalacrocorax; species Phalacrocorax aristotelis. Next base: position 59,212,561 of record NC_134280.1, read on the forward strand.
CTCTTTTTTCCCAAAATGAAATGCTTCATAAGATGTTTACAAATTCTGAAATCTTTCCTTCTGCTCCAGTCTGATTTTACTCAAGCTTGTTGTGTATCACATGTACATTAGCTTGCAAATGTCTTCAGACGTTAAATTATATGGGAACTAAGGAATCTGTCAGACCAAACTGAAACATGTCAGATAACCTGTAAGTACTATAAAATAATGAATATCCTTTAATATACATTACCATTTATCAATGCACTTCTGGCAGAAACTGTGAGCGCATGGCAAGATTAAATCAGCACGCCCATCCATGCAGATGCAACATTCCTCTTCATCTGTCAACTGTTTAACCCTGCAGAAGAGAAGACAGTATTTTCTCTTAGATAACTAGTAAGTTTTATATTTATGCCCTAGTAACTACGCTAGTTACTATTTTTTTCATAATAATTAGTGATGGACAGAAAGGAACACCTGTGCTTACCTGCAAGGAACATGTAATTTTGTGAACGGACTAGTTATATCATCCCAGCCTATGTCAGCAGACATAGCCTCAAGCTACCAGCAAAGAACAGCAAATGAACTAAATTAAGTTAGAATACACATTTGTTTTTTGTTTTTGTGTGACATGGTGCTTTTGGTGTTGCAAAGGGTTATACAAATCCTTTTTCATATCAACAAGGAAACATGAGAAGTTGTAACTTTCACATGTTCCATGACTGGGCAAAAGAACAGAAACATTGTTTACATTAAAGGCAGGAAAAGAATCTGCCTTCCTTTCACAGGGTGTCAGGCTGCACTGTTTCATAATGAACTCAAATTTCTGTATGCTGGCTTATATCCTAGATAAAGACATGCATGTTGAGAGGACCTTTACTAGAATGCATGTTCACTAATTTCACCTGCTGTCAAAACACCAAGACCTAAACTGCTTGTTATATTGAAAAGGCTGGTTTTAGCTTGCAATACACTCTTCATGATTGTTCCTCCAAATTAGGACTCTCAAGTTGACTGTTAACACAGCTTTTCCAGCTATGCTTCTAAGTGTTCTTGTTGGGGGAGGGGAGATTTAAAAATCAGATCACTCCCCAGGACATACATTTTCATTTTACGTCCTCATTTTTTTTCCCACAAATAATAGGTATCTGTATCTAAAGTTCCTAACAGTAGTATCACAAGTATTTGCATTATTAAAACTTCTCAAGCATGAAAAGGTACAGAGAACCCTCAGCTTTCACTGACCTACCTAGACACGTAGCGCTCCCTAATTTTATAGTCATGGCTCACTACCAAGAGAGCCAAGTAAGTGTTCTGAAATTTATGTTTTCCAAAAGTCCTGATCAGGGAGTCCCTTTTGTGACTTGGATCACAGAGGTAGTGTTCTAGAAAGAATGGCATTTCAGGAGGGATAGTCCACCTTAATAACTATTGATCAGACCGCTTTTGCTGAGGTATCTCAGGAGTTTGTCAAATACAGAGTCATTTTTTAACTGTACACATTAGCCAGCTAACTGACAGCAGTTAACATGCTTTTGTTTTATTCTTCAGTAGGTCCTTGGGGTTTCCTTTTCAATTTGCTTTTTGATAAATTACTTTTAGAATGCTAAGAGATTATTTTGTAGAATTACAGATGGTGTCTGCACACAGTGAGGACAACAGTTTCCAAAAATCCTATCTTTTGATAACTCACTATGTTCTTTGGACTCACTCCCTCTCATTTCCCTCCTCCATGCACTTCTGAGTACTAACCTTTCATAACACTTCGATTTCTGAGATTTGCTGATGTATATACAAGCAATTATTCTTAAAATGGATGCCCTAGTTAGAAAGTTTCTGGAACCTAAGATTTAGCCATAAGACTAAGTTTCTGAAGAAATAGTAAAATACCAGAGTGACAAACTAAGGAAATGCTTGTCTCTTCATTATCAGAAAGCATAAACCACTTATGGATATTTTGGGATGCTCCAAATAGGAAATGGATGTTCTAGAGAAATGGGGTATTATTCCAGTGGAAGAAGTTAAGATAAGAAGAAGAATGAAACAGATAATATTTGCTATTTTTGGACAGTGACAGCTAGCTTTTGCAGAGCCAGAAAATATATAAAGGTGAGAATAATTTAGGCAAATGGGAGGATATAGTGAAAAACAAACAGAAGATTTCCTTGGTGTGGAATACTTGAAGATGCTTCAGCCTATATTTTCCGCAATGACTTGAAAACCTTGGGTAAGATACAAGCTCACTAAACTCCAGCACTTTACCAGCATATTAGAAAAGTATACTCCTTTTTTGTTGTTGTTATTTGCCACTAATACTACACCAAGTGATGAAGTTTACAAACATGAAGGATGCTCAGCTGCCCCATCTCGAAGTCTGAAAACTGAAAAAGGAACTCACCTAGGGAACCTTCTATCTACTCTTTGACTTTAGCAATATATGAAGTTCCTTCGCCTGAGCATCTGGGGTTTTTTTGTTTTCTTGGTTTGTTTGAAGTAAAAGGCTGTTTCCAGATATACATGTGTTCCAGTATAACCACATGCATCTTTGAGAAAGAGCAGAAAAATATGCTTTCCCAAACAGGTCCACAACGTGCTGCCTAACTATAGCATTTTAATAACTCTGAACAGCCAATAATTTAAAACTATTTGTTCTCAAACAAGAGAAACAGGAAATTAAATGAAAACACCACCTTCTGGAATCCACCAACTTAGAAAAACCAGTGGGCTCTATCTGTAGAATGGCAACATACCTGACGCCTTTCTCATTCTAACACCTTGAGTGTGACATTTTAGAGACACTTAACTAGCTCAGCAACTTGTTTTTAAAATATCTGGCTACCAGCTCTTCACTGGTTGATAAAGAGAACTCTACCATTTACTACTTTTTCACATAAAACCTAACTCTACCTCACTTAAAACCGAGTTAGAACTCTAAACTAATTCAGAAAGTTAAAAGTAAAGAATTCCTGGTCGCAACATTTCCACATAGGGAAACAGTGACAAGCTTCTTGCTGTTACATTCAGTGTGAACTGAAGTTATTGCAGGTGTTGACCTCAGTCTTTTGCTTTTCCTCTAGTTAACGAAGCAGGATGTCAACATGTGTGAGACAGTTCACATTTTTCCAGTCTTCCAAGCTAAATTATTACCATAATTGATGACTTTCTAATGGCAACAGATGGGAATTTTCCCATGCCAAAATGTAAAAGAGGAAGATAAAGTTTAAGTGGAACAATAACAAAATCTGTTTAAACAAACACTGTCAAACCCCCTAGATTTGTAGCTGCAGCTGATTCCATTTCCTCCCATTTCCTTATTCAGGAGATTCAACATATACCATATTTGTATTAGAACTGATCATTAAAATGATTGTTGTGAAGCACCAACAGCATTTCACCCAAGTATACTACAGCTCTCTTGCTACAAGAAAAGGTGTGCTATTCCTGTTTGTGAAGACAAAGTCTGCATCTGCCAAGAGCACGCGGTCTTGCTTGTTAAGTGTTTGTAGTTCAGGTTTTACACACAACTTCCAAAATATTTATGTTGTAACTGCGGTCAGAAGCTAGAGTATATCAAAATACCTTCCCATCCACAAGCTGGCCTGACAAGATGACAGGGACATCAAACTCTCAGAAGCTTCTTCAGAAGTACCACTCTGTGCAAGAACTCCCGCTGCTTGACTGGTGATGTCTTTATAAAGTTGAATGAACTGATACAAGTTCAAGATTCTGGAAGCTTCCACAATGCCACTTGTTTTATTTATCTGAAGATACAAGAATTGTTTGCAATTACGTATCAGATTTTTACTTGACATTGACAATCAAAATTCTTTTAATGCACTGCAAATCTCATGGCAGTAGCCACCTTCCCAAGTGTTCATCACTATGTTAGCAAATTGCAGTCTCCTTCAATAATAATTAAGACCTGCAAACACTGCTGTGTCATCATGAGGAATACCACAGTTAGAACTACATTTTTAGGGCAAGACAATTACCTTCACTACTGAAAAGGATTGTGAATAGGGACCTAATGCCTCAAAAACTGGGTTAAACTTAGGACAAAGAACAGGATAATCAGTTATTTAATATCTGAACTTAAGTAGCCCACAATGATGTTTGCCTTAACAAAAACTAAGAGCAAATGAAAAATTACAAACTGTTAGTTTCAAACAAAGTTTGAAAGTTGGCTTGGTTGAAGCTGCATGTTAAGATTGCCCAGTGGATTCAGGACCATTTAAGGATGTTACTTGATAGGAGACAGAGGGGGAAAATCTCCTCATTAGAAAGAGCAAACTTAGTAACCTTTGTCACAGTCTTCAAACTAAGATAAACATTTAACTTTTAGATTGGTTTTCTAAGGAATCAGAATATAGACAGTTAAACTAGCTCAGCTAATAATGCTTGGAATTGCTGACTAAATTCTACTACTATCAAACTATATAGTTCCCAGTTTGTGGTACTATTTGATTACCATGACTTGACCTTATGGACCTATTAGTCAGGAATTCAGATGATTTATAAGCACTCCATTGGAAGATATCATTCCTTTAAACTTTGTTATGAAAATGTTTTTGTTTACCTGCTTTTTGCAGAAGCTTAGAATTTAGGCTAAATTTATCTGAAATAGTATCCTTGAATACATCATCTATATCAAAATATATATGCAAAATATATGTAGCAGATGTTGGATTTTACCAGTAAAAGTGACAGTTCTGAAATATCTCTACACAAAAACCCCGCCAAATTAAAACTTCCAACAATCTTACTTTAGTACATATTATCCGAACGACCACCTTCCAGAAAGCAGAAGAATCAGAACCGGGCTGCACTTCAAATAACAGATGTTTGTCCTGTCCAGAAGCCAATTTTGCAGTACTGAAATAAAGAAACATCAGTTTTACATCATGTGCTAGACATGCAAAGACCAGCAACCTCAGCCACTGTGGTATTTTTTATTGTTCACCTATGTGCTCTTTATCCTTAAAGAGATTTTATCAATACCGCCCAGAGACATGAAATTAATGAGTAATGACCTTCTTGGCATGTCATTAGATATAAAACACATAGTCCATTTCACTTTAAACTGCACAGTAAATTTCAAAAAATGACATGCAAATCTTTTGGTCCAGTGTCAGCAAGCATCCTTTATAGACATTTTAATTTGTATATACTTCCACTGTTTATTATAGTGATCATACAATTTTACGGTCCAATCTAAAAAGATTATTTCCTTATCATGGATGTAAAAAAAGCATGCAAGTACCAACACATGCAGATGAGGTTTATTTTTGTTAGCATATATTAATAATGAAGCAGCCAGGTGACCCTGAGATTTTTGGGGTTTTATTTTTTTTTTTAATGGAACACAGACACAAAGGTCTATTCCATAAGAACCAGAACAAGGTGTGTTACATTCAGGCTGAAATAAACCCTGTAAAGAACTTAAAAAAACCCCTTGAATTACAATATTTTGGAGTTAATTATACTGAGATCTGCTTGGGTTCTCAGGCAAAACATGAAGTAACATTCTTCAAAATCTATTTACGTGTCCATCCAGAAGACAAGCTATCTGTCCTTGAAGGTCATTCATAAAAGTATGACACTGCACAAGACGATTTCTAAACTAAATACAAATTCACATTATAGTTAAACATCAAACACTACCAAAAGCCACACACCACAAAGCCCCTTTTCAGCATGTACATTTCCACTTTGTATCATTTTATACCATAAATATTGGTTAAGAATGACAACTCTGCTTTTCTTGTTAATTTCTTTTTACCTTCAATGTATCAGTCAAACAAAAGGCAGGCTATGAAAAGTCTTACTTATGCAGCTTTTTGTCTGGGATTATCTTGGTCACCGATTTCAGATAGTAAGGGACATCTGTAATGAGGAACAGCACTGCATGTCTCCAGAGGTGGGAGGGAGAGATGGCACACACAGCTCTGTCTCAGGTACTACCTTCCTGTGTAGCTGTACCGTCTTTACAGGGCTCATGTAGCTACTTCCTGCCAAAAGGGATGGGCAGAGAGGATGCAGCATTGCATCTTTAGGTGGTTGGTGGAGGGGGGATGAGTAAGGGAGACAGGTAACACTAACAAAAATACATGGCTAAATGTCTACCTCTTGTGAACTTCTGAGAGAGAAGCAACACTTGCTGAAAGAAGTGTACTGGAGAAAAGTGAGTTTAAGGAGGAGAAAGGGCTTTGGTTCTGAAGTGTAATTACAATCAGTATAGAAACTTTAGGGACTGAAGGAAACATTTCAAAACCAGATGGCCAGTTCTGTCTTAGCCAGCACTGGAGAATACATTGCATACAAGGTCTCTGTGAAACATGAAAAAAAGAAGGCAACAAAGTAAGTCTTACACATCATTAAGTTCAGCTACTCTTCCCAGAAACTCTTCATAAGTTAGGAAACCACTTTCTTGAACCAAAGAGGCATGCTTTGCTACTTTTTCTGGCAACTTGTTAATGACAGTTTGTGTGTGGCTTGAAATTTGTTGACCCATGGTGAAGTTCTTCACCTCAGTTCTGCAGAAGGAAGTTTTCATTTGCTTGTAGTCTCTCTCCTAAAAATATTTGAGATTTTTATTAATGTGTTTTATGAATCGCTACTCCCTCATCTTCTTTTAGCATAAGAGTTTAGCTACCCACAAATGAGTAATTATTCTACAGTACCACAACTTGAACAGTCATATCAGAAACAATGCAGAACACTTAGACTGGAATATGGCATTAACAACTTACAAAAAGTGGATTGTTTTGCTTACAGCAATACTTGTATTAAATAGAGATCATTTTTCATGCAGATTTTTCAGCAACTCTCACACACACATATAAATACATCCAATGGAATGGAAAAGAAAATCTTAGGATGATGATGGTAATTTATGGCAATCTTTATTTTTCCTAAGTATCTCTGCACGTGAAAGTCAGAATGTCTACAAAGGAACACATCAAGGTATGTCTTATAGACACAGACATTACACTAGGAATTAGCTTTTTTACATCAGACTGACACTGGCAGATCAAAAGAACTCTCACAGCCTTTGTAAACTGGTAAGCCACGGAATCCATGTCGGTTTAAACCAATTTAGAAATCTCCCTATCTGCACTCAACTTTCAGATGTATTACAGAACTGACTTGCTCAAACCTCTTCAACTGATTTCACCCTTCCTTTACACTCGTATGTTTTTTACCCAAAGTCTACATAAGGATCTTCCCTATGCCTTCTGATTCTGGGTCTTCATCCGTCTCTCCCCCCTTGATCCCCCTCATTTGACATTCCCCCCAAATTTCTATTTCAAGACAAAGAATAAAGAGCAGAGGCATGCAAACTAATTCTGTCTGTACATAGTTCATTGCTTGCAATGCAAATCAGTAGTTTCATACCCTTTTAAGACTTCTGCAGATATAAGTCTGCAATGGCAAGCTAATTGCTGATTATCAACCTTAAGTATGGAATAATCTGATATTAGGTGTATTACAGACACCTTATGAGAGATGTCATAGAAAACCAGAACTTCATCCTGCATGTATGTATAGCTGCATTTGGGTACAAAACTGCCCAGGAGCACGGTCTAGAGCTGTTGAGATCTTGCCATGGTGTTAAGAAAAACGCAGCTCACAGAAACTGAGTTCATGTCTCAGCATTCTATGAACTATTCTGGTGTTTCACACAAGAGAATAAGTGTCCAACTTAATGGTTGAATTTTGACCAATTTCTGACCTCGGGCAGCTGTGTTCCCCTTTAGTCACTTTTCTTCTTCCAAATTTCCCTCCAACCATCTCCTCTTCTGCTATCTAAACCTTTCATCTGGTGAGCACACACCCAGAAGGTACTGCCTCTCAAAAACATAACCTCTCACACCCTTCAAGTACAGCCCACCCCACATCTTCCTAGGTTTGTGTGTTCCCTCTAACTGAAACGCAGCCTTCCTGAGGAAGCAAAGTGCCGCGCGGGCCTACCGACCTAACAATACACGGTCGTATCACAGAAAAGTTTGGACAAAACCTAGAAAAGCCCTGCGAAGCCGCCTACAGGAGCGTTTCCTCGCGTTCGCTCGTCGCGGCCAGAGGCGCACGGCGCTGCCCGCAACTAAGCGAGGCGCACCGCCCGGCCCCCGGAACACGCGCTCTCGCCTGACCGTTTAACCGTTACTCAAGGGCCGGCCTCGAGGCAGGCCGCGCGCACGGCCCAGCTGCGCCACGCCCGCACCGCACGGCCCGGCCCGGCGGGGCGGGGGACGGCCTGCTTCACCTTCCCCTCCCCCTCCCCGTAGACGCCGCGCGCGCGGGTAACCTCCGCCCGGCCTTTCCCGCCCCGGCGGACGCGGCAGCACCGCCCGTCTCAGGGAACAGGGAACCAGCCGGGCTTCGCTAGGGGCACCGCACCCAGCGGCTTCCCCTGGCCCCGGCGCGGGCCTCGCGCTTCCCCGCCCGCCCCCTCGCCCCACCCCGGCGCCGTGACTGCAGGCCGCGGAGAACGGGCCCTGCCGGCAGCCTCACCCCGGCGCCCCGGCATCCTGCTCGCCGCCGCCCGACGGGGACCGGACCGGAGCGGGACCGCACGGGCCGAGGCGGCAGCCGCGCGCCCCGGAAGTCGGCGACCGGCGCAGGCGCAAATGCGGCGGCGGCGGATCCCGGCGCGGCTCGGTGACGCCAGCGCGCGGCTCGCGCCGTTGCCGGGACACGGCGGACGCCGGGCCCGCCTCGCAGGGCCCGTGCGGTGCGGCCGGGGCGGGCAGGGCCGGAGACGCTCCCGATGCAGCGATGCGGGCCGGAGGCCCCTTGCACACGGGGGAGTCCGCCATGGCGTTATCGCTGAGCGCAGCAAGCACCGCCGAACATCCTTTCTGTTCCGGAGTACGGGTGCTGTCCGGGGTTGTTTTCCTCCGAGAACCAGCCTGTAGTAGCTTGAACGACCAGAACAGGGTAATTTCACTGCAGGCGGGCCTTGCTGCACCCTCAGCAGGTGCCCGGTCAGTGCTGCACAGCTCAGGGTTCCTGGCGCCTGAAGGGACGTAAGAGCACCTGTACTATTCTCTCTTTTCTATTAGCTCTAACAAATAGCAATTTAAATGATACTTAATGGAGTGTGGGTGCCTGCCTCAGCGGGACAGTCACAGGCCAGCAACTGCTGGTGCAAAACATTCCCCCCCCCCCGCCCCAGGCCTGGCAGAAGAGCCGGGGCCGGGCAGGGAGGGCACCCTGGGCGGCCCGGAGGATGTGGGCGTTGGATGCGTGCAGCAAAGGGCGATGCTCACTGACCTTTTTAGAAAAAAAAAAAAAACAACAACACCCATAAATGATAAGCCATTTAGGAACAGAAGTCCTAGAACATCCTCTAGGTCATCCACATCCTGGTGCTTTAAGGTTTAATTCTAGAGTTTTGTTTTGTTTGTGTTTTCTTTTTTATTTTAAAGAGGAGAAAAGGAGTAGTACTTCCCCTTCCTGGCTGCTTCTGTTCACACATAGACACGCATACTTCCCACGATAAAGGCACCCCTGAATTCCAGGCAGGGATTGGGCTGAACCAGGAACCTCAATGTATTTCCTGCAGGGCAACCACCCCTTTTGCCTAAGGTCAGCAAACATCTGTAGCCTCAGCATGGGAATCTGCATAGTGCTACTGTCAAATGACTAATACAAGCTGCAATCTCCTGCTAGGTGGAATGAATTATTTGTCCAAGATACTTGAGCATAATGCATTTTCTGAGACATCAAGGAACTTCATAGCTGCTGAAAATGTCTCATAAAAAAAAGCACAACACTTAAGAAAAGTCAGACACGTAATGAATTTCTCTGCCACTCCCAGTTAAGGGTTTGGGTTTTTGACACTTTCTGCCTAAAACTTAAATAAATGTTTCCTCTTTGCTTTGCAGTGGTATGTCCCTTGCAATTCTATTAAACAATGAGCAAGGACATTTTGTACTTTGTAAATCAAATATGAGTGAGTAGTACTCATTATATACAGACAATATACTTATTGATCAGTACTTAGAGCTAGCTTTTATTACATACAGGACGGGGTTCCTTTCAGCCTTGTGGTGTTGACGTAAATTGTGTAATGGAAAGGAGGGGCAGATCAAACTGTGTGCCTTGGCCAGGTGTCAGTGTGAAGGCCAGGATGAAAGCTATCTGAGTTTTTAAGGTACGTGATAAAACAAGACATTTATAGATTAAGGCAGTCTCTTACTATATCAACTAGTATAGGTTTTTTAGAAAGTAAACACTTCAGGGGAAAAACAGCCCTTATTTAGACCTAAAACACAAGCAACAAAATTCCAGCCTGAGTGGAACTGGAGAACAGTTTTCTGAATCTCTTTAGGTGTGAATGAGACAATCTGAGAGAAGAGGAACTTGATACCTGTGGAATAGAGGTGATACTAGTAGAAGAGTAAGGGAAATGACAGATAATTACCTCTTGGAAGTAGGGAAAAGAATAGAGAAACAGCTAATTTCTAACCTCTAAAACATGGAAAAGAGAGGCAGAAGGCAAATTGTAATATGTCACAAAAAAGCCCAAAATCACCTGGCATCCACTAGTGTTGCCTGCATCCTTAAGCCCAATTGCAGTTCTGACACCATCATGAGAAGTGTTGGCTGTGGCCTTTCCTCATGGCCTTGTTTCTGCTGCCTGCTGTCACTGCTTACACGGCAGAGAGTGCTTTCCATCAGGTGGCAGGGAGAGAGAAATGACATTGCCGCAGTATTTTGCAAAAAGAGGAATTACTTAACTGAGTGGGAAGGCTGTATCTAGTGCTTTCCTCTGTTGCACATTTTTCTGCTGAAATTCTGTTGACGGACATCTGAAATTAGTGGGTTTTAGAGCTGTACTGAACCACAGTCTTTCTGCAGTAGTATAGATTTAATGGCAGTGGTGGACTGTGTATCAACGCAGTCCAGACTCTTGGAGCCATGAAACATGTCTGGGCTATCGAAAGAAAAAAAAAGAAAACGAACACACAAACAGCAACACAGGCAACCTCTAAGTATACTATTAGCAGTACACTATAACTCACTATCTAGTGGAATATATAACCACTGTGCAATTTTTAAATTTCTGTGAATCAAAAATATCATAGAATCATAGAATGGTTTGGGTTGGAAGGGGCGTTTGAAGATCATCTTATCAACCCCCCTGCCACAGGCAGGGACATCTTTCACTAGATCAAGTTGTTCAAAGCATATGAACGTTCATAACCTAGTATCCTACATTGTAGAAAACACAGCAGTACTATAGCTATTTCATTTAAGACTTATGTTTTTCAAGTTGCTTGATCTAAAAAGAAACTTTCTTTGCCATAATAACCCCCTTCACATATAAAAATAAGTTATCCAAATCATTTATTCAGGAAAATATTTGATAAATTGCTAGTGTTCTTTTACAACAACTAATTATTTCTGTAACATTAAAATTATATGAGCTCTTTTTACTGTGAGAGTTTTCATGAGAATAAATTGTCTAAAACATATCTACCATACTTTATTTTTTTTTATGAATTACTGTAAACGTCCCATACCACATGAGATCCACACTTAAATATAAACATAAGATCTTAAATATAACTCTTGAGATACAGTTCAGGGTTTTTTTTTTTCTTTCCCCTGTCAAATGCAGAAGAATGATACAGGTTTTAATAAATAAAACAGTAAATTATGATATGATGAAGATGTCTAAGAAAGTTGTTTGTTGCTGTATATATATAAACATCAGCATCTTTGTACCCTTCCTTGGGTATGTGAATGACAGTGGGTCGATCTTTTAATTTTTTACTCACTTGTAAACAGACTTGTTTCTTCTGTTTGTAAACAGACTTTTTAAAACATCATGCAACTACTTAATGGAAATAAGCTAATGTACATGAGGAGGAACTACAGTATAATAATTTTATTTTAGACTTTAAGTCAGATAAAAAACCGCTTTTCATTATATATTGGTCTGAATTCCGTGCAAACAGTTAACACATTGCGTGTTGTTAATAGCATAATTACTTTTTTATTAAAGATGAAAAATGAGCTGTAATATGGATTCTTTATTCATTTCAAGTAAGTAAGATACCATGTTCTTCTGCAAGGGCATTTATAGCTAAAGATGTCATTATTAAAAAAACAATAGAGAAAACATTCATTCATGAGTGTTTACAATTACCCATGTTTAAAAGCATTGCTAAGTTCTGTGTGCTTTGTTTTATATTCCTATCAAGAAGTGTATATTCTTCCCCTCAAACTTCTGCTTCGAGACATTTTACGGTGGCCTCAGGCTTGGTTTTAGACTCTTCTGCTGTTTTTCCATTATTCTTTGTTTCCTTCTCAGGTGTTTTGTCATTTGACTTAGCCTCTTTGAGAGCAGTAGTTTCAACCATTTCTTTTTGCTGATTCTTGTTTGAAAATGGGAAGGTATTTTTGTACCTTTAAATAGGAAAAAAACGATAGTAAAACAGAAACACTGACAGAGTTTAGTAGCATCACTCAAGAAATAAAGTGAAAAATAACTAGAATTAACTTTCTTTGCCATACTCAAGCAAAAATCTCACAGAGCATAGTGGCATGCTACATCATTGTGCTTTTTCAGTGTGCTTTTTTGGTTTTTTTTGTTTTTTTTTGTAAACAGTCAATGTATATTCAGGGTTTGTGGTACATGTGGTGGTGCAGCCCCCCGGGCCGCTCTGAGATCCCACAATGAGCCCTATTGTGTTGTTATCTTGGTCATAACAACTTGGGCACCAGGCAATCTCTGTTCACACCTGGGCCATCTGCTCCCTGACTTGTGTACCAGAATTGTGGCCAGAATGTAAAATATTGACCAAAGCAAATCATCTTGATCCTATAAATAGCAATCCAAGTGGAAGACCCTTTGAGCTCTCCAGGACCACAGCAGGCTGTGTGAACCTGTATCTCCCCCTGGGCTGGGACACCTCTCAGGGTAGATTTCGCAAGGATTGAAGGATCATCTGTTGATGATTTCGTGAGGACTCAAAGGCCTGATTTTGCAAGGTTTTGCTAGCCGTGCACTGATGAATATCAGCACACAAAAGTAAGTCATTTATGAAACTCATGAAAAGGGAAGTTTTATTCACAGGTTAACCTTGGGGTGTGAGTGTGCAATTTGACTATATTATCCCTATTCACATTAACTGTTGACCAAATCTGAGACTAAGATTGGACCTAGCCGCACCTAGGCTTCTCTCTGCAATAAGTTTAAAAGCAATGTTGTGAACCTCCTCCTTATCCCCTGCATCCACAATCCCTCTGAATCATTCGAACTCGAGTATACTTCAATTTTGCTTTGTGCACTTTTATGTAAGTAATAGAGTGAACCTTACCATGAATCTTTAGCTAAGTTGCTGTGTTGATTGTAAAAAATTTTAAATTGGCTGATGCTCTTAAGAATTATACAGCCTAATACTGTGATCTATCTAAAAATATTAATATTAATATTAATAAATCTTACATTGCTAACTAAAGCTGTATAACAAATCATATTCCCAATAATCTGGTGTAGTCAGCAGGATACACAAGGTTGTATTTGTGACAATTTGATGTAGTTGGCCATATCCACAAACCTGCATTTGTGACATACATAACAATGAAGCTATCTGGGCTACAGTGTGAAAAATGCACACAACTTTTTGATACGATTTAATGATGCACTGTGCTGAAGATCTTTACACATGACAAATGAGCTCAACAATTTTTTTTCTGAACACAATCATAGTCCAAGAATAATAACTTTTACCTTTAGTCTGACATAGAAAGAAACAAGGATAAAACTGCATAAAGAGGCTTATATACAAACAGATGCACACTTCAGTGTTGCTATTTTGGCACACTTGGAAATATTTCACACTAGGCATGGTTGCCTAATCAAAAATAAGCAATATTTGTCTTTGGTTCCTTTTCTAAAGCGGGGAATGGCAACAGCAACAACAAACTTTATCTGCATAACAACAGTGTTTAAGATTTTGTTCTTTGTGCCACACTGTTATGTGATTATCATTACTTTTCTGCTCCTTAGCTATATATTTAAAATATTCACTGGTTATACTCTAGGAGTTAACTCAGTCTAAGAGAAAAAAAAAGAAAAAACTTACTTTTTGATGTAGCAGACTGCTAGAACAACTGAAATAATGAAGAAGATGACAGCCAGTACAAGAAGTGCAGTGGGGATACCTAGAGATAAACGTGAGGTAAGCATAGAGTTTTTATATGTACTTAATTCTGACTTTCTAAAGGCTTATGAGCATAAATCCAGATTCTTCTAAAAACAGCCTAGTGTAAGAGGTACATACACATCAATTCAAGAATAGAGGCATTAGGAATGTCAAATGGTTAGTTACTCCTGCTCATTTTTTCAAGAGAGACTGAAACAGGTATCTAGGCAATCCCTGATAGATTTTGTCTAATCTGCTGATTGGAGGATTTTTACAACCTGCCCAGAGAACACAGTTTTGTGATTAACTATCCTTGCAGTTAGAATGCTTTTCCTCATATTTCGCCTATTTCTCAGTTGCCGTATATTAGGATTACTTATTCACGCCTCATGTCTCGAGAACACCTCTGTGTTTGGAGAACAACAACTCTCCTTAAAACATTTTTGGCTTCTTTTGGTTTTTTCAGAGCCTGCTGAGTTTTCCATTACTCTGAACACATGGTGTTTGCTAAGACTTTCTCAGAAATTTATTTACCCCAGATCATGCTAACCAGAATGAACTTCCACCACTTAATATTAAAATATTATCAAAAAGTATAAAATCAGATCTTACATCTACTTAGAAATTATTTAAAAATCCTCTGCCTTATAAGCTTTGCTTTTGCAAAACCATAACACTCCTATTCTGCCTCCAGGTTCAGTTGTATCAAAATGGATGCTGGAGTAGCAAACAAAAATAGCAGTAATCAGTTTTACTACTAACATGTAAGTAACTAGCTCTTCTGATTAAATAGCTGCCATATATTGCCTTTACCTCCAAAGACAATGGCATCATTCTTAAAGGCAGAATGGGAAATATAGTTAGGAGAGTCAGTCGGTGAGTATTCCTCTGGTGTTTTTGTAGTCCCCTCTGTTGGTAATATAGTTTCAGTTACACATATTACACGAAATTTTATATTTTTCAGGGATTGTTCTGACTCGGTCACATTGGGCACGGCTGTGATGTTCTCAGTCGAATCAGAGCCTGAATATGCAGTTAAGTCCGTTGGTGTGCTTGAAGAAGGTAGCATTGTTGTAGTTGGATCTGGTTTACACGAATTAATCTGAACATCTGCAGCAGGGAAAGGAAATATATAAAAGTTCTGTTGAATGTCAGTTTTGTGCTTACTGTACACACATTTATGGAAATTATTCCTCAGTTGTTCTCTTCTGGAAATTATCATTTGTTTATTCACAGAAGCCTTACCCAAATCAAGCATGCCTATTTCAAACATGTGGCTACAACCTAGATTACACACCTTTTATCATTACTCACATAAACACTTTTTTGAGCAAGTGTGGTGCTCATAATTACATACCAATGACTAGATTCCTCCTGAAAAGTACTTAGAATAATAATGCATATAAAAACCAATATTAACTCCTGTAGAGCAGGAGACTTACCTGCAGATCCAAGATTCAAAAATATTTCTATAATATTATGTATATGTGCAAAACATATGCATGCAGTGTTGATGCTTGGAACACTACTTCGATTTCCAGGAAACAAAAGTAGCCCATAAAACTTTCAGGTAAACCAGGCATCAGTGTGAGATAAAAAAGTGACATAATTCTAATGGGGGCTAGAAAGAAACAAACTTCAGGCACACTCAGAAATCAAGTAATTTAAATGATGTGAATGTTGCCTATATTAAAATGTGGATGCAAGTGGACTTTTGTATGTAAATAGAAAAGCTGAGTTTTGAATCAGGCTCAGTGTGAAAATTTGAAAATTCTTATTTTCTAGTAAAGTTCTATATCCTGTAAAGCTATAAAAATTTCACTAAAGTAACAAATAGATTACAACATAAATAACAGGGAAACGACGTATGTACTGTTCTCCAAATGAATCCCCATGGGAAGTCTGATGACGCAGTTACATTCGCAGAATAAAAAGCTAAATGGCAGGGCCTTTTTACTTCTTCCGCCACAGTTTTCAAGTGATTTTGGCATTTCTTTGGCACAAAGAAAATTGACAGAATGAGCTTCTGCCAGATATTTTGGGTAAGAAATGCCTACAACAGGCAACAATTTGGCAATTAAGATAAAGAAATGCAGTATCATCCCGATGTTAAATACGCATGACTCTAAATTATATTCTAACCATTCGGCAAGCTTAACTTTCTTCACATACTGTAACAGTATAATTTTTTAAATTAAAGCTAAATAAAGCAGGTAACTATGAATTACTTGCTACCTCCTTAACATTACCCAACCTACTGAACATTTCTGATGCAGAATGACACATATTTAATGCACTGAAACACCATGTTGTGTAGGAACAGAAGAAATAACTGTACCAATAGAAGCAGCTTCTTTTAGAGCGTGTTGCCCAAGTACTAATTCAGCCACGCATTCATTAATAACAGCTATGGACTGTAGAGAGAAAATAAGTTAGCCCAATCATGTAATTTTTAACTTTATAGGTTAGGTGATAAGTCAATTTTTAATGGTCCTTTCTTATCACCAGTCAGATACTTTGTACACCGACTACTTATATTACCTACCCTCCTTCACTAAAATGGCCCAGGATCATCAACAGAGTCCCACTGGTGAAGGCATGGCCTTCTTCCTAACAGCTTTATCTTCAGTCTCTTCGTGAGCTCCAATGTTCACAGTCACCAGACATGGTCTTAGGTCTTTATATCTTTTCATGGGCATATCTTGCATATGCATCTTTGTCCTCTTCTTTCCAACCCTGTTCACACATCTTTCCTGAAAAATTTCAGGATTTTGTACATAATCTCTTGCTTTTGCTATCTAAAACTCATTAGCAAGGTCTAGGGACTGATGAGAAATAATTTATTGATCCTGTGTATGGTCTAATTGTTCCGATAGTTGCTATATAACCATAGATACGTGACACTAGCAGGAACACAATGCCTCTAGTTAAATACTTATTTCTATTTAATACTACAGAAGTCATTAAGAAACAATACTGATCTGTTGTGCTGAGATCTAACTTATATCAAGGCCCAGGTTCCATTGTTGTATCGTCCATCTGAGAATAGACAGTCAAGAATGAGAGGAAGGACAGGTCTTTTTACACATAGTATGATGCACATTAAAGGAAGGTGTTTGATTTTACTGATAGTAGGTTGGGAATCTAGTTAATTTTATGGCCTCTAAGCTGTTTAAGCTTATATTTTAATTTAGTTTAATAGATACATTTCCTTTTGTAAAACATTCAACTTTTCCTGAAGTAACTCTCTCTTGGTCTTCTTACAAGAAAACACTCACCACCACAGACACCCTGGTCAAAGACTGAATTCACTGTCTTTCAAATTAATGTGCCTAAATAATCCAAGCATATTAAGAGCAATGTGTTGACATTACAGAATGGTAAAAGCAACTCTTCTTCATGAGCTTTCATGGCAGCACCAAATTATTAATTCGATTAACTGAATTGATCTTTTGGATTTCTTGGAAGCTTTTTTCCCCTACAGAGCTAAGTACAGCTTGACAACATTTAAGACTGGGCGGGGAAAGGGCCAACACATTATAAGAACTTGCTGACATGTTACAATTTTTTCATGCAGATACTAAAAAAAATAATACCCAAACCAAACCACAAAAAATGTAGTTGTCATGCTTACATACCTGAAGAATTGAAGCAGTAAACCTTAAACGTTTTAAAGGTTTCAGCATGCCACAGCACTAGTCCAGTGTTGCCCTTACCACATTTGTTGTTGGATGTTATCCGAGGAATGACAACAAATCCCTCTTCCACCCATCCATAGCTACAATAAAAATCATCAGTCCTTTTAATATTAGATTTATCACCAGCCTCAGAAGTGTGTAAAGGAGTTCACTAAAGGTAACGAGACAATAACTGATGTTACCTACCTGCATGTTTCAAAGCCATGTTTCAAAGCTGTTTCAACTTGTTCTTTACTTGCCAATTGTAGATTCAGTTGATTACATGCATTATGTGCTTCTGAGAAATTCACTTTCTCCTCAAGATAAATTCCTATGCCTGTGATCCTGCAAGGTGAAAGAATGGAACCTGTAATTTAGACATAAATATTCAAGGTTAGTATTTAAATATTAACATTTATTCCTCAGGAAGAATTTAAGATCATGTTCAATGGAATGGAACGTTGTTAAAAGTTTCTGGCTTGAGGAAGTATAAAACTAATTTCTAGCAAAAAGGACAAACTTTAAAAACGGAACGTATTTTCTTAACACAATAGCCTAGAATTTCAAGAGGTTTGGCTGTTATTAGACTAAATGCATATACAGTTGGAATTTGAGTCATTACCTGGAGTCAGTTTCTTACTAAAGACACTCTTATTTGTCATACTTATTCACGCAAAATGGGAAGAGTAATCAGACAGGGATTTTTTTCCCCCTTTTTTTTAAATTAAAATGATAAAACTAACATTTGCACTGAGGCACTGATTCTGTCAGTATACCACTCTTACCAATATGAGTTCTGTCAAGATATTATACGTAAATTTTCATGGAATTAATATACCAGTAAGAAAATATGTCTCTAAAGATTTTATAATTCCTTATGTTCCTTATTCCTCCTAAACTCTTTTTTATTTTTTTCTAGTTTGGTATGAGACTTCCAACCACTCTCAACTGTTCAATTTACTGGGTGGTTGGCAGGCAGCAGGAAAAGAGGGGATAGGCCAGGAAATTTATGACACTTTTCCCCATTCCTACTGCACAGGCAGTTCATCCAGCTTTTTTAGATAGCCACAGTTGGCACACTATTCATGTCACCTGCACCAGGAAATGCATAGCTTAGGTCTGATTACACCTGCTTTACTTTTGAAGCCTATGTTAAGGACATAGGACAGAATTCGGGATTTGGCACGGACAGGGAGAAAGGATAGTATTCTTTTGCCTCCCTATTTCACCAAAAGCATGTTCTCAAAAAAAGACTTTTTTCTTTTTGAATTACATAGAGTAATTGCCATATTAAATGAAACATTTCAACATTTCAGATAACCAACAGCCACAGGTGTTACTTCCTTGCTCAATATGCTTTTTGGACTGTGTCCTCACCAGGTATGTACACTAATGAATACTTCATAAAATCTATGCATCAGAATACAGGCAATCCACAAACTCTCAAGGCGGGATGCAGTGATGCCTGCAGATCCACATGTGATTTCTTAGCAGCAGAGGTTAAATTGAATTTTATGAATGAAAAGATGGAACTAGCAGCCAAGCCACTCCCATGATGAGAAGAGGATAAAAAAATGACAAAGCTTGTGTGGAAAGCTAAAAGAAAAGCAGGCTTTTCACTGCTGCTCTCGCTGGGTGTAGTGGGGTTGGAAATGGCTTCTGGTGGAAGATGCATCTCTGCTATCCTTACCACTAAATGTAAGGACTAAATGTTTGGTAGAGCAATCACTGAATTAGATGGATTTATCTCAGCAGCAATGGAGGCTGTGGCCTCCCATTAACACTTCCTGGTATGGTGTAGACCCAGTCACATGGCAGGTGAGCCACTGAACACTCGAGCAGTCCCCATAGCCGAACCATGGCTGCATCCAGCCCTGACTTGAACAAAAGACAAGCCTAAACATATTGCGTGAGGATGCAGAGAAGCCTTGTTGCTCAGTGAAGATGTGTGTGTAGGTATCAAGTACTTCAAGTTGATCCAGGTAGTCCCAGCGTGAAGATGATTCATACTGCCAGATTTCTTCCTTTCAGCCAGCCTGTCTTCATGAATGTCCTCTTTTATGTCTTCATTTTGGCCAAAGCACTTCTGTGTCAGAGGTCAAACAGTGGAACAGGCTTTCTAGAGAGATGGTCAATGCCCAAGCCTTTCAGTGTTTAAGAGGCATTTGGACAATGACCTTAACAACATGCTTTAATTTGGTCAGCCCTGAACTGGTCAGGCAGTTGGGCTAAATGACTGCTGTAGGTGCCTTCCAGTTGAAATAGTCTATTCTATTCTAGGTGTTCCAGTGTTAACTTTTCTTGATTCCCTTTTGCTAGCAGGCAACCCTCCCAGTTGTCTTGAGAATAATTTCTGGTTTCCTGACTAACACCCTATCTCAGCTGCTGAGGCATATCCCACAATTGTTCTTAGTTTTCAAGACCCCACTCCTCGTTTAGTGTTTATGCCTAATTCCTTTCTCCCTCTGCTACTTTTTATGCTCAGACTTCACTCTCTTATTGCTTACTTAGCCAATTATTTTCCTATCTCTAGATTTCAGCTAATACAACTTATAAAAAGAGTATTGTTGAGAATGAAAGTTTCTCAATGGCCAACTTTACAAATTTCAAATAAAGCTGAGCAGCTGGCAATGAAATTTCCTGAAATCTTCGAGTTGCCTAGATACTTGTAAACTGTTACAGTCATTATTCATTTAATTACAGGACAAATATTTTTACATGAGAATTGCATGATAGATACATGGCAAAATATAAAAATTCAGTAGCAGAACATTAAGTCTTAAGTGATAAGAAAAGTGACTGTAGGACATGGACCAAAGCTGTACCTTAGAATTCACTAAGCCTTTTAAAACACAATGGTGAAGTAAAAGATATGTTTTGGAAAAGTTACCAGCTTCAATATAAATTCCAGATGGTTTTACAGTGTGAGGAAGAAATCCAGAAAGAGCAGTAGCCTCTTCAAATCTTTTCATCACTTTTAAATCACCTCTGAACTCTCTTCTAAAGATGACTGTGTTTGTACAGGAGACAGAGTAATCCTTTAGAAGCATGTTATCCTTTTTGATCCACAAGCTGCACATAGCTGTACTTTCAGCTTTGCTCTATTAATTAACCTACTAATAATGGGGCATTCTCCTCAGTAGTTGGGTCTTGTGTGAAAAATCTGCTTTACTGAGAAAGGTGGGAAGACCTAGACAGAAGAATCTCACAACAAGACAAAGTTGTCATAGGACAGGAAGAAAATTGTTCAATTTTTGTAAGCTATGGGTATTGGCTTTATTAAGCATTAGTTCTCCTCTTGTTTTTTTGGGGAAGCTGTTGTTACCTTCTCTGTGCCTTGTGCCAAGCCTTCACTCTGATTTATTAGAGAGAGTTTCCTTTGGCTGCTGATGTCAGGGAGCAGCAAGAATGAGGCTGTTCTACAAGGAAAGAGGAGCCAGGAGCTGAGAGTGACTGCAGCACAGACAGGACAGTGCACCCACTGACCAGGGCACAGTCCCACAGCACCTAAACAGGACCACGGTGGTGACAGTGGCAGGCTTCACTGGCAGCCCCAGAGAGAGCAAGACAATGAGTCAGATGCATGGTTCATCCAGAAAGTCAAATTGGGAACAGCAGAAGATGGTGCTACCTATAAGACATGCCTGAAGTCCATCGTGGAGACAAGGCCAACCTAAATCCAGGGTCCATCTGTGAAGCCCAGTCAGTAAGTCACTACCGGAGGAGACAGGGCATGCTACAACACAGCTCAAAGAAACAGCTGGAGATCAGCCCTGAGCTTAACTGGAGCTCTTGTACCAATGAGCAGAGGGTGCATGAGTAGGTACCCCAAGGGAGGCTTGGAGGGGAACTTAGGGGGGTCATAACAGCTGGTAGGGATAGTCTTAAGGCTCAAGCTCTTCATTTCCCCAGTGAAAATTATTCAGTGGTTGAGATTGCTGGAGGAAACTACTGTTGTTAGGTACTCCAATCCTGTGGAATTTCAATAGAACTTGAGTTGAGCAACTAATTCATTCAGTTCAGGCTTCCTTCAGAAGCCTTTCAGTAGACAAGAAAATCAGTTGTCTGCCACAATGGTGTATATTCTTTTACATAGGTATAACAAGCGTTTACTCCTTGCAAATTACAGTGACACATGTGGAAACATCTAATGTACATTGAGTATCTGCAGATATCCTAGTAGCTGCTGCAGTTAGAATAGATTATGTCAAGTTGACAATGGAATTTGAAGATGACATTCAAATTTCACTAGCGTATAGAAAAAAACCCTGATTGAAAAAATAGGTTCATGTAATAAAGTCTGAGGGAGGCGGGTTATCAAAGAACCATATGATAAAGTTGATGTTGGCAATTCCATATGTTAATTTTTTCAAACAGATAGTTTATACAAAATAGGAACTTTTGCACTATATTAACTGGAGTCAGGCATGACTGCCCTGGAGATGAACTGCGAGATCCCTGCCGCACGTTTCCTTCAATGTTGCAAATCAAGACAGTGTCAGGATATTGCCAGATCAGAGCAAAACACTTTGCATTAAAGATAGTGTTTTATCACAGACACACAGAACTTGTTTCATGCATGTTTTGCTCTCTGAGGATTGTACAAAACTGTTTGCTGTGGTATTTTAAACAATACAAAATAAAATAACATTTCAATAGATCTGAACTTAATCCTAAATGCAATAGCGAATCTTTAAAACAAGCAGTTCTGAAGTATTTAGACAATAATGCTACAGCATTTAGACAGTAATTATGTTAGACTAACAATCAAAGTTGCCCTATATGCTAGAGTAGTTTTCATTGCACTGTATTCTCAAACCCCTGTGGTTTCCTACACCAGAAACAGAGTTACACACACTCCCTTCCCCACATTTTTGTTTGCCAATCTATCTACTTTTTCCAAGTACTTTACTGTCCAACTAGGAGACTTTAAAAAGTGGAACTTTACATACCTGTTATAAAGTAATTTTGAGCCATGAATGTCATAACCCAGACGAAAAACACTGCTGAGGTAACTCCAGAATAAGTTGCCATTGTCACCAACTTCAAAAACTGAGAAATTCAAGGTGATTTATCTCCTGTGCTAAGAAAAGTTAAGGTATTGGATACTGTCAGACTGCCTTTGAGATGACTTCTTGAAAGCAACTTCAGCTGTCACTGCACTGCTTCATAGAAAGATTGTCAGAACAAATGTGTTGACTGTCTCACTCAAAGGTGAGATCACTGACTGGAAATCCCTAATCACCCTTTACACTTTCATGTAGGACTTGCTGGAAAATTTAACTACTGCTGACTCAGAAAACACAGCTGAGGAAAGGAGATAAGACTGTTAGACTGCTAAATCAGTAAACTTTGAAAGAAGTTTTTCTTTTGCTATTTTTTCCTGTTTTACTGATTAACAGCTCATTACTCATCTATTCATCTGGTAAACAAAATGAATTCTCTATTGTATCATAGCATGCCGGGCAGGATTTTTCTTTTGGAATTGGAAGGGCACCCATTCCCCACTGTCCTATTTTTCTTGATGTAGTACTTTTACCTTCCTTTGCCTTAGAGTTCCAATGAAAAAATAGGTGCCATAACACAGAGATAATACGATACCTAGTTTTGAACAGATTTGGAGATACACTACTGTAAATGGGATTCCTTGTGAGACTGTAGGGACAGAGGTGGGAGCCAGTCCCTTCACTGCTGTCTTTTGTGAAGTTTCAGCAAATAGTGATTGCAACAGACTGATTCAAAACACAGATGATCCTCATCGCTGTAACTTAGAAAACGTTCAGGAAGTCTTAGCAAAAAAATGAGTTTTTTTGCAGAGATTCCAACAAACATAAAGCAGAATGGAGTTCAAGAGATCAGCTAGTTCCCTTTACTGTCAGGAGGATCAGCTGTATTTATGTTATTCCTGACAGATGTTTGTCTAACCTGATCTTAAAGACTTCCAGTGACAAATTCCTAACATTTCCTCAGACGCTCTATTCCAGGGCTTCACTGTCCTTTACTGTTAAAAGGTATTCCCTCGTCTAAACTTACCTATACAATATTGTAAACTTATCACTTCTTTTCCTGTTGCAAATGGACATGGAAAATGGTTTATTGCCTTAAGTTTTGCAACAATCTTATGTATTTAAAGAGTTATGCCTCTGCTCCCACTTTTCAGCTAAGAAACCCCAGCTTGCTCACTGTCTCTAGCTGAGGCCTTGCCAATGCCAAGTACTGATTAATAAATTACTTTACCTGCTTATACAGTTCAGAACGGTATGAGCCTTTTTTTTGCAACAGGATGATTTTGTTATCTCATGTTCAGTTTGTGATTCAGTAAACTTTTAGATGTCCTACATCCCCAGGCTGTTTTCCAGGTTCTGTAAACACAAGTGTAACAGTAGCTACCTCTTTAAACCGTGGTTTGCATTGTAGAAAGTTTCCACTTAATATATTAAGATAGTATTAACTTCTTTCTGGGCACAGGTACAATCTCTTACAGCAGCATATAACATGATTATGGGTATACTGTAATATAGGCAGGCATCTATAGGGCTGAGCAGAGTGCTGTGTGTTAATGGAATGATGTTTCCATTAGTAATAAGGAAGTGAAAACTGGCTTGTGTTTGGGCCATGGTTTGGAACTGAATGTTGACAAACATTCAGATCTTAAGATAAATTTCTTGCTCAAATTTCTATTCACTCCTTTATTGTGTTGCACTTACCTGCCTCTACAAAGTGATGGCAATCTGAAATACTCTAATCAGACTTACTCTCACTGAAGTGAGTTCTAAATGGATTCACTTGCATTTACAATGTAGGAGCAGAAACTAACGCTCTGTAGCTCTCATGCGCTAGTAGACTGGGCTTTAAAACACTGAGAACATTACACAAAATCTTAACATTTCCATGCTTACTTTGCATTTCCTAAGTACTTGCTACCATGAAGACAAATAAAAAGCTGGGTTTCTGACATTTTAAAATTGCATGTTAATTGTCCTTCCAAGATTTAACACTTTGTGCCTATTATCCTCACTGTGGCAAAATTCCTTTAGTCAAACTGTCCGTGCTATGGATGTTTAGTAGGATTTTTAGCGGCAAGAATGAGATAAACACCTTCGTAACGTCAACAAAAAAATCAGCTCCTTCACATGGTTTTGTAAGAGCAAACTATGGATTAGGAGAGGGAGAAAAGAATTTTAGAATGATGAAGTGAGACTGAAATAAGGGGGTTTTTTTGGTCAGTTTCTTCCTTTTCATATTTCAGCTGTTCCAAAACTGTGTGGAAGGTCACTTACTTGGACTGTAACAGTATAGAAGATTTTTAACCTGTTTGTGGGTCTTAACTTGTCTGGGGACAAAAAAAAGTAGCCTTATCATGAATGTTTAATTACCATGTGACCTAAATACTTCTAGTAACCTATAAGGAAAATTCCTGGTACCTCATGCAGCACATTCTGAAATGCTGATGAGGATTGCTAAACAGAAAACTTCTGACATGGGGGAACAAACTTAACTGCTACAATCGATTCTAAAGGAACCTTGAAGCCTGAACAACAGGAGAGGAAACAAATTTAAAAAAAACTATGTGGAAGATAAAAATATCAGGGTCTTTTCCTGGTAACAGTCATTCCTTTCAAGGTTGTTGCTGTCCCAGAGTTTTTCTCCCTGAGACAGACCATCAGAGATTCAGAAGTTACATTTCTGTCCTTTGTGGAAATTAAGCATTGTCTCCTTCCTGCTGGTCTGGCTCAGCTCTCCACAAAGCCCAGGCTTCCCAGACCTCCCAAGCCTACAAGAACACAAAGCAAATAAAGAATCCTAACCTTTCACTCAGCCTCCTTTGGTTACAGATCTCCCTTGTGGCTTTCTGTGTTCAATCTCCTCAGTGACAGGCAGCCTCCATCTGAAGCAGGAGTTAAACACTCTCCAGGATATTTCAGTTTCCTGCCTTATCTTGTTTCTAGGGTATGACAGGGGTGACTTTGCTTACAAACACTTTCTCTATTGAAACAGGAGTTTGCTTGCTTCTTCTACATCATTTTCCTGAAGAACTTAAAGACTAAGAATAAGACCTTTGGTATGTGTAAAATGGCACTACGTTATGTGGTATAGACAAGGCAGTATGTATTTCATAAGAACATAGCCATTAATATGCAGGCAGAGCACATGTAAAAAACCAAACCTTTGAGGTAGCAACACTGAGGACTTTGAAACCATTCTTTTATTTCAAAACTCAAGTATGTGATACTATACAGTACAATACCAGCACACTTGTGCAAAATCTTACAATATTACAAATTTAAATATGATACACAAAAATAGTGCCCTTTTAAAATTCCTTTTACTAGAAACATCTGTGCTGTGCAGGAAAAACAATAAATGTGTCTTGTTAAAGCAGAAAAAAATAAATATTGCACTTCAAGAAAACTATTTCAGTGTTAATAGCATAAATATTAGGTCTATTTCTTGTTATCTGATGTGATCTTTGAACACAGAAGAGGTTGGGGTTTTCTTCCAGATAAAGCAAACTAATATCCAACAGATAAAATTACATCTAGAATAATTTCTGAGCTCAATATAGTTTCCTATTAAAAAAGGTGTCTTAATTAACTAACTGAAAAATATAAGCAAAAATATTTAATGTGCTGTTAGTCATTGTGGTTCATTATTTTTAGTGGACAGTTTGCTCAAAGTAGTTATAAAAAGAGCAACAATTTATTTGAAGTAAACTTTATCTCCATCTTTTTGTCCCCATTAAAATCTCTTGCCTCTTTCAGTCCATTCCCCACAACAATAACTTTGTGGCTAAATTATACTTGCCTTAAACATGCAAGTAGTTCGGTTCAAATCAGTACAACTACTTATGGAAATATGCCCTTGTGCACTAAGTCCACTAAAAGCCCGTGTGCTGAATATCAAGAGAGGATGGAGACCTTGTTCACCCACTTACCAAAAAAACCTTAGCACATGCTTAACATTAAGCAGTTCAAGAGTCCTACTGATATCAATAACTTTTTATAGGTACTTAAAGTGTTGGACCCACATCAATGCAGATGTAAATAAGTGCAAATTAATTTGATTATAGGCATTGTTAATTATTTTTCTTCAGTGCAGCCCAACATTTCCACATAATCATGTGCCATCATTTTTGGCATAGAAGATTCTGAATCTCCAGGACTATGTACCTTCAATTTTTATTGCCTTATTAAATTATCAATGCTATTTGTAAAGAATATTAAGTTGAAGATGATGATTTTTATAAAGTATTCAAAGAGCAACTGACAAGTTTCTTCAAACGCTTAAAGTACGTGAAATGTCACAGTAGTTCTTCATAGTCAGATATTCTAACTGAACCAAACAGATACCAAGTAATTTGCAAGAAACCTTCTTCTGTCTTATTCTTTACCAATTACAATTTTAGACCAAATGGCACTTTCCCATTATCCTTTTTGAACTTCCTTAAGCATACTATCCCTCAACAATATATACTTTAAAATAAAACAAACCTCAACTGCTTATAGACCTTCCCCGCCAGTATTAGCAGCAGGGCAGAGTCCACTTAGTATGATCATCTGTGTACACAGGTTTTAAGACTTTTATTCATTCATTTATTTTTTATTTATTTTTTTTTTTAAATAAAGCATTGAAGATTGCTTCCCACATCCAAGACTGCTGTATTTTGGGCTTGGCCAACACATCTAATCTTTCAGACAGCAACTACTTTTTGCCGTAACCAGTAGTGACTCTGAATGGCGTACAAAAATTCATTGCAAAGCATCTCCCTTTGATATATCAGAAGCTCCCAGATTTATTTGATTATATCATCTATGCCACCTAGACCTCATCTTAGGTTTTGTTGTGTATCCCATTTAAAAAAAAAAAGGTGGTCCCATTCTTAAAGTGTATCATAAAACACATTTATGCGTGTACTTAGTATTCCATTTAAATAATCATACAGATAATTCCTCTTATAAAATTACTTTATCAGCAAGGCATTTGGTCTGATAATATAATTCTAACCTTCCATAGAAGAGCTTCTATTTCTACCCGATAATCATGAATATGGAAAGGAATTAGACTCTTAAACCCCAGAGTACTTAAATGCCATTAGTACTTCAGCAATCACCAACACATTCAGGAAATGGAAGTAAAACACTAACTTCAAATGCAGGTTTTACATTTTTCTTCAAAATCATAGCAAAGATGTCAACATTCTGTGCAAATTATTCTTTTAAATATCTTGCTGGTTGCTGATTACTGCTACAACCTTATGATTCAATATTACTTTATTTGTATCAGTAATTTACAATAAGAGAACAGACAGGATTATTTATCAGACTGTCATTTTGGCAAGGTACGTTCACAATGTATTCCCCAACCTGATGGTGTGGAGTAACTCACTTGTCTAAGAGATCACATTTAACAACCATAAGGATGACTAAGCACTACCTTTAACAGCTATGTGTTCTAATATGCATACTTGCTCAGGTACCATAGATGCATGGTTGTTCCTTTATTATTCAGTGCGTTGCTCATGTTGAAATCCTGAGTTCCACCAGGAATATTGACGGGCAGCAGAACAGCTGGCCTTCCCTTCAGGTCCCTCTGATTTTTCTTCACAGGAGTTGTATGAATGGTAGATTCCCAACACCACAGCAAAAGTGATTATCGCAGCCACTACAAGCCATACCACATTCCAGTGTTTACACAGTTTGGGGTACAGTATATGTAAATAATTAATGATGACTTCAAGTCTGCTGTAAAATTAAAAGAAAACTGTTATTAATCATATGCAAATTCATTATCTTAAGCTTTTCAGCTTGAGAAGTTTCATAGATGTATGGTACACCAAATACACCAAATACAAATACCCTGTCAAAGAAGAATCAGACTCTTAAGTTCTTTTAAGAAGAGCTGTACGCTCAGATATGGGTGATATTTGCAAGACGGCTAAAAACTGTAAACTTGACTTCTATTTCTCCCACCTGTCAACTGGCAAATCTCAGAGCTTGATATGATGTAAAATTCTGCACTGTTCATAGCTTGCTCAACTAAACTAAACATTAGAACATGTTGTAAACATTTTTTCCTAAGAGTTTCATGACTAGTGAGATCGCTGCCCTTTTGAACATGACTGAAATCTCAGATTAACAGAGGTTTATAACCATAATGGTTATGGAATGGAAATGAATTCTTCTGGGTCAGGTAAGGATTCCTACCTTAGCTTGCAATGGGACATATTACTTGCTTTGGCCAGCATTTAATTCCTCTCTAATGCAAAAGCCTCTTTGCTTTTAAAATGCAGGAAATTGCAGGTATATTGAATTGGGTGGTAGAACCACCAAGATGGTTGCAGATGAATGCAATGAACGTATTACTTTGCTGAATGGCCCAAACTCCAGCATAGTGCTTGCTGTTCTGCTACATCTACACAGCTTCCAGAGAGAGCAGGCACCTGCCTTTCCAAGCCAGAGCAAGTCCAACACAGCTGAGGAGCTCATCTTAATCTGCATTCACCTTGCAAATGTACTGAAAGACTCACCTGTGCAGACCCTTTGGGAATAACATATGGGACAAATATGGGCATCAGATTCCTGAATTACAACTTTCATGAGACAATGCATACCTGCTGAGAGATGCGTTCTGGCATCAAAAGAACTTTTGTGGAGTATTTTTTACCTCAACTCAAAACCAAACCCCATCAAGATGAAGCATCCTGATATCAACATACAATTTTAGTTGAAATATCAAAATAAAGAGCTTTGCATTTTGCAACTTTGTTATCTTGGAAAATGCCTGTTGGAAAATACTGTTATTTCAAATATGCTTCCATAGACTGAAAGAAAACATGTCAAGATAATAGTATAAAACACTTGGTTGGGTATCACAAATAGAAAAAAGTGGCTCCTCTTGTATGGACATATTACACCACTATCTTACCTGCTTTTCAGTTTTTTTATCTCATCTTCATTTTCACTTTCTTCATGTTCATCATGAATTTCTTTTGGTGTCTCTTCATCTTCTTCCTTCAGTTCCTGAAGTTCTTTGATTTTCTTCAAGCCTTCCTGATAGCTTTAACACACAAAACATTTTTCTTAGTCTAGCCTGCTCCATAAGCCTGATCCTATCTAATGAAAAATTAGCATTATGTTTTGTTACATGCAATAAAACACAAGTAACAGTGTTGCAGCACTCAGACAAGAGTAAAAACTAGCTAAAGACCATGACTATGGCACACAGACAGCCACCCTTCCTTATCAGAAGATTATATTAGCTCTGTTACTAAATTTATCATCTTGAAAAGGAAGTTATAGGCCTCAGCAGAGCAAAACTTTTTTCTGTTGTCAAGGAGCTGGTAAGTATTTATTATTTGTCAATAATTTTGAACACCATCTAGATATTTTATTTTCCTGGAGAATAAGGACAAATTAAAAAAAAATAGCTCTTTTCTAAGCTGAAGGTAGATGGCTTGTTGGATTCTGCAGGAAAGGATCAAAATTTTTGTCCCACTCTTCACATAGTACAAAGTTCTTTGCTTGACATTCTGAAATGGACCCCAAAGCTGTTAATTGCCCCAAAACATGCTGTGTAAAGCACTTTGTGACTGCAAAAGTTGATGCTCATTTCCATGTACACTTTTCAGAATAAACATTTTAGAAAGTTATTTTGGATTTTCCCGTCATGAATCTGAACACTATTGACATAAGAACAGCCACTCAACTCAGAATCTCTGATATAACTACTCTCCCACAGTTTAATAAAGGAACAGCTATGATGCAAATACTAGTGAAGCTCACTCACATTGTTTCCCACATTGCTTCAATTATGACCATCTTCTAGGAGCTCATCAATTATGTCACTCCTTTTGCATTTAATATTACATTCTAAAAACATATGTCCTCCTCTGGTAGCACGTATTTACAGATTAAGTTCACTTTAAATATTCCTACCCTTTGTTATATGCTTCCTCTTCTATCTTGGCTTTAGTTTCAGGATTGATTTCTTCCAACCCGCTCTGTGTCAGCACAGAAGTAGAGGTTTCACAGTCAGGCTCTCCATTAGTCTTACCACTGCCAAGACAAAAGAAACGGACAAAGAGAAAATAACACCACTAAAATGTATTGTATTTGGAGTATACTACTGAACAAAAACAACCACACACAATTTTGTGACTCCTGATTTTTCTTTAATATATATCGGAGAAATAAAATGTCTTTCAAAAGAAAAAAATTAAACACTAAGAAAAAACGTTAGTTTCAAAATGTTGCAATTCAAGAACAGTAATTAATACATTTCTAGGGTATTAAAACTTGCATTTTGTTTCTTAAAAAACAAGACAGAAAAGAAAAAAGAGCATGTTTTAAGAAGAAAAGAGCATTTTTTTCCTGGTTTATCATGGCATTTATTTGCTATTCTTTAAAATATTTCTCTCAACCTTCCAAAAATCATCTTAGAAATTGTAGCCTGCTACACCAGAGGAAAATAATAGAAATACCACCAAATATTAATTTAACAAAATATTTTTCTTATTTGCCTTTTAGGTATTCCTCTCTGCTGACTTTATATGCTGAACTGATGCACAGGTTAAAAAAAATACAAACACATACATAGCTTTTGTCACTAAAACTTTTCTTAAGGAAAAGCTTTGATCATTTAGCCTAAAGATAGCCGTTATACATTGCTCTCTTTCTGCATTGCTCACCTGCCCTTATTTATTTAAGCCTGGGACAAAGAGTTAAGTGATTCAGACATGACTTAGAAAATCTACCAAAGTGTAGGTTTAACAAGCTCAACAGTGTATCCCATTTCAACTTCTAGAATCTAATCCTTTTTGTAGGCCTTATTTTTCTGGCACCAAAATCAATGGCAGAATAATTCATCCTGATTGACACCATCTGTGGGCAATGGATTTTCTCTCGAGAAGTCATATTAGTAGTAGACATTATTTTCACTTGGACTTTAAACACACCATGAATATAAGTTTGAATTGCTTAAATACACAAAATTTTGCAGAACTATGTAATTTTACACTACTATAGCAGCTGTCCCATGCATACATCCTGATGCTCAAACTTGAATTTCAAGTTCTACTTTTGTTACTTCATGACATGATTTATTTGTTTTCTTAAGATCCAGTAAGAAATATTGATAAGGTTTTTCTCCCCTCCCCCCAAATCCATACAGTTTCAGAAGATGGTCTGAATCTTGCAGAGTTCTGTGAGATTGTAACAGCTAGTGCCATAGTTCACTGTTTCTATTTTCCCAATTGTTGCATATTTCCATTCTTGGTAAAGCACAGAGATAAAACAAAAACATAAAATAAATTTTGTCCTGCCTCAACACTAATGTAAAGTAAGTGAGAATCAATATTCTGTACTGACATGAGAGCTACATCTTTTAAAGTTTTTAATTTTCATGTTTAAAGCATCCTAGCAAACTTTAATTTAGATTAGTATTGCAGATATTTTATTGTAATATTGTAAACAGTCTAAATGACCATAGTAGTAGTAGTAACAAAACCAACAAAAATCAACCTGATGTTTTAATAAGTTTTATGTCTGAAATACTGGCAAGCAACCTCCTTAGAATGTGCAACATTTCCTGAAAGAGGTAAGTATTTGGAAAATTCCTGACAATTTCTTATTTTGGCTTTCTAAGCTGATTATACATACGAATAATGTATATATGTACATGGGTTTGCAAATACTACAATACCTGTATCCATAATGGTAATTTTTTACAAAGACCTTGTATAACAGCTTGAGTATGCCTTCTGTTCTCATTCGAGTCCCATACATTTTCATATTACCCATCTTTGTATTCTATTACTGCAGACGCTTTACATTTCAAGAACTTGTATAAAATTAAATTGTGTGTCTACATGAATTTCAAGAGGAAGGACACAAAAGTTCTTTCCAGAAATGCGTAGATGCACATGCTTTCCGGCAGAGCAATTCTTTGCTTTCCTTGTCCTTATAACTATTATTTTGCCCCAAAAGTAGTACCATTTAAAACCCATGGAATGACTCATGGAACTATTATGGAAAATGGGTAACAACATGTCATGGTTTAACCTCAGCTGACAACTAAGCACCACCCAGCTGCTCGCTCACTCCCCCCCCAGGGGGATGGGGGAGAGAATCAGAAGAGTAAAAGTGAGAAAACTCCTGGGTTGAGATAAAGACAGTTTAATAGGTAAAGCAAAAGCTGTGCACACAAGCAAAGCAAAACTAGGAATTCATTCACTACTTCCCATGGGCAGGCAGGTGTTCAGCCTCCATCATGCGTAACAGTTACTTGGGAAGACAAAACACCATCATTCTGAACAAACACACTTCTGTCTTCTTCCCCCAGCTTTATATGCTGGGCATGACACCATATGGTGTGGAATATCCCTTTGGTCAGTTGGGGTCAGGTCTCCCAGCTGTGCCCCCCTCCCAGCTCCTTGTGCACCCCCAGCCTGCTCGCTGGCAGGGTGGGGTGAGAGGCAGGAAAGCCCTTGACACTGTGTCAGCCCTGCTTAGCAGTAACTCAAACATCCCTGGGTTATCAACACTGTTTTCAGGACAAATCCAAAACACAGCCCCGTACTAGCTACTCTGAAGAAAATTAACTCTATCCCAGCCAAAACCGGCACACAACAGCACACCTTAATCCAGCCAGGACACCTACACTAATGGTAAGTAATACAGAGTCAAAACAGCAAATGTTTTAATGAAAAATATTTTTGCAATTTATAGTTACTAGAAAAATACAGATATTGAGGTATGAAAAAAAAATCTCCTCTCTTGTATCTCTTTATTTTTAATTTTAAAATGCAAACTTCTCTGGCTGTTAGAACTGAAATCTCAGGCTGTTAACACTAAAAATCTCAAACCTAATGTTTTAGTTTAGCTGAAAGTTCAATTCATTTTATACTAAAAAAAGGAATTACTACTCAATTGAATCCTGTTTTGACTTCTGTAGAATTTTTATGATCTAATGTTATGATAAATTATACTTTTGAATTTCACATTCTTATGTTTATTCATATAAATTAAAAAACGTACATGATACTGGATATCACAGTATTTCAAAATATGATTCTTACCAGCTGTTGACATGTTGAAAAGACAACGGCAGAACACAAACTTCTAATACTGGGATAGTCAAGTTAAGGAATATTCATACTCAGGGTTGCTCATGTCAACTTTAGATACAGTATTAATTCGTTCCAGTAAATATATTTGGGGAAAAAAAGCGCCACACACATTGTATGTAATACTCTTAATTTTGTCAATTTCTGAAGCAGGCCTACTCAAATGTGTAAGTGTATAATCTTCTGCTGCAGTTTTACTTGATGAGCTTTAATGATGACAGCAGGCTTGATTTAGTTCTGAGATACTGCTTGTAAACTCTTTGCACATGAAAAGAATATGATGCTGACATAGTAAAGTACAGTTACCAGATCGTGAATCAACCTAAGGCAATATTGTGTCACTGATTTCAATACTTTATGCCTTGGTATAAATTCTGTTAGGAAAGATAGAAATTAAATAATTTTTATTTCATGCTAGGATTTAATAGATAATGAGATGACCTAGGCAAAACTTACTTTTCTAGAAGTGCTGGCAGAACAGGAGTAGATGTTAGATTGCTCCTTCCATTACTAGGTGATTCAGACTGTAAGTGAAAAACAGCAATAAATGTTACATCCATGAATTAATTTCAAACGAGTCTTCAGTAAAACAACAAAGTCAATGCGCTTCTTAGGTTTTCTTCCCACAACCATGAGCAAGGTATCTTCAATATGGAGCTTCCAAATTATTCTTACTAACTCCCACAGTAAACAATGGACTTGCACACTAAGAACTTTCTGCAACACTCCCTTCTTGGAAGAAATAAGCAGAGTAGAAAAGTCTTTCTTCTTCATATATTGATCACTGAACAATAAAATTACTCTATTGCTTCTCTCCATTTTATCCTAGGAACATTGATTTGTTAGCTAACTTTTCAATGTAAATTTTTAAACAAAAATAAATCATAATACATCATGGTAAACAAACACACTTGGTTCCTGAATTGACTCTGAGTACATAGTAACTAAATTGCACAAACATTGTTTTCTTAAAACTAAAATGGATTTAGCTTCTCAGAAATACTCCTCATTTAAATATCCCCATGTTTTTAACAGAAAAGAGCATAATTTTCAGATAATGTACCATCTTAGCTCATGTCTGAACAGTCGGTATGCCTTGCAGCTTTCCTCAAAAGCATTTATATAGATTTATTAGGTTTGGATTAGATTCTAATATAATTTATTAAAATTTATAAACAAAAAGTCAAGGCAAAGACTGATAGCTCCACAAATCCCAGATCATCACAGAACTTCTAAATTTGTACCATGTACATTTCCGTATGTTAATTACATGATTTTCTGTTTAGTGGACTTTTTGGCAATGAAGAGAAGTAGTCCAATCATCTTCTATGGATTCTCGTTAAAACTTCTCTTCTACAGTGAACAACTATTTTTACTACTTCTTTCCAATATGTTACTAGAGATTAAAAGGCAAATTGCCTCAACTAATGTCTAATGCCTCTGAATCACCAGTTCAGTTCCATACCCAAAGTGATCGTTTATGGAGGTAAATTCTGAAAGCATATGTTCGTCAGACAACAGGAATTACCTTTGCCCGTCCTCTTCACTAGGATGGAATAAAAATAAATTAAACCAATCAAAGGGCTTACATTTTTTGGTAACTCTGGCTTGGCCCTATGCAAGAGTGTTTTAGACAAAAAGCAGCATCTTTAAACTGTGGGTTTTACTTACCAGGGATGGCATTGAAGGTATAGGTGAAGCTGTTGATGACTGACCAGGGATGTTTAAGGAGTTAAACTTAGGAACGACAGCAACACTGACTCTTCTCCGAGGCATATTCTGTGAGAAACAACATTTTTTTTTTCTATCATACAACAAGATAGGCTAAAGAATAATTCTACAAGTTAATATGTATGGCAAAGATGTGGGTTAATGTCTCTTGGGGGAAAGGAGAGTTGAGAGCAAAATTAAGGTAAGTGGCTGTTAGGGCTGTGGTTTTCCTCAAAACTTCCTCTAGTACTGTCTGGTATGCAAGTGCTTACTGTGAAATGAGGTGGTGTACAGGGGTGCTGCTCTTTTCCCTCCATGCTGAAAGCCCAATAGCTTAAGTCACACAACAGATATGTTCTGAGCTGTTATGTCAGTTCTTATTAAAGGCTATAATCTTTGATTAAAGCAAAAGTACAGTGATACTGGGAAAAGTGCCAGTGTCACAGTGACTGGAAAATAATGAAGCTACACATGAAACTCTGCTCTTGCTATGTACCCATTATGATATACTGTACTCACGATGATACATTAATTATTTCTAAACCTACAAATTATAACTTACAGAAACAATAACATACATACAAGTTTTTGCTGTCATTAGGCAGTAGCCAAATACTTAATCCTATGATATACACCTAGTGAAACTTACGCTTCCTACTGAGTAAGAAATCCAAGCACATATAGCATCTAACAGCTTCATCTCAGTGCATATCCAAACACTTCTAAGATTCTGCTCTAGGTAACTTTACGGGAAAGGATTTAAACAAAGATTTACTAAATACATAGGAGGAATGACTTACTCCATGATCCTCTTTCTAGACAAAACCAACTATACCTATTCATTAATGACAGTGGTTTACCTAATGTGCCTCTGAAAATCTATAATGGAGAGTCTGCAGCCATGTTAGGCAGTCTGTTGTAATGTTTTGGGTGTTTTCTCCCCTCTCTATTATTTGGACTTCTACTTGTCCTTGTTAAATTTTGTCTCTTTTTGGGACCTCTACTTCAACTTATGTGGTTCTCATTCTGAAATCAAGTCCTGTCCTCAGCACACTCTGTCCTCTAATTCTTTCTATTCAGCACTCAAAGGGGGCAGAATAAACTAAACCTAAGAACTACAACCCAAGCAAATAGAAATATGAAAAGAAATAGTATACTTAATATAATGCCTCTGACCACCAATAATGTCACATTGGAACTTGGATCTCAAATCACTAGTAGCTTTAGGAAGTTTTGTCATAAACTTCATCTCCAACTCTTGGAATTTTTGCAGTAATGGAAGAAATGCCATGCTGAAGTTATTAATTGGTCAAGCCAAAACAATCTGAGATAATCTCTCACTCTGAGTGCTTTGTCCAACCAAACAAGATATTCTGATGTTAACTGAAAAATGAGCCCCACTTAATAACTGTTTACATCTAAGGTACTCTGAACATTATATAAATCTGAAGATAATGAAAATGGTATGATCATATAGTAAGTTCTGCTTCCTTGCTGAGGAACTAGAATAAAGTACAGGACAAAAGCTATTCTCTGGAGCACAGGTATGTGGCCTGGAATAAAATTATTCTTAAATTAATAGGTCCCTTTATTATTTATAGGTTCACAGCAAACATTCTCAATATTGCACAGGGTTATTCTTGATCATGTATCCAAAATCACAAAGCATTTGCACTAAATTACATGAACAATACTGAGAATTTATCAGCACTATGTTTTGAACACAGCCTATAAAACTGAATGTTTGCAGACAAAGAAAATTCACTACATAAAATGTTCACTTCATTTTCTTTATATTGTAGAATTACCTTTCCAACAGTAAGAGACATGGATCTAGATGAACGAGGTACTCCATCTTCTGCATAAAAACAGTAGATAAAGAACAGTCAAACTATATGAGTATCTATCAATAGAGCCCTTGCTTGTATTTCAAACTCAGATGTGGTACATTTATATAAGGTCTGTAGTGACTGCATATTTATCTGTCATACAGTTCTGGTCTCAATTATACCTGCAGAAGAAATTTGAAATAACTGCAAAAATTTGAACCATTACTATCTTCACTGAGGCCAGCCAAAAGTCCACTCTTTGCCTCCATATGCAAATTTTTGCAAAAGAAATTGCAAACACAAACCCACCCCCCACCCCCCACCCCCACCCCCCCCGAAAATATATGAATACTCAGATTTTGTTTTCCAGCAAACTAGGAAAGAAAAGATTGCAAAAAGGAAAAAAAAAAATCATTTTTTAATAATGAAATTTTGCCATAATCTGCCATCTAAGAGGCAGTTGTGTTAAAACTGTGCAAGCTGTGGATATGTGCAAGAGGCCGATGAAAATGTTATTGGATCTCATCAGAATTTGCTAAGTGATAGCTATTTTAAATTACTGTACTATAGCATTAAGTATGGCTTATATGACATATTTTAACTTTTCTATCTGTAACTTTTTGAAATCTACTCTTGAAGATCAGAAAGTCATAAACAGGTTTCACAATACTTCACTTTTTGTCTTTAATAGCACCAGACACCCTTATAGAGAGGCAAGACAAACCCTTAAATTTTTATATATTTTTTTTTTTTATTACCAGATGCACCATAGCTTCTGCTAGAATTCTGATTGGCAAGTTTCTTGAACTCCATTAGTTCAGCATGATCCTTTTCATATGTTCTTTTCAGATTTTCCACATACTGCATCATTACTTCTGTGGCCTTTGACATACGCTTTTCCTAAGGAAGAAAAGAGGGGAATACTCAGGTAACCTCTACACTTCTCAAATGAATCATATGCCCCCTGTCAGGGCTAAATCTGGAATAGTTCTTAAATATTGGTACCTCCACAACTGCAAATTCTGAAGCTAATTAGAACACAAATGTACATGCATTCACATATATCCACAGAATACCAGAATTTATTTTGCGATATATTTATACAGTCTGTCTGTGTGCCTATGTTATTAGTTACGTAGTATATGTACATTTGTTTCCAAACCCTCGAAGGGCTCAGTCACTGGCATCAGTCTAGTTACTTTAGGGGGCAGAGGCAAGTGTGTTGAATCTGGGAGGGTATTGCTGTGTTCTCATTTATACTCGCTCCATTCTTGTACTCCTATAGTTGCCTGACTAAGCTATTGCCAAAGGCAGGTTACTGAACTAGATGAGCTTTTTGACACAGAAGATTTGTCTTATTCATGCTGCACTGATTTTATATACATTTCTTGCGCTGCAGCTATAGTTCTGAATAATATACACTCTCCTGTTGTATAGATGTTGAATAGCTTCATGGATAATCATCTTCTCTTTGAATTCTATTTCCAGACTGAAATAGTGTCTTATCTGACACTACAGCAAATGTCTTAAATCTGTTGAAATAGCAAACACAATTCAAAGGGCTAATATAACTTCCAGGTATGGCTGAAAAAGAGAAAGAGTGAACACATGCAGCCAGGACACCTGTTAGACATGATGTTCTTACCTGGCGAATGGCTCCAACCATCTCAGCTCGACTAGACAGCCTAGCAGCTAAACGCCGCAGAACAGCAATATCTTCCAACAGCTTCTGGTAAGCTTCTCTGTGTTCATAGTGATGCCATAAGTGAGCTGAAGACTGAAGTGAAAATACATAAGCTTTATTTTCATGTTTGCCACTTTTAGTTCAAATAAAGCAGCTTGAGCCAAAGAAGTGGGGTAGACGTACCTAGGCAGAACTACATATGGACAAGGTAGCCCCAGAGGAGTGCCATCACTACCACCAGAGATAACCTAATGAGTGCTGCTGCTCTGTTTGAGAATGGTGCTTTACTGCATACCGCAGGAACACCTCTGGAGGACTTAAAAAGGGCTAAGCACATTTGAAATACTTTTCCTTTTGAAATTAATGATGAATTATGCCTAGCTAGCTATGAACTTCACAAAGCTTATTTGAACTAGTACTTACAAATGATTGCCAAAACACAAAGAACATTTTAATTTGCTGGGAACAAGGTGTTAAGAAGGCAATTTATGTTCTTTCAATTCCATGGTACTTCACTTATTTGGAAAATAAAACATTATAGTCTCAAGAATTACAAATATAAGAAAGTAATCAAAGCCAAAATGGCCTGCAAATCAAATGGCAATTGCAATTTCTTAACAATTTTTTTGTCAACCAATACAGACATTTATGTGCTGGATTAATATTGCCACTTTGATAGCTCAGATCAATACTGAAAAGCACTGAAACATATAAATTCTTTGGGATTAGCTACCAAAAGCAAGACTAAATTTAGATGTTTTGTTAGCCAAAGCCTTAGTGAACACCGTTTCACTGAATGAGTTTTCTGTTCACAGAAAAGTTTGATATGAGAAAACCCAATACAATTTAGTTCAGACTTACAGGCAGACTTTATGATGCTCGATGACTCCTATATTCTTAAAGTGCATTTTCAGAATGCACCAGTTCTGGCACTGAGGTTGTCTAAAGTAATGAATCCCTGTGTTGTTGTTCACACAATTCTCCCTCTAAACAGTTGTGTTGTGCCCTAGTTCTCTGCAACCCCTCTTGTATTACTGCAAGAGTAAGTCAATGTATTGGAATGATCTGTGTGAAAAGAATAACCTCTCTTCCTCCTCCTCTTCTCCTCCCCTTCAAAAGAACGGAGTGATGTGCAGTAACTTTTTGGGTAATCTGAGAACTTGCATTTGTGGTGCAAACGTTTGGTGTAGAAACACAGCCAAGATGCTGATGGCACAATGACAACAATTGCAAAAACAAAAAATTCGTAAACTTATTTATCACTGAAGCTAGTGTGATAAAAAATTGCAGCCAAAATTTGACTGCAAGACCCAAGAAGGCATAAGGGAATGTTTCAGAAAAACATGCACAAAATTTCAGATTTTCAAGTTTTTCTTGGCAACTGTAACTTGCCTATTTTCTTGAACAAACCTGAAGTTCACATAAATCAGCTTTTTCTTGGAGTTGGTTTTTTGAATAAAACACCAGTTATCACAAGGTTGATAAAAAACCCATAAAGACCGGTAAAACTGTCTTTGAGCCACATAACGTGTACCTGTCCTACAGAAATGAAAATAACTGCCTACTGAGACTGGAACAAGTCTAGGTCTAATATGATACAGATTATATAGAAGCCATCACTTCATTTCATTGCTTATTGGTCTATTCCAATATATAGAATGAAAGCTTTCATATGAAAGTGGCAGTTTCCACTTTGTTATAAATGACATAAAAAAGCTTGTAAAAGCCAGACTGTAGTGTGTGAGCTGCACAAAGGAGGAAAAAGCTAATCATGTCTGTCCCTTGTTGGCAATATGGTCCTTGGTGCCTAATTACATGTCAAATCTAACAGAGTAATTGTTTGCAACTTTAAAAGCCCTTATACATTAGTTGTAAAATGTGTATGTATACAAAATATTATAATAAAAAAACCACAGAGATTTAATAGGGTTTTTTTTTTGTTTGCTCTTAAAGAAAAGAACAGAGGGAAGAGCAGTAAAACATTAAAAAAATGTGTGGTTTTTTTCCCCAGGAGCAATTATTCTGGAAATGCAGGTTTGAGATTCCAGATGAAAAGAGGTAAATACCACAATCTTTTTTTAATTGTACTCTTTCTTACCTGATTATGTTCTTGATAACATAAGCGGGAGAATTGCATGTTCTCCTATTTCCCAAAACTATGGCAGCACTTCGTTGTAACATGCAAATTGTGTCTATTGGTATTCCCTTTAGCAGCATGGTATCTAAGCATCCCTCCCCTTTTTGCACAAAGATGTGCACAGCACATAAGTTGACACAGAGGTGTATTTGTCATTTCAATTAGAGAACCCAGAGAAAGCTGGCAAGGAGGACTGAAAACTATTGCTCATAGAACAACAGCAGGGACAGCTAGAATGAAAATTCAGGCCCATTACTTGATCCTGGGATTGCATGTATTCCTTAAGTAATCCTCTGTCTCCTTTCCTCTACTGCCTTCTATTATCTGCAGTTAAGAGCTCTTCCAAGTCACAGATCTCAGGACTCAGATCATTTAGTATCTCACCTAAGTGGACACCTCAAATTTACTGCTAAAGAAGGTCTTACCCAGCAGACCATGGATCAGTGCACAAATTGCGGTTCTGAATACTCTTAGCTTTGTCACAGGCTTATTCCAAGAACTGAAGAGCAAATTCATAGTATTTATTTCTGAAATCTGTTAGAAGTAGGACAACATCCTCTATGCATTTCCAGCAATGGTGGTCCACTCTGACAGAAAATGCTCTCTCTCGTGTAGAGTGGTAGGCAGCTTACAGTAAGGAGCTTGTGCAGCAGAAAATGAAGTTTTGGGGCTGAATTTACAATAGGTATAAGCAAGCATAGGCACAATATTTCAAATGTGTGAGCACTTTCATGTACACTATAGTTCAGAAAAAGAATTATTGTTGTTTTCTTACCGTAATGGCTGCTTTAAAGTTTTCCAGTTCCTTCTCAGCATTCTCTTCAGTAAGATTTCTCTCTCTTTCTGCTTGGTTAATTCTAGATTCCAAGGTATAACTATCATTTCTAAAGGCCAAGGAAAGTTGTACAAATACATTCTGTTTGGATTAAAAAAGGCATTTTTAAGTAAGTGTCACAGTGATGTAATTTCCAGTAAAAACTTATGAATAAGGTATGTTTAACAAACTTTGGTGCTTAAGTAAGTATTGAAACAGAAATTTGAAAGCGCTTTTAAAATTAGGTTGCTTCAAAAATCACTTCTCTCTACTTGCTATAAAATATTAATAAATGTGTTGCTGCCTCTTTTCCTGAATGTTGTTCTGGGAGATCAGTAGAGCAGAGACACAGTGAAGGAAACAGTCTACCAGAAGTATCAGAGTCACAATGAGTCTGTTTTCTAGCTGGACTTCCCCCAAGGGTCCCCAAGGTTTTTAAACAGATAGTCTGTGCAGAGGAAGTCCAGGGATGAGCTCACTGTTAGCATTGTTTTACCTAAGGGATAAACACCCACCACTGAAGCCAGCAAAAGATTAAGTGCTAATGTTTTCATTCTCTTGCACCCCTGCTTTTAAAGATTATTTCTTTCTTTACCAGATGCATTTTTTTCTTAGGATAAATAATATTTTGCAAAGCACAAGGCACCAACAGTTCCATTAGACCGGAGATATGTAAATAAAGATCTTTTTCTTGACTGGTATGTGAAGAAAAAAAAAAACAACAACAAAGCCAGCAAGCTAAAGAGCAACCTATAAAAAATTATTGGCTGGAACTGAAAAATTTATGTAAACTAACTACAAGATATAATAAAAAACTACCCCAAAGCTCCTATTGGCTAATACAGAAATGCAATTTAACTAATTTAGTTTCTGGTCTCATTTAATATAAATTTTTTAAATTAAGTACATTATAATTTCCAAAATGAATGCATATTTTATTATTAAGAATGCAGAAACAAGTGTTTTGCTTATTCCTACCCTAAGTCTTTTGACAGTTTATATTGCCTGGGACAATGGCCCATATTTCATAAAATTGTTATTTTGATTGAGCACAGTATGGGTTTTTTTCTGAGAAATATTTTTTTGTTCTGATTACCTTTTCTACCTTACCATTACCTTGTTCTAATAACCACCTTTAGATTTACAGTAACGACTTAAAATTGAGGCATGTCTAAAATAATGAGTTTAAGAATATACTTACCTCAACTTCTTTTTCAGTAAGTGGAGGGGAGCTAAAAATAGAAGCAAAAAATTAACATTTTAATTAGTTTTGTCTCTAAAAACAAAGGTATTGTAATATTTAGTAAAAAAGAACAAAAAAAAATTATCCCCTTATATATTTTATATATTATATATTCTTTATATTATATATAATAATATATATAAAATATTATATATATTTATATATTCTTTTGGTGAAACTAGTATTTAACTAATTCAATTGTACTTGTTACGGCTAAACCCCCCCTCCCCCCCCTTTTTTTTTTTTTAAAGCAACAGCACAGTATCACCTGAGCATTGGCAAGAACATACCAAGTTTCTGGCAACTGCAAATATTGCTGTTCGCACTATGTTGTGATAAATTGTGAGTACAAGAGCAAGACAGGTGTTACCCTTTTGTACTTGTGGGTGACTTAATGCACTATACTTCAGATTATCTTTACCTGTTTTCTCTGTTAACAGTTGAAACCTCATGATGATGACCATAGATGGGCAGAATTCAAAACCCACCTTACCATATACTGAACTATCCTGTTTTGGCTGCTAACTTTGTTAGAAGTTAGCTAACAATGATTCTGGCCATGATTATGATGCTAACAAAATATATGTTTGGGTTTTATGAGTTTTCCACCACAAGCATGCTTACTGACTATTCAAAAACTAGAAAAAGTTACCAAAATGCAGTTTCATAGAATACTATAAAAGAAATGAGATAGACAACATTATATTG
This sequence comes from Phalacrocorax aristotelis, assembly GCF_949628215.1. Taxonomy (NCBI): domain Eukaryota; kingdom Metazoa; phylum Chordata; class Aves; order Suliformes; family Phalacrocoracidae; genus Phalacrocorax; species Phalacrocorax aristotelis. The sequence continues at coordinate 59,256,627 of NC_134280.1, forward strand.
CAAGATCTCACTTAAAGGCAGTCATCCCATATGTTTGAATTTACAGGTTCTTATTCCCCATAATTGTTCCAAAACATGAGAGAGCTATTCAGTTTTATGCAGGTGAATAGAGATGAGAAACATCTGAAAGAAATGACAGGAGTTGTATATACAAATTCTAGTGGATGCCAGTGGTAGGAGTTGTGGTTGACATACCTGTCATGCACTGTGCAGGTATAATACTTTCACAAAATTCAAATATTATTGTAGTATTCATTGCACCATTAACCCCAAATATAGAAATCAATGCACCTGGCATCAACAAGCAGCAGATTTTTCTTTTTGGGCAGAATAATATTGATTCTTAGAGTAATGACTAGGAGAAGGTAGGGCACTATGTCCCCTATGTTGGAAATCCATTTTGTGTCTGAAGTATCAGTATTCATATTACTTACTGCTATTCTAGGAGGAAGCCTATTAGAAGGAGTAGTCCTTCTAGAAGGAAGTTCAAGCAACTGCATGCATTATATAACACAGCACAGAATGATAAAATTTGTGTCTTTCCTTTGGCTGGGAACGTTCTGAGAAATTTATAGTAAGAATGAAAACTTATGTGTGTATTTATTCAATAGACTAAGCCAACTGATTAAAGAATATTACCTGAAAAACAGAAGTTCTCTATAATTATCTGAACCTCAAAGCCAGCATTTACCTATATTGTACTTAGCTATGAAATTACTTTTCAGTATTTGATTACAGTCAAGCAATGGTCTCTTACAATTTCTTCACCGCATACATTTATTTATATAATGTGTTGGATATAACAGTTCCTTCATAACTAGTGGTAAATACTTATTTCATCTGCACAGAGAACACTTACTGACTGCTTCAAATGATTGAAGGCCTCTGGTATTTATAGTATAAAAATACACGGGTGACTTTAGGAATAGTTGTGGCCAGGTATGTTTGGAATTTTTTTAATGTCTAATAAGGTTTTTTTTTATGTTGGTTTTATTTCTCTCAAAGAAAAGGCTTATGCAGAAATATGGAAGAACCTTAGCTTTATTCTAATGCAATACAAAATAAAATATGGTCCTAAAGTCTCTAAAGTTATCAGTGGTGCAAGGTATGCAAGGCATGTGGTGATAAATGCTTCATTTGAGCTTTCTTCCCTATATTTCTTGGGCCAGAGCAAAGTATTTTCTGAAGTTATGGACTCTGATATCATTTTAAACATAAATTTCCCCCAAAGAGGAAAATTCCACTTAAATTCTGTCAAGAAAGTGTTACATTTGAGAACTAGTAAACTCAAATTAGAATGAAAATTTCTGAAGGTCTGGACACACACCTGGCAGGTATAGTCTATTATGACTCTACCTCAGAAAAGTATGGACCAGATGATTCCCTTGCTATAGTTACATTGCATTATGCAGCAATAGCTCTAGTTTCAAATGATCTCTTGCATGGTGTTTACCCTACACATCGGTAAGACGCAGACATACTGTTTCAGATTGCGTAATAGGGAAAGGAGAAAGTCCTGGAGCCACAGCAGATGTTAAGCGATCTGTTGTAAGTGCCTACTTGCATAGCCCAAGATCAGGGAATTCATGAGCGAGTCCTTCAACTATGTTTGCAAAATAAATTCAATTTCTCTGAAAAATTGTCACCTGCAGAAAAACTGCAGAATTCTTACATGCCCAAATTTTACCATTGGAAAGCATTATCTGGGCTGATTATTTTTCTGGGGGGAAAAGATACTAACATTTTCAGCATGAATTTATACCTGCAGCAGCAATCCTGAAAACCAGACAGACCAGTAGAAAAACCTGTATAAAAATGTATTTGTAGCGTGCAAGTTAGGTTTCAGACTTTTTATGTAGAACCTACAAACTGATTTTAAAAGTTGGCCAGTTACTGGAATTTGGTGCACTGCCCAAAATTTTTCATAAAATGTGTTGCACATTTTAAGATGCAGCAATGAGTCTACTTGTATGGATCCCATATGAATGGAACTCCATAAAGGGAGTCCCCTGGAAACCATCAGTGTGCCCTCCCCCAGATGATGTCTTTCTACTTCTAATGAGCTTTTACCTTCCTGGAAGTGATTTGTGCACTCGCAGTTTTCGCAGCAATACATCAGGAATGCTGGGCATGACATCAGAGCTGTTCTTTATCTCTTCCTCTTCAGTGGGGGAGGGAAGAGGTGAAGGGCCTAAAGACATTTTCAGATAAAAAACTTCTATATTATTTGAAAAGTCATGCATTAACTATTAATAGTCAGCATCTTGGAGCCAAATAGGACCTTTTATCCCGTGTCCGTTTTAAAGTCAATGAGGATTTCACTCCAACTCTACTGGGAGCAAAAGCGAACAACAAGAAAAGGTCCATCCCTTCATGCAGAATGTTACTTCCTTTATTGCATATGGTGAAACATCATTGATCTCCCTTTACTGTTGAAGTTAAGATCCTATGTCTTCCTTCCAAGCAGTGGCAACAAAAGTAATCCCTACAATTGTCATCCTTTATGTAGAAAGACTGAAGTAATACATGCTCTGACAGTCTCTAATACACTGAAAAATAATTATTGTATTCATATTTTTCCTAGAATTCAAACTGAACCCAATTTCATTACTAGAACATCTAACCTAACATTTTGCATTTGTGCTTCACCAGTACAGTTACATGATTTCTGGAATATTTTAGCTTAGATTTTGTAACAGAGTACTGTAATTTTCTAACACTTTAAATGCCACTTGCCAAGGAGAAGTCTAGTATAATGTACTACACTACAGGTTTTGTGCACCATTTATGGTGATGAATCTACAACATGTACTTGTTTGCACTGCATGCTCACTGAAACAGGACATAAAGGTTATAATTGCATTCTCTACTTCTGTCACTTTCATAAGTGATGTGAGTCATAAGACCAAGATATGGCTTCAACATTTTTTTAAATTTACGTTACTTTTTAATTTTATTTTTGCTTAATTCTCATATATAATAATCCCTTATCTCCTTCTATCTTGCCAGACTTTAATGAAGGACTCTCCCATAGGAAAGTCAGGCTCCCCAGTCTGAATCTCAGACTTGGGAAGATATCTTTGGACAGTTCTCCTGTTCATTTGGCACAACAGAAAGATTCTTAGACCTGCAAAACAAATAGTGTGAAAAAGCTCATATTTTGTAAATGTGGGAAGCATTTACATGAAAGACAGAAAAGAATGGGGGATTCTTTCCAGCTACATTTTAGTTCTGTGCATTTCCTTTATATTTAAAAATTCCAGTATTTACTTAAAAGCAGTCGTGTGTGTCCTCATAAAGAGCCAGCCTGACATCACAATGTCTCCAGACCTAATATGTCCCACTTATCTAAACTTCTGTACCCACAAAGTTGTGTTTACTAAGTTTATCACGATAACTTGGTGTTGACAGCAAAACATGATGGAGCCAGTATATTTGATTCACAACAGTAATAATGAAGTAGCTGGCTATTTCCTATTGTTTAAGTAAAATTACTACTCCAGTTAAAAAGCACAAGGTAGCTTTTTTGACAATGTAAGGAAGTAAGTCTCCCTAACAAATGAACTAAGTATTTGACCCCTCACTTGTTTTCCCCACTGAGGACAAGGAGTTGACCCTTAATGTTCTGGCTATCATTTAGATAAGTTAGTAGACTTTAAAAAGCTCGTGATGCTCATGAGATCTTTGTTGAAAAGCTGGATAAAATAATTATTAGCTTTTCATAATCTTTTCCTCAAAAGTTTCAAATCTGCCAAAATCTTGTAACAGGCTGGTAAAACGGCAACTATTTTACACTTTCAAACAGAATCTACTAAACAATTTCTGGGAAATGATGTATTAGCAGAGTGACAGAAAGAGTATTACCATATCTAAGAATCCAAAGATATAATCACTAAGTACAGAAAGAGGACAAGAAGTTTCTTAATCTTGTTTCATTCAGACTGAAGATGAGTGTTTTCAGAGATAACATGAAATGTAATATCTCAGCCATCTCCCTGTGTAACAGAAACTTTAAAGTTCCATGAAACATTCCCAAAACAAACCTATGCATTAGCAAAACACACAATATTAGGCAAAATGGAAGTTGTCTTTGGATCAAATCTTGGACAATCAGTTTCAGCTCCTTTCATATTAATCTTTATTTCAGTTAGCGTGGCCTTAAAAACTCCCTGAACAAGTTCTGACTTAACTCCTTCTAAAAAAATACAGTTTTGGTTAAAATATTTTCAGATGATTGCTCAGCGTTACTGCTGTTTAGTTCTTCCAGTTCTCAGGATTATATCTTTGCTCTTTATTTTTATTCTGAATCATTTCAGATGTAGCCTACAGGCATCAAATCTCATTTGCCTGTGTTAGACTGGAAAAAACATTTGGTGCCAGATTTCTGTTTCCTCATTTATGTAGAGTTTTAAGCCTTTTCCTTACTAAAAATCATACAAATTGAGATAAAAAACCAAGAAGATTTATTGCAAGGCCTTTTTCCTAGCTTTCAATCACATTTATGTCTCTTCTCAGGCCTCACTCTTACTTATCCACATTTACATAGAGCTGTAGACCAGAAGTGAACATGCCATTCCAATATTTGCCACACATAAACTAAAATAAAAAACCAGGAATAAAGCATTCCATCTCTTACTTGTACCTTCAAGGATCAAATTCACTCATATGGCCACAATATCTTGCAGAGGTCACATCAATTTAATCCATCACTGCTGAAACTTTTTTTCAGAAAGTCACTGAAACTTGAGAGAGTCCTGCATCTGTTAAGTACAAGCTAGACTCTGTTCCAGCTATGCATCTTTTAATTTGGTTGTAATAATACCTACAGTATCTTCTTGTTCAAATCATCAAGAAATTCAGGTACTTTGATTATTGGTGTCTCTTATTCATTATTTACTACCCCTCCATGACTGCTTCACTACAACTACTATTGCAATTGAAGAAAGACTTTTTTTTGTTCTCCATTTTAGTCTATTATAAAAATCAGTTTATAACAAACAAACACTTCTTCCAGCTCTTATGATACTGCACCTTTTTCCTGTTCAGCCGCTTCACTAAGTTCAGGAAGTTTAAGTCCAACTAAATTTTGATTTCTCATCAAAATATGCTCCTGTTAAGAAAAACAGTAACATTTCTAAGTAACTTAACTAGAAATCTCAATTTAAATATCCCTGCCATGTGAACACTAAATATAACATTCACTTTAGTTAATAAACTTAATGGAGATAGTTATATTAAGTTATAGTCAGATGCTACATTGCATGGATATATGGTACATTCACACACAGAGTTTTAAATATTACATATTTTGAATTTCATACATGCATTTTTAAAGAAAAATTCCTGGTCAGGCAAACAGGGATTTATGTCATGTGCCCCTTACTCAAGTAGAAATGTTTTTTGGTAAATGAGAGTGTTAGTAAATGAGAGTTAAAAAAAAGGCAATTTTGGATATAGCCCTAGTAATAAGTAAGTATCCCAGACAGGAGAGAAAATTCAGAAAATAAGATATATGAGACTTTATCACTTTGACTTATTCAGTAGGATTTATTCACACTGAAGCTTGGTATGCTACACTACAGTTGGTACTTCATTGTTCCTGTACTCTGCCCCTATTCCTTACAGGTAGGGAAGAATATACTCTCAAGGGTTAAATCTTGTTTTCTTATTTGTCCTTATATCATCTCCTCATTTTCTACTTTCGTGTTCTCAAATATGTGTAAAATTTACAAACTCCTGCTTTTGTTTATAAGCAGACAGTTTCTCCCAGTGACAGAGTCCAAATCTAATGTAGCTGGAATTATATATCATGTTATATTAATTTTCTGAGTCTAACTACTATTGGTGCTTAACAGCTTCTAGGACTTTAAAAATTATATGGCTCAGGTGTCTCTATAATCAAAACTTCCAGTATATATATACTAAGAATGTGTGTTATATACACAGGAAAAGATTAATAACTAAGCTCCCATTCTCAAGCAATACCATGGGAATGGAATAACCAAAATGCAGAATCTGAGGTCCTCACTTGTCAGCCCTATGTTCATCTTAAAATATTAACTACTAGACATCAAAGAAAATACTCTTATTAGGCTGTTAAGGAAAGAAACATTTTCTTTTCTTCTATTTCAAAGGTAATTTTTGCTATATGCACATAGTAGTTGCTTTATGATGGTGGTTTATCATGTCATGATATTTCTACTTTTTTTCAATACACTAGCTAATTCTTAGGGTTTAATTCTTAATTGTTACAAATTATTTAGACAATCATTTAACAACAGATTAGTTTATAGATTTCATAGTTCAAGTCTATCCTTCAAGAAGCTGACCAATTTTCACCATGTTAGAATTAGAAACTGTAAGTCTGGCCATTGTCTACCTGCCCTTCCTCTCAGAGACACACAGTTTTAAAACAACTCTGGACACTTTGAGACATTTTTTGAGAATGTTCAATAAGCAAAAAATCACACCAAAATAGTATCCTGTCCCCTGAGATCTTGCAAATGTAATGTTATTGGCAAAGGTGAGTAGTCTTGAATGACAGGACTACTGCCCTTAGAAGGGAGAATACCAACCAACACAGGACTCAAAAACATTTAGCTGAACAAAGTAAAAGTGATTTTTAAATCCAAAGAAAGTTTACAAATCGTATATAACACACAGAGGCTTGTAAGCCCTCAAACAAGAGTATAGAAACTTTCTCCAAACTTTAGTTGAAGATTTCTGTTTATACACAGGTCTCAGCCCACTCATACAGAAATCAGTCATTTAGTCAATATATTGTGAGAGTCTGTGGATCTGAGGACAATTCCAAAGAGGCAGAAGCAGCATAGGACAGGGGAGCAAAGGAAGCAAAAGAGCATAAATGACTGTTTTATAGAGAATGTTTTTACATCCTGAGGAAGGAAAGATCCTTCAGATCTAAAATTCTCTTTAGGAATCAAGATAGATCATTTTAGTCCCAAGTATATTTTACAAATGACATGATTGTTAATCAACTGCTTCCTGTTTATAGGTCACGTAAACGATGCAAAAATGAGATATATTGTGTTTTAGAGTACTCTTCTGTCACAATGAAAGCAGTTAGTACTTTCTTGACATCAATATTACAATTTTTTCTGGGGGCCAAAACCTGCATGTGCAAGAGCATATGTACATGCATATGCATATGTGTATATTGAAGAGACCACAGTGCAGTCAATGCATATTTGAAGAGAACTAAGAAACAGAATAATTCCATGGAATTTAGTTACAGGTTACAATTTACTAAAGTTGCAAAGGAAAAATACGATACAATTATGAATTGATTTTGCTGACACTGTTTCCCATTAAATTACTGTATATTTCTTGCGATGATAAAAATAATGCTAAGCAAGTTGAAACTTTAGTAAGATATGAAAATAACTTTAAGGCAGGATACACCTGATGGCTAGGACTCACCTCTCTCAGCTTTGTCAATTTCTGCATTCGAACTGGTTGAACTTGGATTTGAAGGTCTTTGAATGCTTTTAGCTGATGGCTGGATTTATTATCAATACCAAAACTTTTATCTTCCTCAGATGGTAATTTCAAAGGTGTTTTATCTTTCTGTCCAGGCTCCATGCTATCCCATGATACAGCCCGTAGTAGAGGAGGACGCAGTCCATACAGTTTAAATTCTGGTTTACAAGAAACTTTATGGTCCCTCATCTCTAGAATAGGAATTTTGAGCTTTGAGTCTGTATTTCCTACTCCTGGTCCTGGTAGATGGGTTCTTAAAGGAACATCATTTTCTTTTGCTTTCTTGAGGAATGATTTTCCAAGTTCATTTTCACAAACATTCATGCAAGTGTTAAGAGACATTCTGCCACCATCACCACCTGAAGGGGAGCATTTAGGTAAAGTATCCATATGTTTACGTGGATCAAAGTTTTCTTTTTGTTCTGAGAGCTTCTCTTTGGAGTTTTCAAAACCTGCAGAACGAGGAACCAACCTTCCCTGAGAAATCTTTCTTTGATCATTCTGTCTTCGATCAATTAATCCTTTTGCAGCATTCTGGAAGTAGAGGGACACATAAAACAGAGAAACAGATGCAGATTTCTCTTTTCCCCTGCCCAAGGACAGGTTTTCACTGTAAAAAGCCATTTCCTTTTCTGTGACACTTGCTTTTAAACATGTGCTGTTGACAAGAGAAATAATTTTTAAAAGACACTTGAAACATTGAATTTGGAATCTCTTATCTGAACATTTGAGATAACCTCCTCCCATTCCAGAGTCCATTATAGCAATCCTCATATAGCCAAGTTTCTCATCATCTTAATGTAAGGTTTGTCTGAGAACAAGCCTTTAGCCCTGTAACTTATAGCACTGTTACTTCCCTTTGATTGTTTTCCATTAGTCCCTCACCTCCCAAGGGAAAAAAAACATAGGTTTGAATACTAAGTTAAAGCACATATTGTAATTTCTTGCTTCTTACTTTGTGTGCAGTAGCAAAGATTATAAGTTGGCTACAATCTCTACAGAACTGGCCAAAGAATGTTTGCCTATACCTTCGCTACTTTGGTACAGAATCTGTATTTTGTCTAAGGGCATCTGTGTCAGCAATTTAAGGCAATCAACGTACAATCTAACGGTGGGCTCTGCCTTAGATACGTTACTACTCCTCCCCTTTATAGTTACTGCTCCAAAATTCTGCTACCATACTGTTTTTTTAAAGTATTGCCTAATAACTCACAGCAAAATCTCTTTAAAGGGCCATCTGATATCACCTAAAACAAATTAGGAAGCATTCATATGAACTGCTCCACCAGTAGCTGCACAGAACCACAACCCGATTGGTGTGGAAAATGAGGTACAGTAACCTCTTCCGCTGAACCAAACGAGTCTGGAAGAGGACGTCTGTCTAAAACACCAGCATACACCCAAGTGGCAATAGTAGATATTTTTTACTTTACTTATAAAGTTATTTAGTGTATTGATTTCAACTGAGCTAAAGCAGGGTGCATAATAGGATGTAAAGGTTAGCTGTAATCCCATTGTCCTCCACCACATTTGCAGGAGCTTCACAATTTCTTAGATCAGTATCATTTTTCTTTTTACTCAGTGAACAGTCTTCTAGCCTTTTTAGTCACATACGTAACACACATATGTGTGCCAGGACAAACAGGCAGATTTTGTCCAACACTTAATGTGAAACACTTACCTCTGCAGTTTGCCTTTCATCCTCTTTCACAGTTCTGTTATTCTAGCAAAAAAGGAAGAAAAAAGGTTTCCTTACAAAGTTATTTTTCACATCTATGCTACAAATGTTAGGTGTAGATAGTAATGGATGAACTTTGAATCCTTTAAATGTGACAAGCAGTGTAAAAATTATTTATGAAGTAATTTTAGGGATTAGGTTTTTTCCATAGATTAGGATTATATTGGATCTTTTTCCAATTTCTACACTTAAGAGTTCTCTATGATCTTCAGCGCTTGTTACCTCATGGATTTTTGTCTTCAGAGTAAACATTTATTAGTCCCTCACTCTGCAGAAAAAAAACCACATCAATAACCAAATCTTGGTATATAAAATGGTATTCAAAACATCCTATTTTCCTCAGAGACTAACTGGACATCATAGTGTAATATAGTACTGTAATAACCAGGCTACTGTGCAGACTGTTCAGCTCTTTCTTACCTGCCCTGGAGACACTGACTCGACACTAGTGGTTGTGCATGCATCACACCCTAGACAGATACACATGTAATTAGGGCATATCCTGATGTTTTACTCAAAATTTTTACTACTACAGCATTAGCAAACACATACATGCACAGTTCCACATAATATATTAAGGTCAAAATTTAATGCAGAAAATACTATTAAAAAGGGGAAAAATTATCTAAAATATCGTAAGTGAAAGATTATTAAAACTTCTCAAAACTCCATTATTGAAAAGAATAGTAATAAAAAAGAACATATAACCTAGCAGCACTATAGGAATAAATATATAATACAAAAAAATATACATGTGTAAAAATATTTATAGTAGGCATTCTTGAACTTCATCATATTCAGGAGGAGATGCTTGAATCTACAGATTTTGACTTCCCCTCAAGAAATATTTAAAAATACATTTTTGGTGAGCTTTTATAAATTAAAGTTTGAGCCTGCATGTATCATTTTACCTGATGGAACTGGAAGAGTGAAAGAGTTGCTCCGAGATGCTACTGGTGAAACTTTAGGACTAAGTGTAGGGGAAACTGCTTCGTTAAAACAAAGACAAAAACAAACAAACAAGTAATTTTACTTTCTAGGCTTGTAGCTTCTGAATTTTAAAAATTCAGATAACATTAAAACATGAATCTCATAGACATCAGTCATGTGTTTGTCCAGAACCTGACAAGTCATTTTAATTGCCAAGTTGTACTTTGCAATTGAGAACTTAGAGTAGGTTTTATCTTGTATACCCGCCATAACCTAAAACAATTCTGTTGATACACAGAATCCTTATTCTTCTCAGTTTTCTGATACTGTAAGCACTGCAGAGAAGTAGACACAAGAGAAGGATTTACAAAAATTTAAGGAAAAAAAATTTAATTTTAAAAAGGATAGTTGTTTTTCTTTCTCCAGAAAGTGTCAAGCCAATTTTAAGATAGAACTTTGCTTTGAATTGACATTTCGAAGCGAAATGAAAGCCCTACTTCCTGATAAAATGGCATTTTGTCCTAGTTTTCAAACACTTTGTATACAGGGAATAAATAACTTCAGTTGACATTCTAGAACAAAACATTTTATTTTGCAATTTTTAAAGGAGGATCTGGTTCATTTAGCTTAGTTTTTGACCATGTTCAGAACAAAAAGCTGTGTAATTATGTTTTTTCAGCGGTATGAATTTTGCCATTAAAATTTCATTTTATGTACAATAGGAACTTTAGGAAGACAATCTTCACAAACAGAAATTTGTGACTTTTTTAGATTCCAATAGAAATACTTGAAGCTTTCCTGTTACAGTGTTCGCAGCATGTCATTCAGCCACTTAAAAACTTTACACCATTTTCCACTGTTACATCTGAATACAGAGACTGGTCATTTTTGCTTTATATGGAATTGTGAGGAGGGACAGAGGGATTCTGATGCAATGTATGGATTACAGTAGATGTTGTTTGTGCCTTGTTTTCAGAATCTGCACCTACCTATGGGTGACTCTGGAAGGCTGCTTCTTGACTTTCTGCCTCTGCGCATTAGAAACCTCTCACTCACTTTCTTTGCTTCTTCTAGCAATTCAAGGTTCTTCTTTTTGTCTTCCTCTGATATTTTGACATCTGGTAGCTGATCATTTACCAGATCGATCACATGACCACTGTTGTCTGGGTAGAAAACGTCAGAATTAGAGCTGTACCTCATATTTCCAGATATGTTGTGGCATTTCAGAGTATACAAAACATATCTGTAAACTTAGCTTTGAGCTTGTTTTTAACAAGCATTAATGTCTACTCATTTTTAATGTTATATTCTCAAGTTTAGAGCAAGTCCTTAAAAACACAGATAACCCACTAAGATTAAGTCACTATGATCAAAGATGCTCTGATACGTGAAACTGGCTTTTCTGGCTGTGTCCCCATGCTAGTAAAAGTGCTAGTTCCAACTAGCAGTCACGGTATTTCTGTCATAGGCTCAGTTTTTCTGTGGATTTTGTACATCCAGTTATTCAAGACTAAGGACCTACAAACTTACCTGGCAAAGATTTATGCACACTAGTTTTAACATACAGATGATTCCATCAAACAATCTGTAAAATAAAGTGCAGAGTTTGGAAACATAAAGATTTCATTCTATGCAGTTTAGTTTCTCCTGCTGCATCCCATCTCAGCACCTGTGATTTTATGATTTTATAGAATCATAGAATTGATTAGGTTGGAAAAGACCTTTAAGATCATCAAGTCCAACTGTTAACCTAAGACTCCAAGTCCACCACTAAACACCATGGCCCTAAGCACCACTTCTACACATATTTTAATTACCTCCAGGGATGGTGGCTACACAACTTCCCTGGGCAGCCTCTTCCAGTGCTTGACAACCCTTTCAGTGAAGAAATTATTCTCAGTACCCAATTGAAACCTCTTCTGGTGCAAATTGAGGCCATTTCCTCTTGTCCTATCTCTTGTTACTTGGGAGGAGAGACCAACACCCACATCACTACAACCTCCTTTCAGGTAGTTGTAGAGAGTGATAAGGTCTCCCCTCAGCCTCCTCTTCGCCAGACTGAACAGCCCCAGTTCCCTCAGTCGCTCCTCATAAGACTTGTGCTCTAGAACCTTCATCATCTTTGCTGCTCTTATTTGAACATGCTCCAGCACCTTGATGTCTTTCTTGTAGTGAGGGGCCCAAAAATGAACACAGTGTTCGAGTACAGGGGGACGACCACTTCCCTAGTGCTGCTGGCCACACTATTCCTGATACAAGCCAGGATGCTGTTGGCCTTCTTGGCCACCTGGGCACACTGCTGGCTCATGTTCAGGCGCCTGCCATCCAACACTGCCAGGTCCTTCTCCTCCATGCAGTTTTCCAGCCACTCTTCCCCAAGCCTGTAGCATTCCATGGGGTTGGTGTGGCCCAGGTGCAGGACCCAACAATGACCCTTGTTGAAGCCCATACAGTTGGCCTTGGCCCATCATTCCAGCCTGTCCAGACCCCTCTGTAGAGCCTTCCTTCTCTCAAGCAGATCAACACTCCTGCAAACTTGGTGTCATCTGCAAACTTGCTGAGGGTGCACTCCATCCCCTCATCCAGATCATTGATAAAGATATTAAAATGAACTGGCCCCAAAACTGAGCCCTGGGGAACAGCACTTGTGACTGGCTGCCAACTGGATATAAATCCATTCACCACCACTCTTTGGCCCCAGACATCCAGCCAATTTTTACCCAGCAAAGAGTACTCCCATCCAAGCCTTGACCAGCCAGTTTTTCCAGGAGAATGTTGTGGGAAACGGTGTCAAAGGCTTTGCTAAAGTCTAGGTAGACAACATCCACAGCCTTTCCCTCACCCACTAAGTGGGTCACCTTGTCATAAAGGAGATCAGGTTAGTCAAGCAGGACTTGCCTTTCCTAAACCCATCCTGACTGGGCCTGATCACCTGGTTGTCCTGTACATGCCATGTGATGTCAAACAGGTCCCTAAACAGGGCAAAGTCTGCCCTCCAGAAGTCCAAGCTGGCAGTTCTGCTGACCCCTCTCCTCACTTCTCCAAGAATCAAAAACTAATTTTGCAATCACTATGCCCAAGATGGCCTCCAACTGTCACATCACACACAAGCCCTTCTGTGTTCACAAACAGGTCCAGCAGGGCACCTTCCTTAGTTGGCTCACTCATCAGCTATGTCAGGAAGTTATCTTCCACACACTCCAGAAGCCTTTTTCCTCTCCGCTGTGTTGTATTCTGTACATGTCCATGAAATTACATTTCTTTCAGGCAAGTCAGACCTCCAACAGGAGACATTTTGTAGCAGGTTTAATTAGAAAATGCCTATCTTAGAAAAGCAACATCTTAGAATCATAGAGTAATTCAGGTTGGAAAGGACAATTGGAGGTCATCTAGTCTACCTGTTGAAAGCAGAATGAGTGGTGAAATCAGACCAGGTTGCTAGTCTTGCAAGACAATCTGGTCTTGAAAAACCTCTGAGGATGGAGATGCAAAACCCGTCTGGGCAGACTGTTCTAATGCTTGACACTCTAATGAGCGAAAAGTTCTTCTTTATACCCACTTAAAGCTTCACTTGTTTCAAATTATATCCATTGCCTCTTGTCCTCCTGCCATGGGCCTGGATCCATTGTCTTGATAATCTTCTCACTGGTATTGAAAGGCTGTATTAGGTTTCTCCTAAAGCCATCTCTTCTCCAGGCTAAATTCGGCCAGCTCCTTCAGCCTTCCCTCGCAGGGCAAGTGTTTCAGTCCCTGGACCATCTTTGTGGCTCGCAATTGGACTTTCCCATTTATCAACACCCTTCTTTTACTGGAGGTCCCAAAACCAGATGCAGTTTTCTAGATGCAGTCTAATGAGTGCTAAGTAAAGGGGAATGAACACTTGATCTACTGGCTAAGCTTCTATTAGTACTGCCCATGACACTGTTAGCCCTCTTAGCTGCAAGGGCACACTGCTGGTTCATGTTCAACCTGCTCTCTACCAAGGCCTCCAGGGCTTTTTCAGCAGAGGGTTTTTCCAGTCAGCCACCCCACAAGCCTATACCTACTGCAATGGGTTACTCCTTCCAGATGCAGGACTCTGAATTTGTCTTTGCTGAATTTCATAAGGTTCCTACTGGCTCATTCCTCCAGCCTGTCTAGGTCTCTCTGAATTGCAGCACCACCCTCAAGCATATATTAATTAATCTCCCCCAATTTGATTTCATCTGCCAATTTGATGAGAGTGCACTCCATCCTTTTCCAGGTCATGGATGAAGATAGAAATCACAACTCATTTTCTTGAGTGGGTTCCAACACACATCAAAAGGCCAGCTGCAGCAGCTGGAACAGAAAGCAGGCTTGAAACAAAGCTCTGTCTTCAGAACATCTGGAAAAGTTGGTTTCTTTCAGAGAACCCCCTCCTTTTGCTAATGTCCAGGGAGCATATGACCAACCAACCAGTCACTACCCTCAGAGCCAAACTATGCAACCAATATTCTACCTGTCCAGTTGTCCACCCATCCAGATCATAAAGTCCTAATTTGGATGCCAGATTTGGGGTAGAGGCAGGGTGGGGGTGGTGTGGGTGAAGAAGGGGAGCAGCTCTTGCTGCTGCATCTCTGAATATGGAGGGATAATCATTCTTTTGTAGGATAGATTTTAAGTGTTCCGAGTTCCCTTAAGTGGATCTGAGCTGATTTACATGGGTCTTATCTGCATCTTAGTTTTCTAGAACATATAAAGGAAGTTTCCCTTTGAATGCCAACAGCCAAAAAGCACATTTTACTCATTAATTTAAAGGACCAATCACAAAAATAGAGCAAATGCACAAGAAGTGACAACTCTCTGAAGCCTCCTAGCAATCTTTAGGTGGGCTTTCTTTCAATTTCAAGTATACTGATGCAACTGAATACTCAGTTATGAAAGCATCAGAATCACAAACCCTTAAGGATTAATTCTGACCATTAGTGGTATGAATATGTAGCACCTTCTTTCTGCAAGACTGAGAAGCTAACCCTAGTACAACAGTAGAAATACTGTTTACATAAAATATTTAATTATCTTATTAAGAAAAAGGGTATTCTGCTAAATTTAAAAATCTCCAATTCTCTATTTGCCTGAAACTAGCCCACAATCCCAGGTGTATAAAATTATTATTGTGGTTTTTTTTTCGTCACAAATATCAAATTAATTCCAGGAAACTAACCCTCATAAATCCATAAAAAGGGACATGAAATGTGTAACAATACATTAATGTTTGCCAGAAAGGGTTCTGGCCTCTCTGTTTTCACCACTGGAAAGAAAAGAAACCATTAGTATCCACTGTTAGTAGCAGAGAGAGTTTGGGTTACTTTCAGTGGTACTGATTAATTTTTCTTCATGCAATACCTCCTATACAAGAGAAAGTAGAAACATACCTATAATTCAGGGAAAGTAGTCTTAGCTGTAGCCATTTTTCAACCCTAGGGGTGCATGATCTGCTATCATCAGCAGATCAGTGCTTCTTACAAGAAATATTTGCTGAGACTGCCAGGAGTCCCTTTGCTATTGGAAAATAAAGAAATGCTCCATGAACCCCCATGCCTATGTTCAATATATTGATCAAGAACAACTCCACACATCTGAGTTTCTTAATAAAAACACACAAAAAGGACTTATTAATCAGAGTCCTTAATAGAATCTCAATTATGAAAAGCAATCTGAGTTGATAAAACAGGATTTTTACTCTGAGTATTTTGAGTATCAGAGAGGTGGCAGGGCTCTGATGTTTGCTGGTGCTTTACTAATAAAAAAAAAAAACGATACAGATGCATCCGTTTCAAGATGCCTAGGAACTAGTTTCCTCAGTGACAGTAGAAAGAGGGCTTCCCTTTAAAAGGGGGTATTGGAATAGTCACCTGATAGGCTTGGTTTTAAGTCTGTCACAAAACAAGTATATTTTTTAAGGTATGCAAAGTCCATGATTTTATAGAAAACTGTTTTCAAGCATGGCATAAAGCAGTGATAATTGGCTCAAATTAAGTTAATGGCTGGGAGAAAGTAATTAAAGATAAAAATAATTTTAAAAATTTATTCTAAATTTCTGATTCCCGTCCCCCATTTTGATAGGAGGTATCATATGCTTATTCTTTCATCCTTTACAAGCGATAACATAAACATTCTATCAACTCTGTTCAAATTTTACTTTACAGGAAATACAGAAATGGAGACAAGTAACAATTCAAATGCAAACATAGTAAGGCTATGAACTGATGGGAGCTTTGCTACTGACTTAACGGATGAGCATTTATAGTTTGTAGTACTCAAAAATCTGCATCCACACCATTAATCCCCTTGAATAACAATTGACTCTGCAGGTAGCTACCAGAAAATTAATAGAACTAATTATGTAGTAAGAGACTCATTAGAAAGTGAAGAAATTAAAATCTTCTCCTGGATAGCTTGTTTTCATTTAAAGTTTAATCTGATATGATATCCAAACAAAATAACTTGAGACTTAAGTGTCTGTTAAGCTCCTTGCTAAAAAAATCCAGTTGTTCAAAAGTAACAAAAACAGTATTACTGAACAGTATTTTACATACAGTAAGAATTTTAAGCATTTGTATCTCCAGCCTTCTAAAAATATTAAGCTAAAACACTAGTCTAACAACTTTATGGAACTAACAATATATATATTTCTCTGAATCTGTCTGCATGCAATCCACTTATGACCATAAACTTAGAATCACAATTCAACACGCCAGCAGTATTCCCTATGCATTTATTACAGACAGCATGCACAGGAAAAAAGCCGCAGTCAATACAGTCAGACTCTATGTTTAGTCTTAATTATGAGCACGTCACATTTCCTGGGAAAACATACTAGCTTAAATGAATAATCACTTCTTACCAACAGAAGTCAATGAACTTGTTGAATTCCTAGTGGCACGGTTAGAATGTCTTCTATGAGGACTACGAGGCCTAGAGAGGAAAATGAACAAAGAAAAATTATGGGAGTATGCCACAAAAAAAGAGCCCTCCTCTATAAAAATTTAATGTTAAAAAGAAAGCACTTTTCTTTGATTAAAAAAATGAAAACAAAAAGGTTTTACTGCAATTCCTCTCATCTTCAAACAACTGGAAAATGGAGGAAGATTGCGAAGAAAGGAAAATTACAGAAATTGCTCTCACAAAGGAGTTCTGACATTTGCTCATAATTTCATACACTGTGAACTTCTGATTTCTCAGAAAAACTACATTTCTTTAGTTCATTACCACAACTTAAAACTCATGTAAATATGCTACATTGCAAAAAAAAAAAAAATATTTTTTTTGCCTTTGTAAATTGTTAGTGCTTCCTAAACTAAGTTTTATGACTGAAAGAACACCTTAGGCTCCCACAGTGACAATCCCATATAGCAATATGGAAACTTCCTAGATTGAAAACCAGGTGAAAGTCTCAGATGACTGCAGAAAATTAAATGCTGATCCAGCAAGTAATGCTGCTTTTAAAGGGCTGCATTATAATTCTGACTCTTAAATAATCTTGAAGTTTGGAGAAGTATGCTTTAAAAATAGAAGCAAATTATAGTATAGATTTAGGATCAATACTTTCTGATTAGTTTTTTTCCCCATATTTTAAGTCTAATGGCAGGTCAATAAATTAAAAATCCTAGGTCAAGGAGTATGCTTTATCAGAAGACTGAAAATAACCTTAATTCAACTCAAAATGGAATTGAAGTTTTCAGCTTCAAATAGGATTATTACATCCATTCAACATCTTACTTTCACATATGCTTAACCTCAAGGTGGTATTCTTGCCCTGTCTACTTGAATGGGCCCACACAGCTGCTTCAAAACTCACTGTAATATAGTACTCAAGCTAGACATTTAAGTTGCCCAACTGTCTGGCTTAGAAACATTATCTACTTGAATTTTCAACTTATACCTATTTTACTTCGCGAGTTCAGGAATGTGGTCTTATCCCAGTTTCCAGGTGCTACAGAATTTTCTTTTGCAGCTTCACCAAAACAGTAAGGAGAACTGAACAGATACAAGGGAGGAAGGGAAAGAAGAGAGCTGGAAAAGAAGCCTACACTTGTTACGTCTTTTTTTTTGGTAGAAAAAAAGGTCCAGTAATTCAATTTCCAACGCTTTCAACTCAGGACTTTAAACAAACTGAGCATAACTTAATTCACTTTAGAAGAGAATTTTAAAGATCCTGGTTAATAATATCATTATATTCTAGTATCTGAGAATATTGTCTTATGAAACAAAGTTAGCCAGTAATGCCAGACTACCAACAATTCTTGTAAGATAAGAAACAATAAATAATAACAGTAGCTTCACCAGCATCACCTTAAGTTATGTAAAACAGTACATGTTTTAAGTCAGTACCAAGATGATATGCACAAGACTGGAAAGTAGATTTATTCTGAAAGATACATGTAATACACTAAACTTATCAAAAGAAGATATGCATTTTCAACTGTTCATAAAAGTATAAAATGCTAAGTATAAAAAAATAACATACTTGCAAAAGCTCTTAGGAAAAATTGCAAAGTATTTTTATGATCATAAGCCTGCCTTGGAAATTTTCTGCCCTCACAAATAAGCCTTAGCATACACTCCAAGTCTATCTTTCGCCAAAAATTTTCCTTCTTCAATAAAACACACTTTAGTAATTTAAGAATCATACAAACAGATTGTTTTCAAGAACAACATAGTTGTTGCTGCATGTTCCTTTCAATGGACAAAACAATTACAACAGATTAGAAATATTATTGCTACAATGTCTATTTTTTAGCATGATACTAAGACTATTGTAAGATGATAATATAGCTAGTTCTTTAATTCAAGAAGGGAACAGACAACACAGGCCTTGCATATAAGATACATCCATTTGCGAGAGTCAACACTGATGGCTGGGCATACCTTGAGGAAATTACATCTTTAGTATTTAAAAAACAGTAATTATTTGAAGTCTTACAAGGATTAATTTCCTAACTGTACATCAGTCTACAAAGTTCTTATTGGTTCAGTGGAAATATTTATATGATTGAAGGCATCACTACTGGTGTACATATATAATTAGTAGACCAGAATTTGGGATTTAGTTACTGAACTGAAAAATTTCCATGGCAGGGGGAATACTTCAGGAAACACTAAAATGCTCAATTGCACTTTTTAGGTCTCAGTTGCTCATTGACTGGGACTAAGTAAAGAATAAAATTTGGACAGAAGGACAGTATTGCGCATTGCCATGCACAGAATATGTGGAATCCAACTGTCAGTCATCCCTGGAGTAGGTGTAGGATTGTAGCACACATACCCCCAACCCCCACTACATGCCTACAAAATGATTTGACCAAGCAATTTTTTTTCCTCACCAAGACATATTTTATTTGCTAGCAAAAGGATGGACTGCAAAAATTACAGCTTTTAGTTCAAATTATGCAAAACTTTAGTTTCAAATTTTGCTATTCTGAAAGACAAGAAAATTAATGTAAATTTAAAGTATTCTGAGTTGGGTTGGCAGGCTAAGTATATGAAATACTACTCTCTCGGTACAATTATATCCCTGTTCCCCCTCCACCCCCTGCTTCCCTGCATCCAAATAATCATCATCAAAATGCAAAGACAATATGATCAAATTACAAATAGAGATACAGCAATAATATTTTAATACAATATATATTTCAAAGCAATATTTTAGAAAAACAGCTCCTGGAATTACTGTACAATTTATGCATAGATTGGTAACATACTATATAGTACCTGTTAACCAGATTTTTATCAATTTCTACATCTGACGTAACAGCATTCTCTGGGAGAACAATAGAAGGTGTACTGCATGTTGTCCCTTCAACAGTAGTCTCCTGAATGGTTTGTGACAAATATAAAAATGTAGTTAAACAGAAATTCAAAACACTGAATATTGACACTCTATGTTGAAAATAATATGTATTACTCAATTTAGCTAAAAGAGAAAATGGCTGAACTAAGTGAGAATTAGTTCTTATTTGATAAAACAAATGTGAATTAGAGGCCTATATTTAAATTACTAACAAGACATGATAGAGACCTGGAATATCTGTTTTATTTACAAATATTTAATGCACATAAGCTAAATTCAGTAAGTATGAAACAAACAAGAAAGCTTTAAAATGGTAGACAAACTGATTTTTCACACAACAAACCATTCCTCTTCTGAAGTACCTGTACAACACTTAGTCAACTCATGAGCTGAAGGCTAGAACAAAAAGCAGCTATGTATAACAGGGCTAAATTAGGCACACAGAACCACCAAACAGTACTAGCATGCAATGAAAGCTTGAATAAATGCAGCATTAAGTGTATACATGTTATCCAAAAAACCAGAAAATAATTATAAGGTTATCTTGTTAGTTATCTACATGTTTTTCCGTCCCATTAATTAAAAAATTTCTTTTAAAACATATAACTGCAATATTTAATAAAATACAATATAATTTTTAAGTGACAAAAGAAACTGGCACTGAATACCAATGTATGCTTCCCTTATTAAAAAATATGAGAACTTGTCTTAAGAACTTAATCCCACACCTTCTACCACAGTGATGCCAATCATCTAGCTGAACACAAGGAATCTAATTCCTGTGAGATATCCCAAATGGAGGTACATCAAGTTGGAATGAAGAACTGTGGATTTCTCATATAATCTGAGACAATATGATAGCCAAAAAATTATTAGTTCTACCCCATGTACTACATTCAGATTCACAAAAAGAAACAAAACCAACAAAAAATATCAGCCCCTGTACTGTTGAATGTCTACATAAGCAATCTGGTGTTTACAGCTAGTCAAGAAGTTGAAAAAAGTGATTCACTAAATCATGCAGAGGGGAAAGTGTAGGCACCTGTTAGAAGTTGCAATTTTTATTTCAGAGTACAATCATGCGATAAGTAGAACATATCATAGTGGTGTAAGTATTTATAGCTGGAAGGAAAGATTCCCAAAAGTGACAGGGAACTGCCATCAATCAACCTGCAAAATTTATAGAATAATTTGTACATTCTCAAATCCTAATTGCTTCTGCTAGGCACTGTATGTACAAATATTTTATTTTATTTAGTTATTTGGAGTCTAAATTTTTCTTGAAACTAGATCCTGAAGTTTCATAAGTAATTTTTTACTTCAGTTGGCATTTGATTAGGTAATAGAATGGAATAGAATATTTTTAGTTGGAAGAGACCTACAATGACCACCTAGCCCAGCTGCCTGACCAATTCAGGGCTGACCAAAAGTTAAAGCATGTTGTGAAGTGCATTGTCCAAAAGCCTTTTAAACACCGACAGGCTTGGGGCATCAACCACCTCTCTAGGAATTGATGCTTCTGAATTTCTGAAAGAGCATGTTTGCTATCCATGGCACAAAGCCAATTACATTCAACTGTTATCAACATAATTTTGCTTTTACTGTAATAGCATTTGCTGTCAATTTTGCTTACTGCTTTTAAGAATGTTTACCTACTAGAGGTTGACACAAGTGTAATGAATTCAGAATAACATTTATTTTAGTAATATTCATTAAATAGGCCTGTAATAAAAAGCTGTAATAAAAGCACTAATTTAGGCAATTGCAGAATGAAGCATGTAATAGCTCACAGTTTAACAGGTCAACATTTTAGAACAGAGCAAATGAAATAATTTCAATTATTTGAAACAATAGCCATCAATGAATAATCATTTCAGTCTGTCCTGCGGAGAAATTAGTGTAATCATACGGTTTGTTACAATAAACAAGTAGCTAGCCAAAGATATAAATTGAAACAGAATGACATACATCCAGAAAGCTAACAGTTACATGACTGATAATATCTATCAGATAAAATAGAATTCCTTTCGACATCTCTCCCAGCACCGCATTTTATTCTTGTTAAACTAATGTGTTTTCTGATCAGTTCAAAGAACTCCAGAAGCATTTTGAAAATGATACAATATTAAAGTATATAGCACAACCCTTCTTCCTGTCAAAGGCAAAAAAAATATGCTTTGGTTTGGGCATCTTATTTAGGATTCTTGATTCGGTTGTAAATAGCTTTTTTTTTTTTTTTAACTAAAATAAATACATCCCATGCAGCTCCACACTTCTATACTCATACTGAGGAATGTCATATGAGAATTAAGTTCACTTTGTCAGTCACAGTACAGCAGGATTGGAAACACACCAAGAAAATATGAGGATTTAAGAAAAATATCCTTGAAATATTGGAAATGTTAAAATGTAAAAGCATGATATATTATGTAATTCAATTGCACAACTGACATTGTATAATAATAATTTGAAAGCAATTTTTAGTAGTTGTCTTGAAATTCCTACTAAATAACAATGTATTTTGTTTAACAGTCAATGACAAAAATTCAGGTGACTGCCCTGCTTGTAGGGCAAAGCAGCTGAGCACACATGCACATTGTTTATACTAATCTCATGACTGCCAAAGAGCAAAAGGTTTTGAATGATGTAACATCAGCCTTAAAGTCACTCAAGCCCATTCTAGGACTCTAAAACCAGCTCTTTAAAAAGAAGAAAGAAAAGAAAATGAAAAAGGCTGTAGCCGAGGCTTGTTCAATTCAGGTAGAATACATTAACCTTGGTCAGCAGCTATAGCAGTTCAGCTTCTATACAGGTGAAAACTCATGCCTCCTATTGTATGTTTGTATAGGAGAGGGGCAGGAAGAGCTAGAGCATGAAGCTTTTTGCAGGGCCAGCTGGCTTGAATCAAAAGAAATCTTTATACTCTGAAGAGCATTCAGGCTGCTTATATGCAGATCTTGGAAGAGAAGCTTTAACAGGAAGCTTAAGCTCTTTCACAGTTGTACATCTGCACAAAGATGATACAGAAGTTTTCCATCACCCTCCCATTGCCTGCCTGTAACTGCCCACTCCGTGTTAGCTTCCAGACAACTCTGCTCTTCAACTATTCGCAACAGCTATTCTCATCTCCTAGTTATAGTGACTGCCTGCTACCAGGTCTTTGCTTCCTTTTTGTCCCAAGCCCTCCTCCCATAAAAAATGTAGGGTAAAACTGACTCAACCTCTATGGCTCAGGTGGAAATTGATCCACATGCTCTACAAGGATGATCATGTGCCATCTAGTCTTGCAGGGAGGCTTGTGCAGGGCTGAGAGGATGGCACATGCAATTTGGTCTATAACAGAAGATCCAAGAGGCTCAGGGATACTTAGGGTGGAGAGGATCTGCAGACATTCTGGCTGTTAAGCTTTACCGAGCCCTCGCTAAGCATAAAGAAAATAAGTTCTTAGAGGTTTTATAATCCACCCAAACTTGGAGGGATTTGAACATTAATGGGGGTGGGAAGGAAATTGCTAAAAGAGCTACCCTGCCAGGACAGTCAGATGATAAAGCTTAACTATATACCACCTGAATTCTTTAAAGCATTGGGGGGGGGGGAAAGAAATCCTCTGCTGCCTGGCCATATTCTTAGAAATTAATTAAAGGTCTGGACTGAGTTTCAGAACAAATTTGGCCTGAAACAGACACTTACGTGGAAGGCCTCACACAATTTATGCATCTCAGAAAGCAGTCTTTTGACTGAGATTGGGTTTTAAATAAAGCTTAATTTTAGACGTTTAAGTAAAGTGCTGAGCTTGGGGCTTAACAAGTAAAGTAATGAAATTCAATTGTAACTGCATCTAGTTGAAACAGCCAGGAGAAGAAAATAAACACAGGACATATTCAGAACAAAACAGATAACATGCAGTGATTTGATAAAAGTACAATACAAATCTAAATAGGAATAATAATTAAAAAAAGAAATGCAGAATCTTGAATGATGGAATAATCAGTGTGTGAGAAGTATTATGAACATCTGAAACAGACTTTTCCTCAAGAGTCAGAAGTGCTGGTAAAATAGTGTTCAGGATACAAAGAGAGGAGAAAGCTGGAAATAGAAATAGGGATTTTTGATTTAAAAAGTGCGGAAGATGACAGCTGACAACCAACCCTGAAAAGTGTAGGGAGATTTATAGGCCACTATAAATCTTAACACAAGTGGTAAGGATCTAATTTTCTTTGCTGAAGATACACATTACATGTATGGAAATCACATTTTTTAATACTGAAATCCTAAAATCAGTTTTTAAGGGTACCAGTAAAAGCATATTATAATAGTATATTATTCCATATGAAATAAATCTAATTAAAATATGGAAATTATTTAAAATGACATCTGACTATGAAGTTCTATGATTTATGGTAAGAAAAAATTATTCTGTATAAAACACTTCTAGAATGTTCGGTACGTACTGTAACAAGACAGCACACAAACTAAGAGTTCAACTACATACTCTTAATTCAGACAACATTTCAAAAAAGGGGCTGAAATACTTTGAATTAGGCTAACTGCCCTGACACCGTGGTAATGGGAATTTCATATCTGCTTCCCTCAGGAACACAGACCTAATGAATACTTTGATGAATGTTGTTTAGAGTTAGTCAGAATGATGAACATAAGCTGCTGGAAGAAATACTGAAATGGAAAACCGTATCTGTTTTCTCTAAATAAATTTGAGAAATAACCCAGGTCTTCCCATCATGCAAAAAATACTTGAAATAAGCAATAATCTACATGTGATGTAAGGTTCATTTTCTTTTTCTCAGAGCTGTTTTGTGAATGTGTGCACTTGTGCATGCAGGGAAAAGATGGGGAAACCTCTCCTGAAACAGAATGAGGAAACTGTTAGACACCAGGCAGAACTTTAGATGAGATGAGATTGCAGACTTGGGAAGTTTTGATCAATGGCAGAAAAAAAGTCCACCAGTTGTTAGTTCCTCCTGATCCCCTCCTCCTTGCTTGCAAGTCCTTATCTCACAGCAATAAGCTACTTCATTTATTACAAAGTTATGTGGTAGAACTTGGACTACAGCAAGACACAAGAATGGTAACAGGTATGAACAAGATGAAATTCTCACAACATTGGCTACTTGCAATCCTTAAGTAGGCTCATGAGGAGTTTGGTGGTTAAAATTCTTCCAGTGTTATTTTGTGCCTAAAAATAACAATTTATATAAAATGAAGTGTTTTGCAGTTAACTAATTAATGAGGTATCACATTATCATAGTTCATTTAAGACTCACCTCTAAATGGCCTGTAAAATATATTATAAAAGTATTTAAAGAATGTTTTTCTTTTAGATTAGGTGATTGTAATTCTTCATTACTCCCATTTGACAAGCACACTTGGGGTTAGATTCATTGATGTCTACTAGCTTTTAATATTTTTTCCTCTTTGGGTATGTTTTACCCAGCAAGTCTTTTGTACTAAAATACTCTTCAAATGGGTGAGTTAAAAAAAAAAATCTTCTTGACCTAATATATATTCTCAGCTAATAGTTTGATGAACTTGCATCCATTTGGGGTGTTTATCTTAAGCCAGGAAACTGACACTCAGCACAATGTGCAATTTAGATGGAATGCATGACAAATCAGCATAGGGCTCACTGCTGACAATATTTTCCAACAATGTTAAAGTAGCGGATGTTTTCACCTAAAGTGTAGAATACGGTGTCCTCAAATTCAGTGACAATGATACATTTTTAACTGAGGATGTGCCAGACTATAAATCGTCTCTTTCTTTACACCAGTTTGCATAAAACAGGATGGTCTGAATAACCTGTCCTTTTGTAATCACAGTAAAGCTCTTGACTTCAGCTAAGCTAACAATTAAAAAAACCTTCCCACTTTATTAGAACATAAACACACTTTTTCTCAGTGGTATAAGTTATTTAAAAGGGAAAAGTATAATCTCACATTGATTTTTTAAATTTATCTGCAAATAAAACATGTAAAACCCATGTAGATGCCACAAATTTGAGTAGCAAAATGATTAATATGCCTGGAGAGCACCCACCTGCTCTCTGTATAGTTTCAGTATATGTTCAGCTATGGCTGAACTGAAAAAAACTACAAACCAAAAAGCAGATTTCCATCTTTTACACACACATGAATTGAATAGCATCTTCTATGTCTGTAAAGGCAACACTAGATGTTTAAAGATTACTCTGAAGTACAAGCCTAAGTTATTTTCTCAAAGGTTAAAATTTTCTGTAATAACATCACAAGGGACATTTTTGGATAGCTTTGATATAAATGGTTCAGAACAGACGGACATATAAGCCTCCAGATAAAACTGATAAACAAGTGCTTGAGCAACTTCAGTTCTCATTCCTTAATCTATAAAAGTATTTGAAGAATTCTAAGAATATAAACTGAAAGATCATTCATAGCTTCATCAATTAATCAAAACACACTAATACATAGTAATGATTATATTTTATTTTATAAACTCCTAAATATACACAAACAGGTTTCAGCCTCAGGTTTCCAGCAAGTGTCAGAAAACACCTTTGTAAGAGTGCTTACTTTGGCTGGAGGAGAGCTGTTGTGCTGCGCCTCTTTTGATTGTCCCTTGTCTTCAGGTAAGGTTGGCATCGTGGACAGTGTGAAGCACGTGGAACTGCAATGTGGACTAACAGGACCATGCACTGCTGAGAATATCTGTTTCAAGTTAGCCTGAAGTCATAAGCGCTGAGAGGCCTTTTGATCTGCAGGCTGTGTTAGATACCAAAAATACAAATCAAATCCTTTTAAAACTCTATGCTCTAACACTGCAATCACTTTACAATAACAAACAGTATTAAGGTTTAAAATGAAAAAGGCTATCTTGTGTTTTTAACTAAAGCTTTCAAGGTCAAGTATAACTTTGTAAATGCATTCAAAACAGACAATCTTCCATTCTTGTTGCTATTTCCACTTCTTCCCTCCATTTGACAGATTTTGTTTTTCATGACTATGACTGTTTTGGCTGTGACCAAACTATCTTCTCTAAAAATCCTCTAAGAAGGAAGCAGCATCCTGGATATCCATGATACTCCTTTTAGTAACCAGCAAAGTCCTAATGCTACAGAGTATGACCTCAGATGTCAAAGAAAGGAGTAAAACTGGAAACCCAGATGCTCTTCCTTTGAGCAAAAGCAAGGCCTAGGTGAATTGTGCAAAGACTTGGTGTACATCTGCACAAGACAACACTGTGCAAGACACTTCTGAAGCAAAATAGCAGAAATGCCCAAATGAAAAAAAAAAAAAAAAAGAAAAAAATCACTGCCTATTAGCTAAGAAAGTTCTTGTTATTAGTGTTAACAGGAGCTACTGCCTTCACAAGGATATTATTAGCATTAAAGCCTGTACAGTAGTCTGAAGGTTAGAAATGTTAAGTACTAATCCTTATAGCTACCGTGTATGTATTAGAAGACTTACTATGACACCTACCGGATAGTTAAGGAACAGTCCTCAGAAATAAATCATTCGACTCCTCGGTGGTGCCTACAGATGACAGACAATGCATTTATCGGAGACAATCTTGTACACAGCTTCTGTTTAGACTACATAAGAGCTAACTACATTGCTTTTACAGTTAATTCACAGGTATGTGTAGAAAGGAGCTGTACACTCAAACAATAACATAACAACTTCGATAGGGTGCACCAAGGAGATAAATATACCCCAACAATCATGGGTTCAGCCTCCAAAACACATTATCTTCTTCCAAACCCAAATTACTAGTCTCATCTCAATTCTTTTACTCTACTGGAAATCAACGTGGGTAGAACAAAGAGGTTGAGATGAGGAGATGATTTGAAGTTCAAGACACTTCTGAGCATTGTAAATTAGCCTTCTAGAGTTTTCCCTTCCATTTCAGGGAAGGGCAAACAATGGTATTCAGGAACATTCCAGTTTATTGAGTCTGACAATTAAATTTGTCAAAATAGTCGTGGTGATCAAAAAAAGTAAAAAGAAAAAAAAGAGACACAAAACCATTCACAGGAAATACTGAAGCAGCCTCAGTAGTGACAAGTTCCTCACTTCAGCTTTCATGGAAAAAATTCTGTGTCGTAAAACCTACAGAACATGTGAAAACTTTAGACTACAGAAGCACCTAAGGCCCATCCTTTTATTAGATTATTTCACATTACATTAGGAACTTACATTTCTCTTTTTCTAGAAGAGGAATACAAGGCCAGCTCACATGAGATTTAGCGGAGAACTAATAGATTGTAAAAATTATCTCTATACAAGTATTAGTGTTCATAAAAAAATAATTATTTAATTGGAATTCTTTGATAAAGACATTAGAAAAGGCACAGCATATATGACTTCATTATGAAGACCAAGACTTTTTTTTTTTTTTTAACAGTGAGCATTATTTTTTCCAGAGCAATATATGCTGTAGGGACAGCACGTTTCAAGCTTTTGTAGACATGATGAACCTGTTATGGGTGAATTTCTAGCTCTACTGTAAGAAGTGGAAGCTCACATTTGTATCATGATTTTACCTACCTCTGACTTCAAATAAGAGTAGAAGAAGCTTTCTATGAAGAAAATGATTTCAAAATATTTATTAAGGCAAAATACTTTAAGTCCCTGATACGATGGAAAACAGACATTTATGATTACATATATTTCCATAAACCCACAGAGATTAGGCAGACAGCAGTAGCATTAAACATCTGTGTGTTTCAACAGTTAAGTATTTTTTTATCAAACAACAGTCACCAACTATTAACAACACATGGAGATGAGATAGAAGCGAGGTAACTAAAAACAGTGACATGGACTTGCTTTTCATCTCTGTAACAAAATCCTGGCTTCCTACGCAATGTCTGAGTTTGCAAGAACTCAAATTCAAACAAAAACAAAAAAGAGAAGATATAAATTTCACTGTTTACCTAATCCCTTTTAGTGTTTGTCTTATGAATTTATAGTGGTTCTGATAGGCTCAGCTCAACAGAATGCTGGGCCTGAAAAATCAGGAGTGTTTCAAATGATGCCCAAAGTGTATTTGCAGTTCTATGTGGAGTTGCATAAGCTATTGCATCAAAGTCGTTTTTTCCCTGTCTCAGCTGAGTTCCTAGTACATACTACACTTAAAGTAATGCAAGCCATGTTGAAACAAGAGTGAGCTTTTGAGCACATCAAGTTTCAGTTCATTTTTCAGATTTAAAAAGCAAAAAAAATTCCAGAAGGAGAAAAAATCAGCAGGCTTGTCTAAGAATAGAAAGAGACAAATCCCGAGCTGTGTTGTCTTATAGAAGCAGCACAGAAAGTACAGCCAAGGGAGAATGGAGGGTAGAAAGATGAATTTATGCCACCTTAACAACCCCCAGATTTGGAGTGGACTGAGTTCAGTCCATCTGTGACACAATTAGTACCTTAGTCTGACTTCCTTACAGAGCTATCTTGCAAACAGAAAAGAGCTCCAAGTCATTGTCTTCTTCTGACTTTCCATTTTTTCATAACATCTCTCTAGAAAACCCCAGTACTGAGGACTCTATTGGAGCAACAAAAGCTTGCATATAATTATTCATATTCTGAGGCTTCTTAAAACAAATGCAGTCTTTGTACACCTTGGCTGCACTGCCGCAGGCCTCTAAGGCGGCAAAGTAAGTGCTACTACTTATTGGTGTTTAAACATAATATACAAGGACATAGTTCAATTCATAAGCTATATGATTTAGAACTTCCAAATGATTATTTTTTCAATCTAAAAATTTATTTTTAACCTGTGCAGTGTTCTTAAAATCAGTAGTCCAGATTCTGTAAAAACTTTATGAGGCTTAGCCAGCACAAACATCACATCTTGTAAATGCAAATGGATATAGCCAATGGAGCCACCTTCTTGCTCCACGCTGTGCAAGGAGTTCTGCCATTTTTTGAATCAATTACTGCCTTCTGATACTAGTAGGAAAGGCAAAGGTTTAGAAATGATGGAACCTTAAGATACTCGTGAATAAATATTATTCTTTCATCATGGCTGAAGCGACCTTATGCCTATTTGATCGGGCAATAAAAATAGCCCCAGTAAATGTCAGTGAGAGTCAAAACATATAGAAAAAGGAGGCTTCATGAGAACACTAACAAAAATTCAAGGACATTATCTGCATCTCACAGATGCAGGAAAAAAAAAAGAAAGAAATGCCCTTGGAAAATTTATTTCCCTGGAAGGTATGTTTTTTCTTCTTCAGTAGAGCATTAGGGAGGAGTACAGCCTTGGAACCTTCAGAAATTCACACCTCTATCTACAAAAACAGACTACAGCCTCACTGAACCCTGAGCCAAAGTGCAAAGAGCATGCCTATCCTAGTTCTCTGCCTAACTCATCCACCAGCGAAACAGCCTTTTGAAACGTACTGCCATTAGCTTTGCCAGCTTTATCTCCTTTCCACAAGCATAAACATGTTTCAGTCAAAGAAGTCAATGATATGTTAACAATACGTGCAATACAGCGAGATACCAACTGAAACAACTGTAATTATTGTCCCTGAAGACACTGAAAGGATAGATAAAAAAATACATCTGCCCTTTAGAAACAGTCAAGGTGCATAAGCACATGTTAGCATCCTAGGCACTAAGACAATTTCACGATTCTGTTATTTCTTTCGTTAGGTCTGGACTACCTCTAACCTACCAAAGGATGTAATGAGATTATTGTAGTGATTTATCAGAGTAAATGACACTCCCCTCCCCCAAAATCCAGTTTTTTAGAAATTGCAAGGGCTTCAAAATTACCTTTTAAAATTAAATACTTGTAGAGATTAACCAATATGTCACAAGAGTGGATGTGGGCAAAGATCTACAATCTTAGTCTGCATAAGCCTTTTGCACCTACAAAGTGAGTTCAAAAAAACCTAAATCAAACCAAACTACCTATCCTATTCACCAGATTCTGCTTATTCCCACACTAAGATCAGACAATGCAAAGACAAAAAAAAGTAAAAAAAAGAAAGAAGAGAGGATTGAGTGCTTTTTAATGTTTTGGTCTGTTATTGTAAACTTACTGCTTAAAATAATTAGGAAAAAAATTATCCCCTGAGCTCAAATTTGTAGTCAGATATAGATCAGTGAATGCAGAGAACTTTCTTTTACCACTGTGTAGATTTAGAGTACAATCTCCAGGAAATGGTGATCTGGGAGCTCTATTCCATAAAAGGGAAAAGTATTTAGAGGCCCTTGGCTTTCAGTGTGCTCCCTCTGCAACTCATTTTACCATAGTAGAGAAAGCTAAGTATAATCAGTTAACTTACCCTCTCTGAGTCACAGCTGAGTGTCGTGTTAGTGAAAGCTTAGATAAAGGTGCTTTACTCCATCTCCACTGACAGCTTGGCAATTGACCTCAAATGCTCTGTCACATCACAACAAGGATATATAAAAAAGTAGAAATAAAGATTTAAGAAAGCACTTTATTAATATTTCTTGACCTCATACTGCCTGCAGTCAAGTCAAGCAACTCTGCAACTCCCATTGTTGACAAATGATACTCGTGAACACAGCTGAACTGCACAATTCTGAGCTGCTTTTTGTAACTCTGTTCTTTGTTGTCCTAGAAAGTGGTTGTAAAACATTACCACATTAGAAAGGTATATTTCTGCACTCCTTTGGTACAGCTGGAAAAGTGTACAGAATTCAGGTAGCATTTTGAATTAGTACTTTAAAACCACTAAACTTATTTCATTCAAAACAAGTGTGAGCAAAACGGTGTTTTTCTTACGTTTGCACCACTGAATAAGTTTTCAAACACAATACATGGTTACAGTATTTAAGATAGACAAAGTTTGTTGACATACATTAGTTATCTCAAAAACTTTTTAAAAAAACAACAACACAACAAAACCTATAAAACCAGATCTAGAATATCTTAATAGAAAGCCTTTAATACTTTGTACTAGGACTTCAAAATTTTTGTTTATATAAACATTCACTGGAAAAGAAAAAAAAAACAAACCCACAACTAAAGCTGACTCATTTACATTCTTACCCTATGTGACAAGAGATGCTACATGGGAATTGTAAGACTCTTTATTGTCTGCAACATGGAAGAAAAATTACTGTTTCATACTGCACCTAATTTCTATGACAAGAGTGGTTTCACATACTGAATACTTAAGTTTGCAAGATATTGAGATACTGCTTCTGTCAGTTTACCAAAACACAGTCATAGCCCCAGGACTAATATAAGGCACCTCTGTGATACCAGTAACGATCTGAGTTTTACCCACATTAATATCCATACAACTATAAAAGGTAAGCTCTGGAAGACAAAGTGGTGTTTCTGTTTGTAAGACACAAAACAATACCACTGGGGTGTGCAAAGTGTATGCAACCAGTACATGAATTCAAAGCATCTGTTTTAATTCTGAGAAGTATTGAGATTAATTCCTGAGCAACTCAAATAATACTTCTTGACAATCAGAGCACTTCCAGGTTGCAACCTCAGAGACAAGGGATAAATTTTAATATTCTGTCACAAAAATATTTTAAGGGAAGAAACTAATGAAAGCATAAGAACAACACAGCAAATGTCCCCCAGCTTCTAAAAACCTTCTGTCTCTCAAACTCAGTGGGTACAGTCTTCCTGAGGACTACAAGCTACCCATATAGCACTTGCTTTACAGAGCAGCATGACAGAATCACAGAATGGTAGGGGTTGGAAGGGACCTCTGGAGATCATCTTGTCCAACCCCTCTGCTTGAGCAGGCACACCTAGAGCAAGGGAAGCAAAGACAGGAAAGAATCTCTTCTTCTGCTTCCTCATAGCTCAGGACCACATAAAACCTGATGGTTTTCAATCATCTGCTTGAATGAGAGAAAGGAAAAGGTAGGTAAGGCAGAAAGTAAAATGTCCTTTTGATGCATGTCCAGCCTGATCTGATTGGAAGCACTCAAGAGAGTGTCTATCGTAATGGCTAGTTATGACACTTTGCTGAGACAAAAAAAGTTTGGGGGTGAGAGGTGATGCCGGTCCATTACAAACAAGAACAACTCCTACAACAAGGCATTTGGTTTGGTTATGTCTCCAAACCCTGATTAAAAAGAACAAAAAACCATTTTAGGCAGCCCGAAAGTTTCCTGATTCCACTTTTTTAAGTGGCAATTAGGAATCAATATTGTATTAATCAAACTTTTATTAATTATGCTTTTTTGGACGCAAAGTCTTTGTTTTCATTTTTTGTTTTTATTTAGCATTAGAAGAGTTTAAGGAAATAAAGTTATAAGTAGCATTACCTCCCTGCGAAAACAAATGGTTTTAAGAATTTTATACAAACTCACAAAAAATATGTTCTGATTCATTTGTAGTCTTTATCCATTCTGGGGTTTTCTTTGAACTAATCAGCTTAAGACAAAACTCCAGTAACATACTTTTATCTGGTTAAGTTTGTGCCTAAGATACTGGACCTAGCTCTCATATAGAAAGGACAGCCAAAGGGAGTTATGGGAAAGGACAGATGTGCAAGCTTCTTAGAGCAGAGGCTTCTCCCCAGTCATACCATTGCAAGAACCTGGCACTCCCCACATCCCGTGCTGGAGACAACAGCATGGCTGTGACAAAAGGACCGAAGGGAGGTGGCACTTCCTCAGGGATTCCAGACCTAAAAGCTTTTACCCATCTGTTCCCCCTCATCCAGTGGCTTGCATTCAGCATGACCTGCAGTTAATTTAGTTTAACTGGCAGCTGTTTCCAGGGTCACTTAAGGCATTCTCTCCGAAGTAGAGAACTTAGAGAACTAACATAGCCAAGAACTCTACAGCAGAAAAGAAAACAATTCATGTATCTCTTTCCCTGTCCCCCCATCTACATGTTTTGTTTTGTTCTTTTATTGCTCCCCTAGTACTTGTACATATTTCTTAGCCAAAGGCATGGAATCTTCCTCATTCAAAGTAGAAGAAATTGAAGTGAATATGAAGCCGTATGCTTTCACATAATAGTGAAAGCCACCTATATATTTCACTGAGCTTTCTAAGGGTTTATGCTCAAATCCTTGCATAGAGAAAACCATCCAACAATGAACCAGTTAAAGATTTAAAATTTTAATTACAGTAGATCCTTTACCTCACAGGAAAATATCGTCCAAAGCCACATATCAAAACTTTGCTATACATGAAGAACAAAGTGACCAGGCATGCCAGGTGTCAGACTTGGTCATGAAATAGTCTAACTGCCTAGCAGATCTTACCACCCAGAAGTTTTTAGATATGCCTCATGCATTTTAAATTACAATTAATCACTCTTAAACAAACTTGCTTTTATTATTTCAATAATTCTTTCCCTTGTTTTGTGTAAAAAACCCCAGAAAACCAGCACCCAAAAACCCACCCTCCCCCAAAACCCCCCACAATGTGAAAAAATCATACCACTCTACAATTCATAGATATTTTACCTTGTCCTACTTCTTACTACCTCTTTTGTTTTATTCCATCAGTGGGCTTTCACCTAGAAAGACAAGAACAAGACAACAAGCAGCAAAGCCCAGCCAGATTGCTGCTAGGAAACCAGCTGAGCTGAACTTTGGAGTACTTTTATATATGTGTGTGTGTGTGTGTGTGTGTGTGTGTGTGTGTGTGTGTGTGTGTGTGTGTGTGTGTGTGTGTGTGTGTGTGTGTGTGTGTGTGTGTGTGTGTGTGTGTGTATTTGGTGAAAAAGATAGTACATGTGATATATTAAGGACAAATTGGGCCCTGATTTATTAATTATTATGCACAAGTTAAAGAATTCAGCCTACAGTAGCAAATCTGATGATCAGAAGACTGTCAGATCTCAAGGCAGAACTGACACTTCTCTTAACTTTCAGATTCGTTTTGATAGACTTTAAGGAAATGCAGTTTAAAGGAAGAATGCGAATGTGGATTGGGTGGATATTTGCCATGGAGAATAAGGATTTCTAAGCATAAGGAACAGCATATAAGGAAGTGTGAAGATAAGAGTGGGAGAACAGTACATTAAGTATCGTTCAGGAGGGTAGTTCAAAAGAAATTGAGAGCTAGGAAGTATCTGGAGAAAACCCTATTTTCTTATAACATAAAGGCAGTGACCTTAAAATAGGAGAAAATCCAAAAAAGTTGAAACTGATATGCAAGTAAAAAACATTGCTCTCTTCCTCCTCCCAAACTACTTGAAAGAAACATGCAAATTTGTTTTGGAGGTAGCATCAATCTTTGTTCCATGGTCATGAAAGATGCCTCTGATGCAGGATCTGTGCATTCATAAATCACCGGATACACATTGCTAATGACAGTAGTATTAATAACACCAGGAGATAATATTATCACCAAACATGCCTTTGCCTAAATAAGCATCATGGATTCAGTAACACAGAGTCATCTGGGTTTCTTTTTCTTCTACTGCTTCTCGCAGATTTGGAGAAACCTGGACAGGTTTCTACTGTCTGGACTGCATGTATTATACATCACATTCTAGTTACACATTTATTTTTGTCTATGAGGTAGGCAGAGTTGGGAACTTGAGGCGGTATTTTCTCAAATTGCCACTTGACTGTATTCTTAGTTAATGTAAAAAGAGAACAAATTTGTTTGTGTGGAGGGGAGACAGATAAGATGAGGGAAAAAAAAATCATGTCCTTTGGTGCCAATTCATTCTTGTTAAGAAAAACCTTAAGGTTGTTACATTAAGTAATATTTTCAAATGCAATTTTTACAAATAATCATTCTGTAAATTATTCTGTTTTTAAGGACAGCTGGATATCAACTTTAAATAATTTGGAAAAAATTACTACGCAGGGTCTAACTTAGAAACATAAATAAGTTGAAGGCAATTAGGGCAGAACACTATTGCTTAGTGACCTAGGAGTCTTGTTACTAGTCAAGCAAAAAAATTTCCAAATGAAGAAGTTAAACAAAATTCATTCCCAATTACAAAGGGTAATCCCAGAAGGCATACTTTGTTGAACAAAGCAACAGTAAAACTCCTTCTTTGGGATCCTAAACTGTAATTGTAGTCTTTCAAGCAGGGAGATTATACTCAGCTCTCCATTTTGCATAAATAAGTGGCAAAACAGCAAAATAAGTATTTTATTCTCATTTTATGCTTCCTGGCCAAAATCAGATTCACAGTTGCTTACTTTAGTGATACATGTACACATTTTTGTTTGCATTGCAAAAATCAACACACCCAGAAGAGCATGAATGCATCTTACTTCCTTGTTTACCAAAAAAGAATTACAAATCCAGTTCCACTGAGTGTTTTTAAATATTGCTGTACACCAGGAAAGGAATAACTATAGCATCAGTTTATTCAAATAATCAGCCATTGTGTGGCCTTTGACTGCTGACTGCTTATTTGACTACAGTTAACTTACATGTTACCGTATGATGGTCAGACTGGAGGATCAATTCCCAGAATTAAGGAATTCTTCAGGTTGGAAGGTCATTGGGAGCAACCTCCTCCCTGAAGCAGGGTCAGCACTGAAACAAATAGATTAAGTTGCTTTGGACTTTGTCCAGTTGGAACTTGAAAACTTCCAAGGACAGAAATTGCAGAATTTCTGATAGGTCTGATCCAGTGTTTCATTACCCCCACAGTAATTCCTCCCCAACCCCTGCCCTTACATCCAGTCAGAATGTCCCTTGTTGTACTTTATGATCATTCTCCTGCCATGCACCTCTGTAACGTGCCTGAGTCCACCTTTTCAGTAACTTTTTAAGTATTGCAAGACTGCAATGATTTTTTTCTCCAGGCTCAGCAGTACCAGCTCACTCTCTCAGCATCCCCTCACATGATGTGTGCCTTCTGACTACCATAGTGGCTCTCCCTGGATTTGCTCAAGTTTGTCAACATCCTGGGGGCCAAAAACAAGATATGGTAAGCAACATCTGATTAAAATGTATTCCTACTCATCCTCCACAACTAATAAATGTATAGACCCTCAAGGAACTTCACTTGTAAAGCCAGGTGACATGTAATGGCAGTAGTATGAACTGCCTACATTGTTTGAATCTTTTTTCCACTCATCTGGTAGTTCATTCATCTAGACTGTAATGTCCCAAGTTGGATACAGGGATGCTATATATTAGATTACAAGAATTGCTGCTTTTGCTAGGAACAGGCCAATTTTATCCCTAGATTACACATTGACTCTGCAAGGCTAGCTGCCTGTGAAGAAGCAAAAACCAATATATATACCTTTTGCCTCCTGCTAACATATGATACAGAACTTTGAATAAGCAGTAACATTTTGGAATGCCATCTTTTAGGCTCTTCTGCTGGAAATAGAAACCACTTGAAAGCCAGCAGCTAGACTAATTTCTCTTATCAATATCTAGCTTAAGAAATGGGTCATAATAATTTAAAAAGAAATTAATCATACAAAGGATGATTGTTCAACATTATCCAAACCAGGGAGTGGGGGGAAGTTCTGAGTGTCTCATTCAGGTGTGATGTTGATGCAGAATCAAGGCCAAAAGCCCTGTTCCTGCTCAAAAGATCTATTAAAGCAATACAAGATTTTGCCAACATACTTTGCAGAAGGTCTTTTGCCGAATGATCTGCTGTTTTCTGTGGGCTGTGTTATTCCTTGCTACTGAAAGTATGCTTCTGGAACCATATTAAAAATATGCTGAAAAGTATCTTTCAGATGTAGTCACACAGTATTAATTTCACACTATGAAGTTCTTACAGTAAGCATTCCCTAAATGATTTATTTTTCATTTAAATTTAATTTTTAAAAGGTGTGAGGGGAAGAGGCAGCCTATTTACTGAACAGTTCAGCTTACGTGCTACATAAAGTCAGACTTTCAGTAGTTTGGAGGAAGCTTTTTTTTTTGTACTGGGATTTAAAAACAAAGACCCACAACATCTAGACACAGAAAGACCACCCTGTTAGTACTGAATTTAGCAAAAAAATTCTATGTCCATTTTACTGGCCAAGTTAGCAATGGATTGGATGCTTTCCAAGGAGGCACATATATTAGCTGAAACATCAACAAATTCCTCAGAGTTGTGTTTTCTCTTCAGCTAATTGTGCTAATTGAGACCGTTATAAATTTAAAGGTGAAACCAAAGTGTATCTTATTTAATGATTTGAGGGCTGCCTATGTATTCTGTCAGACAGAATGATGTAGTAATTAAGACTGAGGTAAAATAAATATTTGAAACTCCACACATCATTCATTAATAGTGTGTTAGCACAGAAACTGTTCCATTAGGCATGCTAATGGCACAGATGTTCTTGTATCTGATACAATAAAATATTGATTTGCATTATTTTGAAGGGTATTTCATCATGCAGCCACAGCACTGATTTAAACATCAGTCATAAATAACATTTGGTGAGCTTTGAGAGATGAACCCTTTTGCAAACAGCCCACATTATGGCTTTCCATACTTTGTTCAGATTTCCGATAGGAATCAGTGCATGTTTCAAACTCCTAATGCAGACAGTTATTGAAATAAAGAGATTGAGGGCAGCTGAGTTCTGACTGAAACTTTTAATAGAGCAGTGCATTATATTAGCATCACAACTAACTAACTACACAGGTACTTCAGCTGATTACTTAAAAGTAAGGTTCTGCCTACTGTCCCTAGTTTGAAATTATCAGTATCTCAGAAGGGAGACTTAATCTCAGGTAGCACTTGCAAGCCTCTCTCAAGTAATCTCTGGCTGTATCTCAGACTTAAATGTCATGATACACCCATGCTTTTAGATGCCAAACTCAGCTACTTGGCCTGAACTATCTGTAGTCCAATTAAGGAACAGAAAGTCTAGCAGGAGACTTCTCGGTGACTACAGACTAACACCCACAGCCAAAATTACAGAAGTAATTTGCCCTTGTTTTATCCTTATTTGACAGGCAGATGAGAGAGCTTCAGGAAAAATAAACCTGAGCTCTTTATTTTAATTGGGGAAAAGACAGAAAGCATACTGCTTATCACTTCAGAAAGAAGAGATTTTCTGACTTGCAGAGAGGATGGTCAGAAAACGAAAGCGAACAGTTGTTTCTGAGAAAAGAAAATCAAGTTCCCATTTCCTGTGTTCTCAAAGCTCTGCCCTTCGTCTTCATTGGAATCTAAAATGAGGAACGAGAGATTATTGCTAGCACAAAACACCAAAACCAACCAACCAAATAAACAAACCCCCAAAACCAAAACAAAACCAACCACCAGAAAAACCCCAACAGAAAAAACTCACCTGAGGGAAAAAAAACCCCCAACAAAAAAAACCCCAACCAAAACCCAATGATATTCCAGAGCTGTCTACCATACAAAGCCTTTACCTGCAGAATCCTGGGACTGGGAATACATGGGAACAAAAAATTGACAGTTCAACATTTTATTTTGCAGGTGCCCTTAAAAGTAAAGAGCTCTATTAGACCATCCACTCCAATAGCAGCTCAGTTACTCTATACTGCTTGACCTTCAAGGTATTAACACTGAGGAAGACCCAAAGAAGAATGTAACCATCTATTGCTGGTTTCCTCATTCTGAGGAATGGGCACTGAACATGGATTACACTAGTCATGTGTACTGAACACAGACTACACTAAAGTCAGCATTTTCAGATGTGCAACATCAAAGCTAAGCTCCTAACACCGGATTTAAGTGAATGAAGTAGTAAATTCCTCTTACTTTTAAATCCTTCTCAGCAGGATTTACAGGTATTCATATGGAAGAAATGAGGACCATTCCGGTTACTGGCTAAAGTTCTAGATTCAGGAGCTTTACAATTTGCACTCTAATTTGGAAGCTATCCTCATTGTCTTGCATCTGCTAGAAAGCATAGTAGAAAAACAATATTTCCTTTAATTTTCTTTAGAAATCTACCAAATGCAAAACTCTTAAGTCTTTAAGAACAGATGGTTTGCTATCCTTATTTTTGCAGTTTTCAACAGTGTTCTCCAAAACCAGGGAAGTTAATAATAAGGATCAAAGCTATCAGAAAGGAAGGAATTTTTACGGATTGACTGGCATGTACTGTACCAAAACCCCACATTTTTCTCGGTAATTAGACAGTTCAGAACAAAGCTTTGAGACAAACAACAGCTTTGCTCTTCTGGAATAGCACAAGCCAAATATACCAAAATGTTCCTCATGTCCAATTTGTCAAAATCTTTACCTGATAAAACTATTCAGCCAACACCATTCCATCACTGATTATATCCAGGATTTGATCCAAAAACAATGTACCAGCTTTATGCACAATCTCATCTCATCAACATCTAAAAAGCCCACACTCATATATTATGGTTTTATCAGTGTTGCACACCCTAGCAGAGGTGAGCTTAAACCAGAGAATTACTTCTGCAGGGAAAGAGAATTGTAGACTTTGAGGTTTACTTTTTTTATATACTAGGTTTTAAAATTTTGGCCTCAAAACCTAAAATGAAAATAGGAGAGGTGAGGAGGGGGTGAAAGGAACAGAGTTACTCATGGAAGAGACTTTAAAAGAGAAACAGGACATATCATGGGTCAAGATTTGCAATAGAAATATGAGATCCCACTCCAGTTGTTCTCTGTGTCTGTTCCAGAGTGCATAATCTCTACAGTAACAGCAAGTAAATAACACACATACTTGCCTTTCAGTCTTCTCAGTTTGCAACCAGTAGTTCAGCTCAAGCTGCTAATGACTAAGGTTGTATGATGTCCTGTTCCACTGTACCTGCTAAAAGTTTGATAACTTCCGGCAGAGGAGCATGGTGACAATGTGGGGGAGTAGCAGCTGCCACATCTTGATACTGAGCTAAATCTACCAGAATTCATCTTTCTTAGTCCTCTTTCATACCACTTTATCAGATATGTTAGAATCCAATACTGCTCTTGCCATTACTGTCTTAAGAAATTGTGATGTGTATCTAATTATGCTCATTTTATAACTTTTATATATAAAATCAGACAAAATGGTATTCTGTATTTGTCTACTTATAAACAATTTGTATACAATATACATACAGTCTGTATACATTGAGATTTATTGTTTTCCCATTTTTTATTCTTTCCTTATATGGAATAAACTAAACAAAGTTACATTAAATGTGGTTACTTTATTTTAAACTTAAAACAGTTGTAGAGAGTTATGGAATTAAAAAGATTCAATGATTCCAATATATTATGAAATAGAAAATACAAAACAAGGTAAAATACTTAGAAAATGTGTCTTAAAAGAAGATACAGCGAGTCATCGTAATTCTAACAATAACATAGAACTACGTAGATAAGACTAATCTAAAATGGAAGAAATGCTGAAATACCAATGCCTCAAAAGTTTTATTATTAGTCAAAGTCTGGGACTTTAGAATGCTCCTGAACAACATTCTGGCAAATGCAGAGACAAAAAGCTGCACATGAACTACCTGAGGTAGTGGAGGGCAAATAAAAAAACCTTAAAGAGACTGAGGTAAAGGCAAACAGTATAAGCAATGAATGATGCTCATTCTTTCCAAGCACCTCCCTCTGTATTTTGATGTTGACCTTGAAGCACTTTGCTTTATGCCAAAACAAAACAAACCTCTTGTTTGAGGACTGATTGCTTCATGATTTTATTATCATGTAAGGCTTTCATCCTAGTTCCTAACTTTAAGATAATAACTGTCCTACATAAGAAATTAATGCAATATTTTATTACTAGATAGATGCAGATATGAGAATGATTAATTAACACAGGGTGTATGGCATTCCAAACTTTGCTATTTCATTACATTTCTTTACAGAAGTCAACAAGCATTTTAACACAGACAATATGTATTTTCAAAGAGAGGTTTTGACAAAGTTCTCTGCCAAATGTCTTATGGAAACTCTGCTCTCACAGGACAAGAGGGAAAGACCTCTCGCAATTTAAAGAAAAAAACCCAAAGGGTAGGAGTTACAGGTCTGCCTTTCTCCTGCAGAGATTGCACTCCCACAGGGACTGTGGTGTTCAAAATAGCCATGAAGAATCTGGAAAAAGGGGTGTGTACAGCTGATTAAAAGAAGAGATGGGATCTACAGCCAGCCAAGGCAATTTATGGGATATTGAGCACCTGAATTATAAAATGGCAGGTGAAATACTCTGCTGAAAAATGCAGATCAATGCACACAGGGAAAAATAACCATAAAATATACTTAGCTAAATCAGAACCCATCATTATGTTTCACCAGTCAGGAAAGAGATCTGAGTCATTTTGGATAGTTCTCTGAAAATAACATTCAGCAGTAGCCAAAAAGGCAAAAATGTTAAGAATTAGTAGGAAAGAACTGAGAACAACATAGATTATGAGCATATTATGCCCAAATCTTCAAAACAGTTCTAGTCATATCTTGAAAAAATACAACATAAATACAAAGGGTACATAGAAAAAAGAATCATCAGAAATAACAAATGGTTTCCATGCAAAAAAACCAGAGCACAACTTGAAAATGGGACACTTCTGGACAGAAACAGCTTAGAAATATTTAAAAAATCATGAACAGACCAGACAGTGTGGCCTATTAATGATTTACTCACAATTTCTCACAATACACAAGGATGAGAATGCCAAAAGCACTTAGGCAATAGCTTAAGTACAAAAGAAACTCCTACACATAGTATAAAATTAAATAATTGAATTTGTTATCACAGGAAGTTGTAAGAGAATTGAAGCATATAAGTGAGATCAAAAAGGGATTAGATGCATTCAGAGGAGAGGTACAGTAGTAGTTATACAGCCTCTGGATCTGGAAAGCCCTAACTTGCAGATGGTTGAAAACAGTGAGGGTAGAGAACGTTCCTGCTTTTGGCATAATGTAAATGTGATGCTCATGTGGGATCTGGTGAATGGTTTGCATGACCTGGATATGCAGTTCTAGTGTTCACTGGTAGAAGCAGTGAACAAAGGAAAATTTAATAAAGAGTCAATAAAGGAAAATTGCCATTACGCCCATTATGAGTAGTTAGCAGTGCTGAAGGAAGGGATGGATAGAGCAACAGAGAGAAGAAAGTAATGGGAGAACAAGACTTTTTCTTACATTTTTCTAGTCAATACAAGACAGTACATACTAAGACCACATCCAGGACTAAGATCCTGCTGCCACAGGATGGTTCTGTGCTGGATTCCTAAGTAGTCTTCTTGAAGAAGTAAACATATCTTAGACTGAAGAATGTTTGGCATCTCCCTGCTTTGTCATGTGTTAGATTGTTGCATATGAACAAACTTCGGATGTTTTTAAAAGGCTATTTGGGTGGCAAGCCACTGAAAGTATTTTCAGTTCTTTAAGATTCATCATACAAATAGTGAATTTCATATGCGAAA
Source organism: Phalacrocorax aristotelis (assembly GCF_949628215.1). Classification (NCBI taxonomy): domain Eukaryota; kingdom Metazoa; phylum Chordata; class Aves; order Suliformes; family Phalacrocoracidae; genus Phalacrocorax; species Phalacrocorax aristotelis. Next base: position 59,299,861 of record NC_134280.1, read on the forward strand.
AGACGTTGAGCTAGCAGTTTTCAAACTTTGTAGTCTTACATATACGTACACACATTTGCTTGCACACACACTAAGTGACATTTCTAATTTTATAGCTGTATGAAGCAAATTCTATTTGACTGCAATACTGTTTAATAGAAGACACAGGTAGAAATCAATATAGAATCTTCTTCCTCTCCTTTTTTCCCCAGAAGATCAAGAAACTGAGATTGGTATGAAGTTTTACATGCCCCTTGATTACAAAGGATTATTGCTGTTCTCCGTCTTTTTCCCTTCTTATTATCTTAGCCTACCAGTTTCTTCCTTTGCCATCCCCTTACCTATCACATATATTCAGTTGCACAGTGCTGCCTACATTCCTGCTACCAATGCCTCACATGTGGCTGAGTCAGAAAAAACATGAAAATAATATCTTCTCAAATCAGCAGTACAAGCTGAGGGAATGTTTTCAGACGCTTTTGTAACTCCCACTGTTTTTCTCCTACAGAATCTATACCAGCAGAGTGCAAAGGAATAAATAAAATTTTCTGACATAAAGGCTGGAAGTATCTCTTCTCTTTCTCCAATTAACATTTCTCTCTAGTTCAGCCACTATAAAAATCAGGTCTCAGTAGGCAAGGAAATGTAATATTTCCCTTGTATACCTAGTAAGCTGAATCTGTAAGATAAATTCCACAGTGTCATTGCTTTAACAACAAAGAGACAATATATATCATTATAACTTTTCATGCGCTATGGCTAGATTCTACATCATAGGCTAACTGTACATAGATGACTAACAGTCCCTGCACAAGATCAAAGCAGACAAACTACATTTAGTTCTTGTCTACCAAACCTCATAAGCAACCTGCTTCCTTTTCCAGTAATGAAAAGCACAGTCAAAGCTTCCACTCACTACAGAAAGGCCTTGAAGAGACAGACTGTACATTTTGTTTGCCTCCAAACTTCCAAGTTTTCCCTGTGCTGGACTGCTGCAACACTAAGTTAAATATTAGGCCTTTAACATTAGGGGCCACATCTTGTCCTCCTGTTGTAAGGGCTGCAGGATTAGACTAACATAAAATCTCAGGAGAACAGACAAGCAAAGGAATGTGATACCAAGCAGGGAATGATTCTTGTTTTTAAAGAGTTATTATGCTTCATTCATGGTCTCTGAATACCTATTCCATGATTACCTTCACCAAGCAGTTACTCTGAAAGCAGCATCTGTCTTTTGGGGTGGGGGGAGTGTATCTTAATATAAGCACAATAATTGTACATTAAAGAACATAAAGTAATTCATTTCTAAAATAAAAAAGCCAAAATTCTTATCCCCTGACATCACAAGAACTTTGCCTGACTTCTCAGGATATGACCAGTATTAGAATTTTAGAAAAATAATGTCATCTGTTGATAACAGACTAGTAAGGACCTGCAATACTGCCCCCTTTTCAACCAAATAAATTTAAATGAAACATCATGTTTTCTAGAAAACTATATAACTTTCCATGCTTTTACCCTATATTTGGGTTCTATTGTCTAGTACGACCCTTGTTATCTTCCAGACCATCTTCTCCAGCTACATATCAAAATGCAAACTGGTAGCTACAGCTGAAACAGCTCATGAAACTAAGTAAAGCTTTATTTTGAGAAACTAGCCAAACAATTCTTTTCAATCCCAGTAATAAAGGTTTTAAAATTTATTGTGGAAGAGAAGAGAAAAAGTGGAATAACAATTAGTATTAATGCAGAATTGGTTTGGACAGGAATACACTCTTTGAGTTCACTGCCTCTTCAGCTGAGGTGGGTGAAACACAGGTTGAATTGTATCTTTATGGCACACAAAGTATAAATTTTTCAGTAGTGAGAATCTGTCCAACAGAACTGTAGCACTCCTAACATAATATGAATAAATGAGCCAAGGCTGGGCTTGTTGACCTTTTTTACACATGCACTCAAAATACAAATTGCAAATGAATGTCTGAGGATAGAAAATAGCATTATATCACTGATTTATTAAAAATTATTTGCTTCCATTAGAGTTTTGTCCTGTTTCCTCTGTTTGGCTGTAAAGACAAATTGTCTTAAGAATAATTCAATTTAATTAAACTACAAAATATTTTTTATACATCATTACAGCAACAGATTTATTTTAAAGGAAATATACGTAATTTCATTCTACCTTGTGTGATTGCTGCCATAGTCAGTTTTACACATATGCCTTTTCCTATTCAGAAGGTTGTATTCTAGTTGTTGTCTTTGGCCCAGGGTGGAATTGTTAAGAAACGTTAGCCACCATCTTTATCACATACGTATTCCAGGTTCAAGGTTTCTGTGATGCAAACACAATGCTTTAGTATCAAACATTTAAGATGGTATATTTTCTTCAAGTTAAAAATCATCAGGATTGAGAACTTTATCGAAGCAAAATATATCCACATTTGCTACAAAGTAGGAGCAAAATAGAACTTCTTCATTCTATCACCATGATGACAATTTCTTCAAGGAAAAAAGAAGAGGGGTTTTTAACTTGTTTTTGCTTTGGCACATAAAAAAGCATTAGAGAACTTCTGGAAAGACTAATAGTTTTTCAAAAATTCAGTTCTCATCTTAGTATTCCTCTTCCCCTTGAAGCTCTCATGTTTGCAGCTTTCCCTTAGAAATTATGTTTTGGTATCCAATATGAAATTTTCTCCAGTTTATTTATATCTCTTTATCAATTCAGTTCAATTGAAGTGAACATTAGCTTTACATTAGTCCCATTATAGTTATTAGAGCTGATATAAAGAAAGCAAAACTTGATAAACTGAGGAAGTGATTTTTTTTCTTACAGACAATGCAGATACTTGCTTTTACTTGTCAACTGAAAATGCTGTTTTCATTCAAAGATTCATCAATTTGGATATAGCTAGATACAGTTGCTAAATACTGATCTAAGATTTCTTTCAAATGTTTCTATCAAAACCAGTAACACCAAATTTTATGTTCTTTGCAGGGAAAGGAGCAAGAGAAGAAAAAGAGCCCAGACCTACTGCATTCTATACATCATCTTTAAAATAGTGTTATTATAATACCACATGCCTTCAACAGATTGAGAGGCATGAGAATATGTATAAAGGGGACCTTTCATGGAGACTTTAGCCTAAGGCCATTTGTCTCCTGAAGTTTTCTGTTTGGTTGGTTGGTTTGGTTTTTTCTTTGTTTTTAAATCAACTTAAGTTCCTGCAGTAAAATCAGTAACTTGATTTAGGCTTTCTGGAGGAACCTCCCTCTTCTCAGCTGACTACAGGGAAAGCCCAGGGAGACAAATTTCATTAGGCTAAAATTAAACTTTTTTTATATAATCCCTTTTCCTGAAGGGATTTACTTTGGATTACCTTCCAAATGAATTGCTTGAGGCAGGAGAAGGAAGAGTGGGCTAAAGAGACATGGCTTCTATCCTTTTCCTAATTCTTGATTTTATTGGGTAAGAAATTAAATTCTTAAAGAATACAAAATGTAATTCTCTTTATTAGTCTTCTATCCAAATCCCAGGCTGAAGTCATTGGGAGAACATCTTCCCAATACTTTTGCCTCACAAATCAAAAGAAATGAGAAAGCTAGAACTAGAGTTACTTGGTTTTCTATAAACAGTTAATGTATGTTCCACTAACCTTTTTATCATATCTTGCCTTTATTTCTTCTTTATATGTAACAACTGACTCCAAACAAATAATACTTGGCAAGCTGTCTTAACAAGATATGCAATGTCAATATCTATGCAAAAAAAAAAAAATTTAAATCTACCTAAAGGTCAATTAATACCAATCATACCATTTGATCTATGTAAATAAGATGTCAAATTGTGTTGAACTTGTTTCTACAGCACATAAAGTTTTCCAACACAAACTTTTTTGTTGTTGTTAATGTTTCTTAGTCAGAACAATGTTTATTTTCATTTCCATGGCGCTTAATGGTAACCCACAAATTCATTTTCTAAGTGTTCCCTCCAAGTGTTTTGTTTTTAACCCTCTTGGAGAAACAAAAATATATTTTTACAGAACGAAGAGGGTAAAGTTACTAACTGAACATGACATTTATGTTTTTGCTAAAGGAATTATTTAAATTTAAAGTCAGACCCAGCTGTGATTTTTTTTTCCAAAATTCTCATTATCTGGGTAACTTAGAAATGATTTTCTGAAGAAACAACAGAATCTAGAAGATAAACACAGCAACTACAACACTTTCCATAACAATTCATTTGCCAACCTGAGTGAACGGTACCACACTTTTCTACCACCCACATGAAAGAAAAAACACTTCAATTCTAAATGCATGTTAAGCATGCTTTTGTACTGACTTGAAGCGAAAAGCAAATTTCAATCACATAGCTTGTTTTAATTGCAACCAATGCCTTAAATAAACATTGTATTGCAGAGCTTCATGAATTTTCAATGACAGAGTAACCAATTACACAATATTAGTGCTTCTGGTATTAAAAATTACATTTTCTTCTACAATTTTTGCAGCAGAGTGGAGTAATGAAATTTCATTTAATTTCAGGTTCATACTCTGTGTTCATTTGTATTTCTGCAACTATACGAAGCCAAAAATCAGGCATTAGTAAGTCACATAACTTTTCTAGTCAATTTAGTCTGCAAAGGCATGCAGAAGTTATTTGCTCAATTGACTTTCACAAAGCTGCACAGTTGTAACCATTACTATGAAGGGTTAATATTCCTTAGGGAGGTCTGTATATTGAAAACATGCTGAATATGCTTTACATTGGTACATAACTCAATTTTTATAACTGAGTGGAACGTGGACATTTGTCCAATTTAAATCATTATTTCATAGCACAAATGCAGCAGGAAATAGTAGATGTGTTTCAGAAAGCGAGGGATAATGACATGTATAATGACTGTATAATGACGTCTTTCACTATATCCTGCAAATATTTTGAGGAACGCTGAAGTTTTTGCGGTATTTGTTTCTCAAAAGACATATTTAGGAACCTCAGAACATTCAAAATACTAGCAACATAATTCTTCAGCTTTTTCAAATAAACACTTGCTAATATAGCTAAGATTTACCACTGTGAAGAAAAAATTATCATTCCCCAATGCACTTAAGTGAAACTGGCCACTGTATCTTCTTCACCTGAATTGTTTATCAGATGTTGATATCATGTAATACTGCTTCAGGTTAGGTGCTAATTATTAAAGTCACCATAATAAAACTCATCACATTATCTAACAGTAGCTGTCTGGTCTTCTGCGCTTCTGAACTAAATCTCACTTTCATCACATACCCAAACCATATTGCACTTTCAGTTACCAAAAATGCAGTTACATACTGAGTTTTATGACATAACTTCAATCCCTGAACATCCATCTAGGCAGAACATTGAACTCTGTGGGAATTATGTTTGACAGTTATGGACAAAAATATAGCTTTTGCATATTAGTTATGCAATCCATCAATGATTTTTAACTTCTAGTTCACTAACTTCAGTTTCTGATCTGGACTGGGAAGGTTTAACATTTTCACAGACAGTAAGCTATCACTGTTGACCTCAATAGAAGAGCGTACAAACACAGAAATTTGTGTTATGGAATGCTATGAAAACATTTATATATATATTCTCCTCTGTGACTTTTATACTATTTTTATAAACAAATTAAAGTTGGTTTATGAAGCAGCACGTACTTTAAAAACTAGCACCACCACCCAAGGGTGTTGAGAGAGCTGGCTGACATCATCGCAAGGCCGCTCTCCATAATCTTTGAGAAGTCATGGAGAACGCGGGATGTCCCAGAGGATTCGAGGAGGGCAAATGTTACCCCTATCTACAAGAAGGGCTCAAGGAAGGATCCGGGTAACTATAGGCCCATCAGCCTTACTTCAATCCCAGGGAAAGTTATGGAACGAATCCTCCTGGGGGCCATCACAAGTCAATTGAAGCATATGATTGGGAAAAGCCAACATGCCTTCACTACGGGCAGATCGTGCTTGACTAACCTGGTGGCCTTCTATGACAAAGTGACTTGCCTGGTTGACAGGGGGCGGGCAGTGGACATTGTCTACCTGGACTTCTCCAAGGCCTTTGATATGGTCCCCCACAGTCTCCTCCTGGAGAAATTAATGTGTTATGGCCTAGACAAGTGGTCTGTGCAGTGGGTGGGGAACTGGCTGACAGGCCGCACCCAAAGGGTGGTGGTAAATAGCTCTTTCTCAAACTGGCAACCTGTCACTAGTGGAGTCCCCCAGGGATGGATATTGGGCCCAATGTTATTCAATGTCTTTATAAGTGATCTGGATAATGGCATCAAGTGTAGCCTGATGAAGTTTGCTGACGACACCAAGTTGACTGGGGAAGTAGACACTCCAGAAGGGAGAGCTGCTCTGCAGGGAGATCTGGATAGGCTGGAAGAGTGGGCCAGCAAGAAACTTATGGAGTTCAACAAGGAAAAGTGTAAGGTCATGCACCTGGGAAAACATAATCTGGGAGCGCAGTACAGACTGCGATCCACCTGGCTGGAGAGCAGCTCTGTGGAAAGGGACCTGGGGGTCCTGGTGGACAGAAAGCTCAACATGAGCGAACAGTGTGCTGCTGCAGCCAAGAAGACCAACAGGATGCTGGGTTGCATCAAAAAGGGCATCACCAGCAGAGATAAAGAAGTCATTATCCTACTCTACTCAGCGCTTGTCAGGCCGCACCTGGAGTACTGTGTACAGTTCTGGTCCCCTCTATACAAAAAGGATATGGACAGGCTGGAAGGGGTCCAGAGAAGGGCCGCCAAAATGTTCAAATGGGAAGCTGCCATATGAGGATAGGCTGAAAGTACTGGGTTTGTTCAGCCTTGAGAAAAGGAGGCTCAGAGAGGATCTCATCACCGTGTACCAGTACTTAAGGGGTAGTTACAAAGAAGATTGAGACTCCCTTTTTACATGGAGTCTCATGGAGAGGACAAGGGGGAATGGACACAAGTTGCTCTTGGGGAGATTCCGATTGGACAAAAGAGGGAAATTTTTCACACTGAGGACAGTCAACCATTGGAATGATCTCCCCAGGGAAGTGGTTGACTCGGCCATGTTGGACACCTTCAAGAGTTGTTTGGACAGGGTGCTGGGCCATCTTGTCTAGACCGTGCTTTTCCTAGAAAGGTTGGACTAGATGAGCCCTGAGGTACCTTCCAACCTGTGATTCTGTGAATCTGTGAAATAGTCAATATAACATGTTAATCAACCAAAAAAAAGGACTGAAATATTTTTAAAAATTGTCAGAATAACAAGAGCTGACCTGCATAACTCCTATTAATTTCACTGGATGAGACCTGCTGAGAAATTAGCCCTACTGTTTCAAATAACAGAAGTAAAATTTAAAATGCAACCAGAAAGCTACCTCAGAGGAATTTAAGGTCTGGAACTGCCATGACCAGCATAGTGCCCTGTAGCACAGGTGAAGAAAGCATAATGAAAATTCAGCAGGCTGATGGTTGAAATGTTGTAGGCAGCAGCTTCCCGTTTTAAACATTAAAAGAAACGAATTTCATGTTACCTAGACAGAAAAGGGGTTTTGTTGTTTATTGAAGCAAAACAAACAATTCCTCCCAAACTAGAAAGAAAACAGGATGTTACCACAGGTTAATTTCTTTCAAATAATCACAGAATAACTAATCAGTGACTAACAGAAATAAAGTATGTAGCCAGTTTGCCTAAAAACAAATGAGATCTTCTTCTGCCATTTTTTTACCGATATTAACTTCAACAAAAAGGGCCTCTAGAAATTTCTAAAGTGAGCCAAAGGAAGCCAGAGGGGCAGATCTTTAAGAAGATCACTATCTCTCTTTGTTTTTGTGAGCATCTGTTTAGTGTTGCTGTTTTTTGCAATGTTGTTTAAAACCCATGAAATTGGGGGGTGGGGGCTGGGGGTGGGTGGGAAGAGAGCACACATGATCTGATCCATAAAATCAATATTTTCATACTCTGAGTAATCTTCAGAGAAAGAATCCAGTATTTTGCTGTATATTTTCAAGAAAAAATAAATCTATGACAGGTGATAAAAAGACTACCTAAAGGAGCAGGTACAAGTGAGCAGCGTCTGTGATGCTGGAGTCTTGTCAACCTTAGAGCTTGCATACTGACCTCATATATGTACAAAGGGACATCATTAGTGGATAAACCACTTCAGTTGCAAGGAAGTTTTCAGAGAACAGATTCTTGATTCTCGGCTGCCTTCTTCAAACGACCAGAAATCAGATGACGACTGCTGTCTCTAGATATTACTTTCTTCTCCCTGGCTGAGCTTCAAAACATCTGTTATATAAGGAAAGTCTAATCAGAATGGCTGCCTCTACCTGGCTGGCTGACATTTATTCATCATGGGAAGAACCTGTCCACTAACAACATTCCCATGAGCCCAACTGACATGCCTGAAGAGCAGATTGAGCAGAGTCTATAGCTTGATCCCAATGACTGCAGAAACCTCAGATCTTTTCCCTTTAGGCATTGCAGCCTGGATAGAAATAAAATCTGCAAAATAGATGAGGGTCTGTTTTACAATCTAACAGTGCTCTGCACTGCTTTGGAAAGATGACAAACATATGGACTGCCACCAACTATTAGAACTTAGTGTGAAATCACAGGAGAGTTATCAGCATGTAGCTTTCATGATCTGTTTCACACACATTTGCAAAAGTTTTCCAAAATAAAGTCAAGATACCTGTGCACAGACACTTTTGTAACCTGTGTCTCTCTACGTTAAGAAACAAATTGTTTCTAAGTTGCTGAGCAAACAAAACCTGTTCTTCAGTTATTTTATTTTAATGATTTTGCATCTTATCTCCCTCATCATAATAAGCTCACTTGTGTCCTAATCTCCTGCCAGTCTGGAGGGACAAGAGACAGCATTTGCTATGCCTAGTTTTGAGCTTCACACATGCCAGGTTGCCAGGTGGCGGATCAAACAGAATCAATGATTATTTCAGCTCACAGTGGAGCCTTTCCCCCTTAGCAGCACTAAGCTGGGTCTCTCCTCTCTTACCATACCACTCATTTTCACTTGTAGGAACATAATACTTCTGAGATCATCTCTTGCCAAATTCAGCAAGTGGGACAAGTTCAAAGGCTACTGGGAGGGAATGAAGGGAGGGCAGGGAAGAAGGGGGAAGATAGTTGGCTGACAACCAGAATAACAGCACAATCTCTATTCCAAGGAAAACAAGACCAAAAATAGATATTGGAAAGAATAAATGCATAGCTAACACTTAAAGAAGGCTAGCGGACTATATACGAGAAATGTGTCTCTACCAATAGCCACATAATTCTTTTTTTCCTTGAAAAAAGCTTAGCAGCCATGTTGTCTGTTCAACCTCCCTCTTCCCCCCTGCACTGCAGTAACTTTTGAAGCTGGTGAAGTTTCAACCAAAGCTGACCCAGGGTATGGCAGGTATCAGGCAGTTTATATTTCTATGACAGATGCAAGTTCAGGGGTACAGCATTTGAAACAGAGACTATGCAAAATAGCTTTGAAAAATAGAATAAACTGATGTTGTAACAGTTGTGGCAAGAATGCTATATGCATACTGTGGTTTGTTAGGTATACCAATCAGGTTATTCATATAACCATGTATTGTCAACAGCAAAAGTTACACTATTGCAAATGAAGGATAGATATGCTAATTTTACAGCCACAGTATGAGTGACCATAGAAGCATCCCCGAAGCTCGACATAAGAGATAATCACTGGAATCCTAAGAAAAAATTAATAAACAAGTATCAATAAATATTTATGGATCTAATCTTTGGACTCCTCTACGAGACGTGTTAAAAACAAAACAAAACAAAACCACAATCAGCCCTGTTGACATTTTTGTTTAAGAATAAACCCATTTGGAAGATGATTGTCCAGTGCCTCATGCAGAACAGTTAAGAAGGAAAGTAAACAAAGAACCCACATAGAGGTTGAAAAAGACGCATGCTTCCACGTGCATGGAATTTTGTGCAGCTCTAAAGCTACACAATGTCAAATTTCTCAACAGTTAAAAACAAAATTGAAATATTAAAACTAAATCCCAAAGATACTCAAAATTCATTACGGAAAAATACTGTAAAGAGGTTGCAAATACAAGGTATTCTCTAGTAGATATGAGAGAAGTGCTACAATCTACATAACATTGCAACTCTTATTTTGCGAAAAACTACAAGCCATGTACATGGTAGTAGTTTATTCAGACTTTACAAAAACAGAGTAGCCCAAATGTACTTAGCAGTATTAGAGAATTTAGGTGTGCCCTCAAACTACAGGGTACCATAGTGCCTGTAAGAATCACTTCATCTATGTGTTTACCAGCATTGTGGCCCTTAAACAAGAACATTAATCACTATCTAACAACTCAAAAATTAAAAATAGGTACTTCTACCACTGATACACATTCTAGATATCAGACCTCTCAAGAGGACTTCAAACCATATGTTAAGGAAAACACTTGAAATAATTATGTGACTGTTGTGGATTACCGTATTCAAACTGAACAGCACACCATTATGCAGTTTGAGCCAATCTCATTTGAACCTTGAGGACTCTTCAAACAATTAGGAATAGAGAATAGAACAGTTATATTGCTTTCAAACAAAGTTCCATTTTTTCCAAGTCTCTTCTCTGTTTAACTTATTCCTCAGTAGAAGATAAAACAAGGCATAGAAATGCCTGAAGTAACAATTCAATTCCGTAACTAAACTTATAGTTGCCAAAACGACATGCCTCCTTTACTGGCTATGTTTTATGAAGGAAGTTGAATTTCCTGCTCTCTTCAAGAAGCAACTGAATGTTCAAGACTTTGAGCCCCAGAGAGATGTTAAGGATTTCATTAGATACTATTTAATTTCTTTTCTTTTTTTGATAGCAGGGTTCCCATAGCTGCCTCACGAGCAAGGGTGTTTCAAACTGACTACTGTAATGTTACAGAGAGGAAATCTACACAGTGGGATGCACTCTGTATGCTGATTTTCACACCTGCCATCATGAGACTGGAGGAATTTAGAGAAATATCAACATTTTCAGCAACTTCTCTTGCAGAGAAATGGGAAGTTGCTCAAAGTATTGAACTCTCTCACACAAGTCATGAAGAAGCAACTGAATTAAGCGGGGATCCAACTGTTTCTTTGGACACAGCCAGGCCACATTTTGCTCACAGGGCACGTGGAACTATATGGCAACTCTACCCTCTAATATACTGAGCATCTTTGTCATGTTCTCAGTCCCACAATCTCCCTGTCCCAGAAAGGTCTGGTAATGCTCTATAGCAATTTGTACATCATTTTTTGAGATTTTTATTGCTATAGCAACAGAGTGTAGGCATTTAAACATAGCAACAGACTTTTTATAGCACTTTCTTGGATGTCAAAATGGCATGTTGTTTTTATTTTCTAAGCAGATGCTCAGAAGATAAGTACACAAGATGAATGTACAGTACCCACCTTCAAAAGGAAGGAAAAACCTCCCAATTTCACAACCTCTGAATCATGTAAGCAGACGGATAAGTGTAAGACATATTGTAAGTTTAAAGGATTTTGTTCTGAGAAAGCATATCATTAACTACCACCTGATTATATGATCAGGTGAAAAAAATTGTTGATTTGCACCATTTTGTAATAAGATGTGAAAGAAATTTGCAAGGTCCTACTCTGAAGGGAGAAAACGTTTCATCAACTCTGATTTTTACCTGTTAAGCAACAGAAAAAGGGAAATTGTCTTCATATTAAGTGGAGCCAGAGTCTCAGGAGGGATCAAAATCCACTGAGACAGACCCTTAGTTCACACACACAGGCAAAGCTTCACAGATTCCAAACACAGCAACAGTGATTTACAAGAAGTGAGAGTTTGACCTGCTCTGTGGATTAAGGAAATACAATTCATCATTTTCATAATAAGAAGGGTTACTTTTCTCTGGTATCGTATTTTTCTCTGGGTCCTTTAAATATCATTCCTACAAGTGAACAGTGAAAAACACCACTTGGTGTTTAATATAATTTCTGAACACATTCCTAGACATGGAAATACCAAGCAAAAACAGGACAGATTTCCTGGGGGATCTTTAGGTACTATTCACCTTTCTGTTATGGTTATATGTCAGCTTTGTATAGAGACGGATGGTTGATGTTTGCCATTTTACCAACAACAATAAAAAAAAAACCCCAAAACCACCATTTAAAATCTGTTAAACAGGAAATGTCAAAGACTTAAGAAAAATTATTCCAACAGAAAATGTCAAGAGCTTCCTATAAGTGTACAAGATTGTTAATATTCCAGTGACCCTATGCCATCAGCGCACAAGATATGAGTTTTGGAAGGGACATTTTAATGCTATTTTATGCAGGAGATATTTCAAACAGATCCTAAAAGCTCAGCACACAGATAAAATTTGAGATTTACACATTGAGGTTTTAGAATATATTCCCAACTTCTTTTTCCCTGTCCCTCACAGATATTTTCACTTAATTCAGTGAATAAACACAGAGCAGTTTTCAAGTCTCCCAGTCTTGCTTTAAGTATCTAAGATATTTGGGAATTCTGATACATCTGCTTGGTTTTGTACAGTCTGCTCCACTGACTACTGCACTTACTAAAACCAGCTTTTAGAGCAATGCTGTTAATTATACCTATCAAAGAATAGGAATGATAAGTTTATTAACTGCAACAGCCCTCGGGGAAGTTGAGATGATAGGCACAACTATACTTGCATAGGGAACTAAGCAAATTATTCAGATTTGCTTACAAGACTTTTCCAGTCTGAGATAATGTACAGAACATCAGCTTGACTTAACACCTCCTCCTGGGGTAAACTCCAGCCTCCATTGCAACTAGGCCCCTAATTGTATCATGCTATTTTCATGAGCTCAGAGGTCAGTCACGTTCATTCACTATTCAAAAAGAAAAATATGGGAAATTCAGTGGCTGAAATAGTTAAGCACGTGTGCATTTTTATACACTGTTAAATTATCTCCCTTCCTCTCCACAAGCTCTCCTTCAACTTAGGGTTAGATATTCTATTTTCATTTTTTCTCTTCAGCTGTTAGAGCACAGTTCAGCACAACTTTGGAAGTTTTAACAGGAAATGTTAATTGACATATCATGATTTATTATATTCAACTACCTGCACACATACACCTCCTTCTAAAAAGGCTTTTTGAGAGAAACTAGGGGAACATTTAAAAATGAAATAGAGGGTTTTTCTTCTCCAAAATTTTGGAATCAGCTCTACAGATCCTACCACTTGGTAGGGCATCCCTTTAAGTCCAAAACAAGATGAGCAGAAATGGACCCACTGCTCCTACTGAAATTCTCCTACATTTCAGCCTCTTATTTCCTGCTAACTAACATAAGCCTTTACTTTTGTGGTATTCACCAAGAGCCTGATCTGACACCACTGAAGTGAATGGAAACTTTGCTGATGGTTTCAAAAGGAAAGGCTCAGAGCCAAATTCCCCATGTAGAACTTCAGCATTACAAAACATTCTGCAGAATTATATAAACAGTAATAACTTTACTCTGAAGACAAGCCCCTAACCCAAAGCAATTGCTGTACTTGACCTAGCAGCACAGAACTTCTACCATGTATCCATTTCCAGGATGCAAAACCTTACAAATGTTATTAAAAAAAGCGTGCAACTCCTGCATAAAACTCTTCCCCCCACCCCTCGCTGTTTGTTATATCAACCTTTCAACTCCTCTGCTTCTTGCAGAAGTTGCAGGAACCAGCTCAGCAGACCCCATTTGATAGCCATGAGATAGCAGCTCTGTTTGGACAATCACCAAGATAAGTGTATGTATACATAAATTAGGGGACAGCACAGTGATGCTAAAGTATAGCTTTGTATCATGACAGAACACAACAGAATGTGCTTTAGCATTAGTTGGGGGCAGAAATTTTCAGGTTTATACACACTTGACATACATTACCTGCCAAGTTTGTATGTTTCCTTCCCTGCCCCTTCCTCTCATCTTCCCCCCTCCAAGCAATCTGTGTTAGCATTAAAAAAAAAATAATCTTATTCTACAGGCCTTACTTGTCCAAACCCACAGGTGATATTTACAATATTACAGGTCTCTGATGACTTGTTATACCTAAAGACTTTGGGTTTTCTATATTTTAAGGGCAGGTAAAAGTTCTAGAAAATAGTAAGGTACTCTTGATTTCAGCTATTAGCTGGGGGTGGTGGTGGTCATCATCGATTTTGTTCTTGTTTAAATCTTTCAGATACTTGACACATTTAGTAATTCTTATATAAAATGAAACTTCTCAAATTCTTTTCTAAATTGTAAAATTAACAATAGACACACTGAAACAAAAAAAGAAAAGAAAAGAAAGAAAACCCTATTACATCTACCTACTGAAGAGGATTAAATCCTGGGATGCTGATAGAGCTCAATCTCTCCAACAAAAACTGAGGCTACAAGTCCACTTGCTCTAAGTATCAGATCTCTCTCCTTTTCAGAATTCTTAGGATCTACTTTCCAGGGTGGGAAATGGAATTATTATTTCAAAGTACTACCATAACAGTCACAGTCTTAGTTCTCCATAACATACCACTACACATGTACATAAGCAATAATTCATGTCTTAGTCACTAGTTCATAAGCTTACAAAGATTATTAAAGCTTACACCCACTCAGATTTTCTTTCTGTCAGTGATACTGAGATCCAAAACATCTCTTTGACCTACTTTTCAAAAGAAGTACAAGTGGAGAACACATCACAAGGAAATTCTTTTGCTTAGTTTACAGGAAAGCTGAAAGTTAGGACAGGAAAGAGACCTCCTCTGACCACAAATCCCCCAGATATTTAAATAGCCCACAAACCTTGAAACAGCAAGGATTTTCTTTCCCCTTCCACTCACAAGGATTTGATGCTTCTTTTTCCTAGACTTATATACTTCTCTAAGAACAGCAACTAGATGAGGCAACAGAACTCCATGACATGTAAGGAACATACACGTATGATCCTTGAAATGAGAAGCTTTCACATCTGTCTCTTCCCAGTACCAACTCCTATACTTCAGTTGCCATACTCTGTCTTATCCAGGTTTTCAAAAAGTGATTTGACACCATACTATCATTAAATGCTGTCAGAAAGCAGTTTGATCCAAAGGCGGGTGGAAGAAGCTGGTGCTAAAGTTTGGAACTATGAATCTGGCTGCTAGATAATTCTTGACTTCCACTGCTTTGGTCCCAGATAAATAGGACTATAGTTATTAAAACTGACTCAAACATATAAAAAGATAGGAGATAGGGAAGCGTACATGTTTCATGTCCACAGCCAATTAAGAGCTTAATCCAGAGAGTTGTAAAGGAGATGGATTTATATAAATTAAATACATTGATAATCCTAGGTACTTTATCATAGTACTGATGTTAACACATAATTTTCACTATGTACAAATGAGCAACCTGTACTTTTTGTATTAAATTACCCTTATTGTCAACATAACATCTTTACTGAAGGTAAATTTACACATAGGCACTATTTAGTATACTCTAAATTACAAAATAAAACAGGATTTTATGGCATAAGAGCAATAGTTGCTGAAATGCTACAGCATATCATATATTAGGAATATATACTCAGTTCAGACATGGAGGAGTTAGACACAGATTAGTTATTCCAGTCCATACACAAAGGTAAAAATGACTGATTAAATCTTAAATGTCTTCTAAATACTGTCTAAAGTTGCACATCCTTGCACAAGTTGAAGGGATGCATAAAACACCACAAATGAAGTAACATACGCAAGACCAGCAAATGAGAACAAGGGCCCCTGAAGGCTAGAAAATATAAGAATATTAAAAGAGCAAGGACTCTACAGTACTCAGCATTTAACATATTGGACTGTTTCTTAATTTCCACTGTTAGTTCTGATAAATTTAGATTTCTATGGGTTGTATTGTTAGATTATTAAGCTCCAAGTTTGGTATAATTGTTGATTTAAAACATGAAGGTCAGCTAGGAGATTAACCTAAAAGTACTAAGCTGTTCACTAATGATAGTCCAATGAAAAATAAAAGGAAAATTAATTACACATTTTGCAACTAGATCTGAATTGTTATAACAAGTAAGATTCATTTACCACATTCTCTTGAAGCTGGATGAAGTGAACTTTCGTTAAAGTATACACACCACCTACCATATCAAATATAAATGCAGTAACTGTTAGCACTTGCAGAAACACTGTCTATGCTCAGAACTCTAAATTCACCCAATCTTTGCATAGCATAAACTAAAACCTACTGTCTAATCACTCTGATTACAGAGAATTTTTCACCAGATGAAACCATGCTATATACAGTTTGAAGAACTCACTAATACGCATTGTTACTAATATGAGTTAGTAACAGAAACCTGTCTTCAATTTCAGCTAACATTTCCTTGTACTGACCTCATTCTTTCATGTTGTTTACATACTGCTGTCTGAAAAAAAAGAGCTTAACATACACATTAGTAAGACAAAAATAAGGGTTTTAATTTGAAGTATATTTTTTTTCTTGGCAATGCAGAATACCTCCCAAACAGCACAGATAAAACTGAAGACCGAAATATCAGGAAATGTAAATATTGTGATTTTTCATACTAAAGCAAACATGCTGCCTTTTTTTTCCTGTACAGTATTCCAGTTAGATACAACTTCAAGGTATTAATTTACCTCTAATAGAATTAAAATCAAACACATACTGTATAAAGAAGTGGCTCTGGAAAAATCTTTTTAAAAGATAGGTTCCAGACACAAGCAGGTAATCCATCAAAATTAACAACTCCAGCACTGCTAAAAGCAAGCATGTGGGAAGGAAAGTCATACAATTTAAAAAAAAAAAAAAAAGAAACCTGTTAAATATCTGTTTCCCTATAACATATACTGCTGCTAACTAGGACTTTCTGACAGTTAGCCCAATACAGATAACAGTATCTGTGAATCCGGTTGCCTTGAATTACTGACTACGTACCTTTATTAATCAAGTCTTAGTATAATTAACACAGATTTTTCTTTTTCATTCTTGTATATTCCCAAATGGTACATAAAAATAACTAGGCTTCATTAACTACACCCACTTTTTAAGCCGCTAAAATTTGAAGAAGAGGTAGAATTTGAAGGGGAGGGGGCAGGGGGGACAAAGAGATAGAAAGAACCAACTACTCAGTATCACAACAACAAGGTACTGTACCTTTAAGGAGAAAAGATGGTTCCGTTCTGTTTCATGGCTGAAAAAGAGCTTATTCTAGGTTATAAAGATTACTTACCTAAAACTTCAGTTATTCCTCTTTTTCCCCTCAGGCCAGCCTCTCTTTCACTCTTGGGAGCTTTTACCATTTAAGGTCAATGTTACATCTGGCTCTAGTAACTAAAGCTGAAGCAATTTTTAACTCAGAGATCTAACAGGCTGTCTAACATTAGAATGAGAGTTTAAATTTAAAGAAACTCCTCAGAAAGCCTCTTTCTTGCCTCGGAGAATTACAGAATAAAAGGCTTTCCTATTCTGGCATAAGTACTCAGAGTACAACATGATGCAGACATCCCATTAGCATTCTTCGAGTTCACTGCATTTAAGACTCTACTTACTCATTTCTGATTAAAATGGGCAAGTAGGAAGAACAGATGAAATAGTTTACATCATGTTATGTTAACCCTTAGAATTTTCTGCTGAAACTGCTGCTACTATGTTTCATTCCCCCACCCCCCAGCTTTGTTTGGTCAGGAGGAGTCTAAATTAGAGAGCCAATACAAGGCATGTGAACTTTTAAAGAACATTGGCTTCAGTCCAGTCATGGGCTCTGCTCTCCATTTGCAGAATATGAATAATTCCCATTGAAGTCCACAGAAGTTTCTTGTATCCCATGAGAGAATGTAGTTACAAACAGGGCATGAAGGGGGGGGACCAAGGGGAGGAACCCAACCCAGAACTTTTACCACACTATATTCAGGTACCGGCAGGAGAATCACATGCATGTGACTGAGTTCAGCTCTGAAACGGATACAGATCTTACTCCAGCCCTTTAGCCAGTTCAGATTATTTATTTATAAATATTACAATTACATCCACAGATCCTAAGAGTTCTGCTCATGCCAGGTACTGTAAAATTGTTAAATTTTACAATTTTAAATTTAAATTTTAAATTTTAAAATTTACAAAGCAAGCAAAATCCTGTCCAAAAAACCTTTCACAATTCAAGTAGAAACAAGAGAGCTGAGGGTGGGAAATGTCAAAAAAATTGCTCTAGAATGTATGTAAAATTATTAGATACTGAGTTTGGAGGGGGCTTTAAGAAGACGGAGTAAACGATACTAAATCAACTTCCTTTTGATAATGGCTAATAAGAGCATCAGAGCAGAAACAGAAACAGATCAAACAAACAAAAGTAAGGATTTGAGGATGTGACTTGGAAAGAACACTCCGCAGTGGAGTGATGCATGGAAGCATGAGGATGCTTGTAGGAAAAGTGGGCAAAGTTGAGTTGATTACAACATAGCACAGCCCCTGTAATGTAAAGAAATAAGAGGCTGGGCACCTCATTGTATTAGGAAGCCTATCATGCTACACTTAAGACATCCTTTGTCCCCAAAATCAATATAATAAAAAAAAGTTCTGAAAAGCTTTGAACATTGGCATTTAAGCTTGATCCCAAGATAATGGGACTAGCTAGGTGTTTCAAAAATCATTTCAGGTTTTCATGTCCTTTGTCTACTGACAGTCTTTTGCACCATTATTACTGGCTTTCTGACAAGACATTTTAACATATCCCCTTTCATCTTCTTGAATTACTATTTTATTACAATTCTTTTGTGGCTCAGCATGGTTACAGTATTCCATCTAGTTATCTGCAACTACAGAAGTCTTACTAGCATCTGTAATTAATCATTTTTCAGTTTTATTTTCTTAGAATTACTAGGCCACAAGTGTCAAATGTTTCATTTGTCTACAATAGAAGTTGTGTTTCTCCTAAATCTGCATGCATCCCTTTCATAGCAAAGACTGCTTTGAACCCAGTTTGGGCAAGAACAAGTTGCTTACTGCTTTTTAGCACAACCATCCTCTGTGAAATAAAACTTTTTGATTAAGCTGCTTGTTCATTGGTATAGCATCCCATAACCACTGTTGGCCAAATTTAGCCAAAATTTGTTAAAGTAACACACGTCTCAAAATATTTTCAAGTTCCTAGAAACTTCATAAAGACAGCAGCTTGTAAAGGAGATTTAACCTACTGCCCCTGCTATGGGAGAAACACATAGCAACAGAGTTTCAGTTCTCTTTTGTTTGGCCCATCCATTTGTACCACACAAAATTGACCCCACTGTTTAGGTATTATTTAGGGGACACAGAAGGACCCTGGAGGTACTTATGATAAGGGGAAAACTATGCTTCCATCAACCTTCAGCTCCAGAAACTGCTTGAATACCTTTGTATCCTATAACATGCTCAATGCAGTAGCAGGTACTTTGCCCAGAGATCTGTTTATCATGAATGATGTCTGGTCCAATGCAAGTGAAACTTGCTAGCTATAATCTAAGTTTTTGAATGAGGGAGTCTTAACATCTAAAAATTAATTATATTAACGAGATTGTTAACACCGTATAAAGAAGTCATAGTAACATGTGCCATGTAAGAAACATTTTTCATAGGTCTTTTTTGGTTTGGTTTTGATTTTTAAGATCTGGTGATACCAGATTCTTTTAAAACATTTCTAATACAGATGACTGGCCAAATACAGTAGCAGCAAACTCTCACCCCCCTTCTCACATAACCCAGCGTATTTATGTTGCCAATATTATGGTAGTGTATAGCATAAAATTATTATTTTATAAATATTCTGAAGTGTCTCAGAGTAGCTAGATGTAGTTCTCTGGGGGATACTTATGGCCTGGCAGTGGGATTTATGTGCCCTCACCAGTTAACTTCTTGTTTTCTTGATTTTCACAGCTTTGTGACTTATGAAAGTAGTGATGAAGAAAGTATCAATGCTAAATTTCATGAGTTGGGCTCCCTAAGTTTAAAGATTTTTACTTGTGCCTTTGAAGAGACAAACACAAGCCCTAAAATCACTGAAGTAATTGAGAGTTCTGCCTCCAGGGCTGAAGTATGAGACTTCATGCAGGATCTTCACTTTCGGGGCACAACCATTTTCAACTACAAAATTTGAGCATCAGCAGACAAGTGGTCTCACTACACTAATGGGGTTTTTCTCCTAGTTTTGGCTTTAATTGGGCAGTCTGGGAGATAAGAACTTTAACTCAAAAGGCTTATTTGGGTAGAAATAGTTGTAGGTGTTTTCATTTGAGCTTTTGATGGGGTCAGAATAAAGCCGTAAATTCACCATATGTATAGAGTAATGCCCAGAAAAGAATTGTATTAAATGTAATTTCCATATTATTTTAAAGTATTTGTGCTTCAGGACTTTAAAACACATTGTATTAAAAGTGTTGCTTATTATCCTTTCTGCCCATACACAAGTCATTCACGTGATAAAAAGAAGCATGTTACAGCTTACAAAGTGTAAGTGGCAAGACAGGATTATATGCTCTGTTCTTTGTTCAGTGACTAACATATAAAGATTATTAATTGGGCAGGCTAAAATTTTGCAGCAGAAGTTGTAATATTTGCATCTAAAACTGGAGTTCTATGACAAGATTTTTTGTATTTCATTTTAAAAACATCCCAAAAGTATTTTTATCAGTTAAGACTTAAGTCCTACCACATCTAGAATGCATTTCTGTCAATCTCAGGTCCACCTCACAAATGCCAATGAACACTGACAGCTTTGTTTATTGAAGCAATTTTATTAGTCACCCTCATCCTCTTATTTCTCCTCAACTATATGTAAAAACTAGTGAACTGAGTCTCGAGTTTATGCCCAAGATTTCGTGTGTGCTGTTGTTTTCTTGCACAGAATTTTTTGCTAATTTAAATATTTAATCTGGCATCAGATTTGTGCTGTCTGTGGGTTTTCTGGCTTGTATGTTGCTACCACTATAGTACACACCAAAAAGTCATCATGTCACACATGCTGGCATCCATTCTGCAGATGTCATTTACATATGCAACTCTAACACTGTGAGGCAATCTTATCTGCCAGCTTCATCCAGACAGGAGGGGAAAAAAACAAACCCAAAACCCCAAACCAAGAACAGGTCTGATAAGTAAACCCATTACAAAAAAATGTGAAAGGCAAAACATGCAATAAACTTTCCACATCTGGGACTCACTCATTCTGCTGAATATTAAATCCTAAGTGGAATCTAGAATACTGGAACTAAAATATATGTTGGTTCAACAGAACTGTATTAGTCAATAGTCACTCTGCCAGTCAGCTGAGCAGCTATGCTAGATTATGCAAAATGTAACAAAACTTTATGATACTTTTAATATTGTGTATGCAGCAACTTCTCTAGGTAGGCCTTAAGAAAGGCAAGTGTTTTGCTTCCAACTTCCTACAGCAAAAGAGATGCACTTCACATGAATCAGAAATGTTAAAGAATATGCAATTGCAGAATAAAATACGAGCCTGCAGAACAAAATAAGCAGACATATGCTAGAGCCGAGTCATCTTAAAGAAAACATTTATATTGACAACAATGTAAATAAAGTTTGCTTTGAGGTCATACAGATGATCCTGTAAACTCGTGCATGTTATATGGAAAGATTTGAGACCGTAGAGAAAAGTGCTTGCAAAAAACCCCTACTAATTAGGACATAACAAGTCTTTTTATTTATAAAGCTAACATTTTTCTCAGTCTCAAAATAGCCAGCTAATAATCTTTATATGAGAAACAGACAAATTCCAAGAAACAAAATGTCAATTGGTTTACTACCATTCAATGACAGATAATCAATAAAATAATCCAAACTGACAAACACAGGTTAAATAGCCAAGTTGTTCTGGACAAATGTCACAAAAAGCATTTACAGAAACCATTATATTTCCATTTCCCATTTTCATCTCATGTTATTTTTCCCCCTCCCTTTAAGAAAGTTGTTTTAAAAGTGAAGTTCCAATAAAAGTACCATATTCATAAGTTTATAATAGTTTACAGGGGAAGCAAAACAGTAGCAGCAATCTAAACCTTTGTGGGCAAGAAGTTATTCTGTCTCCATGCCATTAAAATCTAGACTACAAAGAAGCTAAATATATTGAATACTTTTTAGCACACACAGTCTTCCAAAGTCATCGATGCATTTCACTTGGTCTAATAAACTGTTTTCTGAGGTTCCACTTTAACTTCCGCTAATAGTAATTGAAACCTTAGCATGTGTACAAGTAATGTGTTTACTACATTGTTAAATGATTGCCTTGTGCTCTATGGAAAAATGTTTTGGGAAGATGATCCAAAAGGAAAAACTGCACTCACACTGTTGATATTTGGGGGGGCGGAGCAGGGAAGGACGAGTTTTTCAGTCAAAGAAAATACTTCAAAAGACTTGACACAGTTACGGCCACTGGGTAAGTAATTATCCACAGAGAACACTTCGCATCAGAGTTCATTTTCTATTTTAATTTTGGGGTTTGGGAGGGGGTGGGGAAGTGGTTTTGAAAAGACATCTACAATAGCAGGATGAAGTTTTACAATTACTTTTCTGGAGATCTTTTTAGAAACCTCAGGAGTTTAACACTCACTATGACTAAGCTCCATCTTACCTTGTCTGAGAGTTAGGCAGAAGTGAATTAGGAGAAAAAAAATGTTGAAGTATGACAGACTTTTCCTTTCACATGGATATACATACACATAATAGCATACCATGTACTTTAAAGTACAAGTGAAGGAGACTAGTACTGCACACTGACCTAGGCCAAAATAGTGAAGTTATACTTCTTCCTGAATTCAGTATATTGAAGTTTGGACCTCCTATCATATTCCAATCCAAGTAAAAGGAAATTAAAGTATTGCGAGAAGGTACTGTAATCCATAGAAAGAAAAGCATGACTATTCTCTTTCTTTTCTTAGAAAAAGGATACAAGACAGACATTTTTTAGGCTTTAGGCTGGTATTCCCTTGCTGAATTAATCCTAATTAGTAATTCTTGATCACATGTGAAACTTCATATCAGCATATATCCTACTTATATTGATCCAGAATGCTTGCAGCCTCAATTAACAGCCCTAGGTTTTAAGAATTAGTTGCAGGGTGAATAGTGCATTTACCACATGGTAAAAATATACTCATCAGGAAGTAATGTGGGAAGCTTTTATCAGGGACACAATAAATTCCTATAGTAGAAAGTAAAAATAAGTACAAACCTTGACTAGAGACTGATTGTGGTTAATACTTGTTTTCCATGCTGAAATTTTACTCTTTGTCATTTATTCTAAAATTTCCAAGCAGCTTGTGAAAAAACAAAAAACAAAACAAAACAAACGAAGTATAGAAAAAACTTATTCCACCTCTACCAGTAGAATTTTAGAGAAAAGCTTTGTTAACTCACATTTTTTTGATAGGATGACTGCTGCTGCCAGGCTGTTGCAGGGTTCATTAGATGGTTCGTGTGTTTGTACTTTTCCTTAGAGAAGTTTAATGTAGTGCACTTTAAAAAGACCAACCAGAAGAGTACCAATAGAATGTTTGTAGATAAGATTGTCTGTCACTTTCTATTGTAACACTGCAGTTTTGCAGTTTCAGTTATTTGAGATATGATAAAATTTGGACCATTTGTGTTAAAGTGATTGACTTCAAAACACTGATTTTCAGCTAGCATGGTTCAACTGTTTCCCAAAAATAAGGTAATATTTATTACATATGCTGAATATATGTAAGAACATTTTTTTGAAAATTTTAAAGTTACTTGGTGTTTTGCAGGAAGGGGATTCAATCTGTGGATGCAACCACGACTTTTGCTTGTCCCTTTGGAATTATCCAAATAATTTTTTTTTTTTGTAAATCTCAGATAACACATTTCTACTAAGTACATGCTAAGAGTTTGGCAGTTTCAGAATGTAATTAATTGATTGTGCACATTCAGCATCATCATATGTATATGTACATAGCTAAATGTTTGTCTGCCTCAAAGAAGCATTGCAAGGAGAAAGCTGCGATTAACAATTATTTATTCTACATTTTCCTAGCTTCACATAGAAGTAGCTGTAGGACTGGTGCATCATTCTTTGCCAGTTTGAAAAGGATGCATTTCCAGTGAGAATTTTTGCCAGATCACCCTTAAAGCACACTGCATTTCTGACATGCCTTCAGAACTGCCTAAATCACAGTTTATGACATGTTGCAAAGTCATACCTGTATTATCATGAGACTGTAAAATATCTTTTCTCTGCCTGATCTTTTCCACACACCCCCCTTTTCATCCTTCCCTTTGATCTAGATTGTATCTTTTTCACCTCATTTCTAAAACCTAATACCCATCTCTGCATTTTCTCCTATACTTCAGTCTGATCATAATTTCCTGATAGGAAATTATCATAATTTCCTGATAGGTGTTTCCTAATGGGTAACCAGGTGACCTGTTTTTCTGTATGTTCTCTTCCTAGGATTCTCTTCAAGGTGAATGTCCTGGTTTTAAAAGACACAAGTGTTTCTGTTCAAAACCACAAGCAAAATCAGGGCTTTTTTTTGTTTGTTTAGTTATAAGCAAAATCTTCTATTTTTCATAGGCATATTAATGATATACAGAATTATGAAAAAAATAAATCTTTATCTGTTCTTTAAAAGAAATGTTATGCCTCTAACAGGAGTCTTGTATAAAGAAAACACCACCAAAATCTGATAAGCAGATACCCCAACCCATATTTAAATATATATAAAAAACAAAAAAACCCAAACACACCAAACCCAAAACCCAGTCACCTTATGGTATACTGAACTTTCACAAAACAAGAGACTGACATGCTTTTATTAGAAAGTGCATATTTAGTTGGATCATCTCATACTGCAATAAGGCAATGAAACATTCACCAGTGTTGTACTTTAATCACCAGAGCAAGTGATTGTGCTTTTTGAGATAGTGTTTGTTTTATTTAAAACAAACAGTCTCCACCCACAACTGCTCCAGACCTTTCTTTTACCTACTATGCCATAATAGGAAAAAAATCCAAATCGCAACAAATCCAAGACAAAACTGAAACAACTCCAGTATTATTTAGAGATACCTACCTGAAGATAGGGAACATATAAATAACAGGGGATATGTGAGAATCCAGTAACTTTGATGAGATATGATGATCCTGGAACTGAGAGAGTTTAACTAAGTATTAAGTGTATTAATTAGCCTTGAGTCCAACCATTTTATACTCTGATGCTGCCATTATAGTGGATTTTAGTAAGAAAAGCATTTACCAGTACAATATACAACTGTGCCAACAAGTGCACCCATGTATATAAATTAAAGATGGGTGTTGTATCTGGGAGTGTCATAGTACCACGCTTTGAAGTGAATGTTGTAGCATAAGGTACCAATATTAATAGGTGCACCAGTACTCCTGCAGGTCCCAGGCAGCCAGCTCACATTACCTGCTTCTCCCTCCAGCAGGGTTGGAACAGTGGAAATGGCTTTTCTATTTTTATAGGAGATCAAACAGGATCTCCTATTAAACAGGGCAGGTTTAAAGCCACTCCACTTTTTACCTCCTATCCCACAGATGATCATCAGAATACCTGGGCTTTTACCAGAAGGATAAGAACAGCTGGCAGCAGCTTGGCATCCAAAGCCCCCTTCTTCCTCCCTGAATGGCATTCAAACACAAGCCTGTGCTCACATCCCTAAACAGTGCGCTACAGGGAATGTAAACGCAGCATGGACAAAAACATGCTCCAATCCTCCACACAGTGATGGAGATGATGGTGGCATAGGCTTTGACAGATTAATGTTTTCCCTAGAACAAGCTTTTATCAGGGGAAAGAAGAAAACTATTCAGTATTGCTTCAACATTCCCTCTTGACTGACAGCATTAGTTGTATTTGCAGAGGATTGCTTCATTTAGGAAAAATTACTATCAGCATTTCTTTTCCCTGGAAATGCTCCCACTGTTTCTTGAGTTGATCACACATGGCTTTACATGTTCTAGGTGTTGTCTAGTTTCCAGAAAAGCTTTGTACCTGTCCTAGGTGCCTGCATCACTCTCAAAAGCAACTTGTCAGTTGAAGCTGATGACTCCCCTTCCTCCCTGACTGTGAGCTGCAAAGCATTTCTGGTTTCGCTTCCCTCTTGAAGCCTGGCTACTATACAATACAGTTCAATTACATGTTTTTTGTGGGAAGAGCTGGAGAATAAAAGGCTGCTGTAGGCAGAGAAATAAACTAAGGAGGGGTATCAGTTGTAAAGTAGCCAATTCCACAGCAAAAGTGCTGAGTTGTACGATATTGAGACAGACAAATTATATAGCTATAGAATTAGAGCATTCCAGGCAGCCTGACATTTAAATACAAATTTACCCTTCTCTGAGCGGTTGCTCCAGGTACTGCAAATATACTTACACCTTCACTTACCTGACATAACTTAGAAATGGGGGGAGGAAGGTAAGATGACATTTGTCTTTTGAAACAATACAGAGTTTGTAATAGTTATTTCCTCAAGGAAAATACTCTACCTGACAATTTTCATCCCTCTTTGTGCATTGAAACCTATATTTCTTTTGAACAGTTTTATTAATACTTAAAGGTATTCACCTGTGAGGGATAAAGGAACTTGCTCAAGACACCAGAAAAATATTTTTCTTGCTTGATTTCTCAGTCAAATTCAATAAAGTAACCCTCATTCTTGTCCTCATCCTCAGAACCCACATGTGGTCTTTCACACCAGAATCAGTTATGCCAGATACTAGTTATGCTACAAACTGAAATTTTCTGAACTGCAGGATTTTAAAATTGCTTTAACAGTATGATGACACTTTCTTGGTATCATAATCATTTTTGGTTTTAGTTTGGTTTTTTTTTTAAATTAATGTCATTAAAATACTCAAACAATACAATCTAGATTTATGCAGCTACAGACTGCACTTTGCATATGATTACTTATATGGACAGCTATGTCTTTAAAAATGTATGTAAAATACTTTTTACACTCAGTAACAAGCATGAAGTACCAGAGACCAAAGGAATTTGCCTAAAAATATGCTCTTCTATAAAAGTCACTTTAAAAAATTCAGTGTAGTAGCCCATAAAGAAAGTATAATATCCTTTAATATTTTCAAATGGATTGGTGAGAAGAGGTAGTAAATCATAAACTAGAAAAACAAAAATAAAGAAAGTCCCCAAACCTTTTGTTTACCTGATTCTCAAACACAAAACCTAATTCCTTACTGAAAAAAGCCAGGGAAAATAACTAATGCACAGAGGTAAATATAACCTGCTAATTTTTTGTTAAAAATATCCACTAAAAGTTAACAGTTCCTTCTTTTGAAATCTTAGTCCTCTCGGAAAACCATGCAGTTGAAGTTTTGACAGGAAGCAATTATCATTTGAGAAGAACAAGAGACAATTAAGTCAAGGGTATTAGGCAAAAAATCTCTACCCTCCTCCCCCGGCCGCAGCCCCCCCCCCAACAGGGCTTGGGTGAAGAAAAGCATGATAAATATCACGTTTTACCTGTCTACCTTTTTGACTATAAGGACAGCTGCTTTTTATAGACCTGAACTGCGAGGCAAAGCTTAGTCCAGATGACTAAACAAAAAGCATGCTGAACAAGCACATGAATGTACAGCCTTCAAAGTGCTGTTTGTTCACTCTAGTATTTGATCCCTCTTTGGAGAAACACACAGTTGGATAATACTTTCTGAAAACATGTTCTTTACACTCACATTTCTTAGACTTGTTTCTTTTCAGGTTTTAGTCTCAAATAGCTGCTAGTCCTTGTATTCTTGAATCTATCCTAAATTCTTTTATTTTCTTAACTCCTCAAAGTCTGATCATGGCAAAATGTATATTGATATTTGTTTACAAAGCTATTGTTGTTCTACTTTGCAGAAGAAAAATACAATGCTGTATCCAGGAAGAATCTTTTTCCCCAATAAATTCAAAGATATTTCTATTTTGACACAATTTTATCACCCAAAATATATATAAAAAAAATCCTTTAACTCAGATTTCTCATTCACACCCAGTTTCTTATAGTGACTGAGTTTACATCAAACTGAAATAAAGCTCTGAAAACCCTCAGTAAAAAGCAAACAATGGAGAAAGAACAACATGAACTGGGAGTCATTCAGTTGCTAGAACAGTGAGGTACAGACAAGTTATTTCAGCTACAGAAGAGAACTTGCACGATTATTTGATATCAGGCAATTTTACATATAAAAAGTTAAGACGTAAAATCTCATATGATCAGCTTGCCGTCTTAAAAAAAGAAGAAATGAAATCTTAAACAGCATGTACAAATACCATGCAATTTTACAAAATTATTAGTTATGGTCACTGAATCTTCTACAGAAGTCCAGTGTAGTTTTAGACTCTATTTATATATCTGTACCTAGCTCTATCTAATGTATCCTTCAGCTGGAATTTCATACGTATTCATTCAAATATAGAACAAAAAAAAAAAATCTTTTTTTGTTCTGAAATGAAAACCAAAATACCCATTTACAACTCGATTATACAGATAACAAAGAAATATGTGGGGCTGGAATTCAGCCTCTACATGGGCTCTGCTTTTCTGCAGTTACTCAATGTCATCCTAGATTTAGAAGGGAAGGGAAAAGCAACTACAACAACCACCAAAACAAACAAAAACAGTAAACATACCTAGCCACTTTTTCCCCATCAAAACAATAAAACTTAAGTACAACTACTAAACAACAAGTTCTTATCTGTACACTCTGGAGAAAATTCCTCCCAAATCCAAATTTGGCAGCCAGTTTAAACTGAGTGGAGTGACCATAACTAATAATTTCTATCACTTATAATCCATGCTATCACTAGATGACCGAACTATCCCTCCTATACTTTTTTTTTTAAACCACATATACAAAGCCTGCCAGTACTTGCAGAAAGAAAGCAGCTCACCACCAAATAGAAGAGGCAACAAAACAGATGTTTATTCAAGTGGATGTTAAACCACCTGACATCAGGAGGGAGCAACAAAAGCATGAAAAAGTCACACACACACCCCCTTGGTGATTTGAAATTTACATATAAGATTATATTAACATTCCTTTGGTTTGTGGAAATAAGCCCTTTTCCCCATAGGAACCCAACTGGAGTGATGTCTAATTGTTGAAAACAGGTAATAAATTAATGACAACCAAAAAAGGCTGTTTAGAAATTCTTATTTTTACCACAGTCCATATGTACACAGGCAAATTAAGTAGAACCAATGTAACATATGCAGTGGTTTGGGGAACTATTATATGTATCAATGACAAATAATAGATCATACAATATTGTCACTATGAAAATTGCTGTATCCATAGAACAAGTTTATTTCTGCTAGTAGAGCATATATTCATCAAGCTAGGAACAATGGAAAAGGCTGAAATTTCTCCAATGCTCTGACCAAAAAAGTAGGATTTTAAGGATACTGGCCAGAGTTAGAAAGAGCTACTACTTTTATCCTTCTCCAGGATGGGGTTTGGGAGTCGCCCTTCCTTAAACAAGGAGGAGTTTCTTGTGAAGAAGTCATGCCCTAAGTCCACAGAAACAAAGACAACACTAGCATAATCTTCACAAAGCTGGGAAAAGGAAAGACAGTAAGAAACAGAACAGGACAGGTAAGTAGCAAAAACCTAGTTCAGGATAAAATGTGCTGAGTTGGACAAACTTCATGGTTTAGAAGACAATGACAACAGAAATCCTGGACACCTTTCATCCCCCAGACCATTTCAGGCAGGTAAGAGAAGACTTTCAGGCAGATGAGAGAGAGAAGCAAAGGAAGATGTATTTATTTTCATTGAAATTGGGTATCTTTCATGCCATTAAATAAAGCATCATGTTTTTTAGGACTCCCACAGAAGTATTGTTTCTTGTATTACTTCTATCATTTTTGGAAGAGTTGAACTGTAGAGTACTATAGAGTGATGTGAGGAATCTGTTAGTCAATTACTTAACCTCAGAGACAAACAAGACAGAAAACCAAGCATTCAGGATGTTTCCAAAACAGCTGGGATTTAGACTTCTACTACTGTGAAGAAGCAGCAGAGGAAAGATGCCAGAGCCAAAGGAGGAAAACATGTCAGTGCATACCAAGATCCTTGGAAGCTTACTGCATGCAATCCCTCCCTGCGGGCTCAGTACAGAAGTCTAAGAAAAGCCTGAACAAGAAGAGTATGACCACATTTGTGGCACAATTTGAGAGCAGATGATAAGTTTACAGCCTTACAAGCAATAAGTCATGAGGCACCTCATCTACTGTTTGCCAAAACATGCAGTGAATTCCATTTTATTTCTCAGGTTTTCCAAGAATGAAAAAAGATATAAGTTTCAGCATGATTAAAACAAAACTGTGTTTGTACTACAGAAAACCAAAATTATCCACTTTTCTGATAAGTACCATGTAAACAGAAGAAAATTTCATAAAATCTAAGTGCTATTTGAAAAGTTCCAGGATTTCCTCAAATAAAGTTTAGGATTATTTCTCTTCAAAGAGTGACTTAACAGTTACTTGAAACTTTAGTATCCACTTTTTAAGCACTTAGGTCAGAAGACTAAAGATGCCTTTGGACAAAATATAATTCTTCTATAGCAGGTCTGGTTATCAGATACCACCCCATGTCCCTTTTTAGTATGGTAATGTTGCCTTGCCTTTTGCATATGCTTTAATTTTCTTGTACAATTTGGTAACATGTTGTGACAGGTAAATTTTGTTATGTAACAGGTGACTGGGTCTCCATTCACCTGCAGAGAAATCAACTGTAATAATTTACTTATATCTTTCATGTTCTGTCCCTCTGTTTAGCAAGATCTACCTATAATCCACTAGATTTCACAGGCTGTGTTCATAAGAGAAAGTATTCTAACATTTTGTCATTGATACCGTTCTTATAAATTAAGAAAGATGTGGTAATCCGGGTATTTTTTTAAAAAAAGATTTTTTTGCTAAACAGCTTCTTAAAAAGTGGGTGCATAAAATCTTCCCCAGCAAAATTTAATTAGAGCCACTCAGGAAACTGGAAGCTGTTGCCCATGCTGTCTGTATGGCAGAAGATAGCTACAAGAATAGTTGCCATTTCTTCATTATCCATCCAGTAAAGTGGTTTTATGAAAAACCTCATCCCATCTTGCTGCTACTGAGAATGACAAAACACCCTCCAGCGCACGGATGTCCCAGTCCTGGTGGAGAGAGGCCAAGATGAGGCAGGAAAAAACTACCCATTTACAACTTGCAGAGACAGAAACGTGAAATACTGATATACATATGTGCACAAATACACAGGAAAAATTAACCTGCATGTAGAGTACTGTAGATGTGGGGGGAAAAAAGAAAGATAAGAAAGAACAAGATTGGAAAGACTGAAATATATAAAGGATCAGAGCTGTCAAGCAATAATTTCAGAGAATGCAAAGCTTGTGTGTGTTTGCAGCAGGAGAATGGCAATCCCTCCCTATGGCCAATAGTAAAATTTGCATATATTTTTACATTTCCATTTTATTTTTGAGTTTAAGATTATTTTAAATAAGGTTGGATAGTTTCTCCCCAAAGTCCAAAGTAACGAGGAGTTTGGTTTTGGGATGCGTTTTTTTTTTAATAAATTTTCATGGTTTTGAAGCTAATTCCCCTCTTCTTCCACCTCTTCCTTTAATTACTTTTTACATTTAATTTTCTCTGCTACATTTAGTAACATTCTTATTTGCCTAGTAAAAATTTCACTTCCATCTTCTTCCCCAGGCCTTAGTTCCCACAGCACTTTTCATAAAAGATTTTCTGCCAGTGGATTTGTCAGTCTTTGTGCTGACCCACACACTGGATGGGACAAGACTTCCATAGATCAAAGGTGAATCCATGTGACATGCTGTAAAACTGAAGATAAATTGTTGATGCCTATTATAAATTACTTTTTCCTGATGCTTTATAATCATCAAGCACATTTTCTGATCACTGGCATTAACTTAGAAGGCTTCATTCTGCTATTGCCTGCCACCCTGTTCTCTTTTGAAGATGGCCTGCTTCTTGACACTATCTCTAGTCCAGATTTAAAGATTCCTCTTTGCTCTTCATGCAACTTCAGGCTTGGACCGTTACTTTTTGGTGTGCCAAAGATCCAGCAAACTATACAGTCCCCTGACATCACTTTGAAATCCCAGGCTTTCTATAGGAAGCTGAAATCCCTCACCAACAGAAAGCAACATCCACAGAAAGCCTCCAAAACAAAACACCTCTGTCTTCTAGATACTGCATGAAATAATATTTGGTGCTGCTAAAATACATACTTAAACATACAAGCATGTGTCAAGCACATTAACTATAAAATTACCTCTTTAATGTCATAATTTTGTTAAAATAATATTATTTTTTAGAAAATAAAATCTTTTAATCTGACCATAAGAAAAGCCTTATGCTAATACGATGTTATTTCTTAGCCAAGGCACAGGAACTTTAGGACAATTCTTCTGACTGTTAGAAGAATTTAACTCTTTCAAGGAACAAGAACAAGGAATGGGGAAAGAAGGGTTGCTTGCATATGCATGGGAGAGTAAAGATGCAGTATTGCAAAGGAATGTTAAGCAGACATGGCTCCCAGGAAAGGACCTGAAGTTATTAGAAATCCTGACCACAAGTCAACATATTTTCAAAACAGGATTATGGGATGTTTTTCTTTCTTTAAATGTTTCATCAGTAAAAAAGAAACTAAAACCTTTTCAGCAACATGAGAATTAATTATTAACCAGAAGAGGAAAAATCTAAAAATTAGTCAAGTCTGATCCAAATATGTAGCCTCTAAACCAAACTGCTGAAAAACAGTTCAGCATTTTCTACCCTGGAAATACATTTTATGGTTTCTTTTTAAAATAATTCATAGAAGATTAAAGAAAACCACACATGCTTTACATTTGAATAATCTATATATTGCAAATATGCAAATTTAAAAAAAGGGAAGGAAGAAATGAGCTAAAGACATTCTTCTTAATGCCTAATAGCTTTTGAACACACATGCTGTCTTATCTACAATGGGATAACTGCATATTTGTCCTGCAGGAGTAACTTTATTTTTTACCCCGTGAACAAAAATGTCATTAGTTTACCTTAAAAAAAAAAGAAGTCATCTTCTGCACCTGTACAATCTTAATGCTCTAGGCCAGATATAGCTAAGCCAACTGTAAGTGAGATGTTGAAGACAGTCTGAGCATCGCGATAACTTAATTAGCTTTGTGCTGCCGTTGCTGGGCAAGTATTTAAGCTAGCTCATCTGTGCAGCCTTAGTACTGGTATGTCACACTCCAGCCTACAGTGCACAGGGGCCACAGTTTCATAAATTCCTGCAAGGCAAGTCATCTAAAGAAGCAGACTGAATTATCCTACTGCAATTTAGGCCTTGGATAATCCTGTATTAGTCTATAAAATTGAGATTTGGTGGAGCAGTATGCTCAGTTCATGATCTGAATATGTTGATTTATACAAGTATAAAACCAGAAATGAAATTAAAATATCAGTCTCAAATTTAATTTCTTACCTTGCTGAGGTCTCTCATTTCTTTCATCTAGGATGGATTCTTCACATACAGAATAACTTCCTGTTCACGTTAAGAAGCAGAGATAATGTGAAGCTTCAAGTATATAGATATGACAGTTAAACAGTATTTTTGAACTGCATGAGAAATGCTCAGATGGGAAACCTTTGCAAAAATGTTGTCATCCTTATACACTTTACAAGCAAGAATATAGCATATGCATTTGTGTTCTATATAACTTAGGCAACAATATCCTGGCAACCGCATATTAATGGAACAAATCCAGGTAATTAAAACGACTAGATCTAGCATCCATCTCTTTTTATCATCCCACTTGACAGGCTAGATTTACTTATTTAGGAAGTGATGGTCAAAAAGCTGCTACATAGAATTAAATAAAATGTCTCTGAGCTAATAGGGCCTTTAATTTTGTTTGTGATTGTCCATTTAACTGTCTTTTTCACAGCGCTATCTTTCTGATAACTTAAAAAAATGAACTTCACTGTTTGGTGGATTTCATTAATACTTTTTAGACATATGCACAGTTTGGTGGATTTCATTAATACTTTTTAGACATATGCACAGTTTGGTGGATTTCATTAATACTTTTTAGACATATGCACAGTTTGGTGGATTTCATTAATACTTTACTAATAATCTTGTCAAGCTTTGTACTTTATGTATAAAGGCTAAAAGGATTAAATTCATTGCACCAATAAACCACTTGATGCATTAAGATCCTGCACCATGTCCTCTCAAACATTTTAGTAGATTCCTAATGCCATTGTCAAAACCTTGGCTTCCACACCTTTGCAACTGCACAGTTGAATCCCACTTTTGGAGCCAAACTTCTACTAAATCAAACTACGGAACATGAGTTCAAGAATAAAGAGCTTTTGTATTCCCTTTCTTTCAGTGGTCATGCTAGCAACTGGTACAGCCTCTGGAGACTTCAGCAGTCACACTGTTTCTCTGAAAAGGAAAGTGAGATGAGAAGCAACTCTGCAGCTAAGTACAAATGAATGACTATTGATCTAGCTCATACCACTCTTGAGCAACAGAGACCTCAAACTGACAGTGTCGTACAAAGTAAAAAAAAAAAATTGATCTTGCATTTTGGTTTTTGGATGCATAAATTTAACTATAGTGATGTCTAAATTCAAACTCATTGTCTATAAGATTTAATTCTCAACACTGGATACCATGCTATGACCTCACTGTCTTGAAGGAAACACTAGGACAAATGTTAAGAGACAGGCCTTACAGTGACAGCACCCTCACAAGCAGGCAGGCACAGCACTGATAAAGCATTTATGTAGGTTATGTTTCCATGCACCACATCACCACACACTCATCCCCCAAACCTCATAATCTATCCTGTTACTACTACCTCACTCTTCCTAAAAAGTAGCAACTTCATTAACAGAGAAGAAATTTCTGTTCTCACTTTTTGTACCTAAGGTTGCTAGTACTTCCACAGTGACCCATTTTAGCAAAGTCAAATACCCTGGGGAATCTCACTGGGAATTAAGCAGTGGGCAAAAAAAACCCAAAGAAACTAACTCCCTCTTTCAAGAAGCCTGACTCATCATTCCCTTTTTCAAGCTTACCTTCACAGCCCTAAGTATCGCTTTAAAATAGGTTTAACTGCACAATGTGGAGTAGACTGAATTCCCTTAATTATGTTTTGCCTGGTTAAGAGACTTCGCTTAACACAACAGGTCTTAAGTACAAAAAAATTGGTTTTGAATTATGTAGAAACCAAACAGATGCAGATGCACAGTTCCAGTTTTTCTTACTGAATCACAGACAAAACAGCTTTGGAAGAGTCTGTCCACACCATTATTCTCTTTCTCCTCAAATTTACCTTGTGATTTACCTTGCCAATAAAGCGAAAATGTTTTTCCCCATTTGATTACAGACTCAATCACTACCAGCTCAAATTCTACAACCCAGTCACTGTGCTGAAACTTAACATATGAGACTGGGAAAACCCAATAACATTTTTCAAACCTATAGCAAAGGAGGAAAACACACACACACACACACACACCCCATCCCCTGCCACACAAGTGGACAAAACACAACATGTCAACAGGAACAAAATACATTGCTATCAGTTTCTTCACAGAGGACGCCCTTCTAATGTTTGAAAAGTGGCAAGAATATTTTCATTAGAAATAGAACAGCTTTTCCTATAGATTCAAAACAAATAGTTCACACTTCCCCCATTTCATCTTTGTAACTACAAAGATTCCTTGGAATGGCTGGGGATATCTCATCTGAAGAGGCTACCAGGGCCTAGCAAGAAGGAATAGATGGGAGTTGAAGGATTCCTTTTAGACTGTCACAAGGCTACTTTTTTTTAAGCTGTTAAAGTACCTTAAAATTTTATTCTTTTCAATAGCTATCTTTTTTTTTTCTATTGGTCTCGTTTCTTTACAGAAACTCTGTTGTTTTGAAAGTTACTGTTAGTTGTTATGTAGCATACAAACAATTCTTCAAGTGGAAAATGAATTGCACAGATCTGACAACAATCAGGCTACAGCCACCCACACACAGATCAAAGAAATAAAAAAAAAAGTGGCAGCATATGTGCAAAGTCCAGTGGAGAAGGTAGGTCTTAAATCTATCTTCTTAGAGACTACTAATTATATATATCACAAAGCAAACATTAAAAAATGTTAAAAAATTAATATTAACAAGTTCATATTTAATGTGTGTATTAGACAAGGTTGTGCTGATCATGCACTAAGTATTGCAATTCTGAATTCCATTTAACTGAATCTACACAGCAGCCCCTGCAGCATACAAAAAGAATAAGCATTACTTAATTTTTCAACTGCTGTTGAACTTTCAAGAAGAGGAGAGCATAAACTTCCAGTCTGGGAAACATTACTTTTCTTCAGCATTTCAAAGACCAGGTAAAGGACAGTGAAAACTGTGTCAGCTGTTAGACTCAGTGATCAAAGTCACAATGATCAATGATCACATCCTAAACTTGCTGAAAGCTAACTTTTACCAAGTTTCTCTTAAACAAGTGATGTCATACAGAGTAAGTATATTGGTGGTATTGTTACTCAGAAGCAAACGACGAATAAAAAGGAAGCACCACAACAGTGGTACAAAGAGATCACAGGTACTATCCACACTGCTAAGAGGACTAATTTCTGTTATTATTAGAGCTGTGTACTCAACAATTTTGACTTGAATAGTGAATTCAAGATGCAAATACTATTTTCTTTTTACTTCATGAAAAAAGAGTATCTTGGAAGGAGAAACAGAAACAATTATAAACTACCATCAATAGTTGCCTAGGGGTAAAGCAGAGACTTTTACTGCCACAACACTAACAAACCCTCACTTTGATAACAGCTACCCAGCTGCAACCACCAGCAACCAGCTATTGCCTCTGCATACACTTGAAACAGAGGCACATTTGCCTGTTGTTTCTGCTTGCTGTTCTGCAGTGAGCACTTCCAAAAGCAAGCCTGAGAAAAGACTGAACATAGAGCTGAGTCTTTAGGAAAAAAACCACTGCTTCATTACCTCCTTGTACTTGCATTTCTCACAGCGAGACTGACATTCTTTTGAAACTATAAAAGGCAGCAACAGATAAATTAATGCAATTTTTAGAACAGAGCAATAAAATGCTTTGAAGTAGCAAGCAACTAAAAAAGGAAATCCAACTGCCATTACATCAGATGAATGACAAAGTCATCTAAAAATTGGTTCAAAATTTAGCCTGCCATATTCTTACGTGAGAATATTATTCACTACATGTTTAGTAAAAACTGTTATTGATTCTTACGACATTTTAAATTTCTCCTAAAGCCTCAGTTCATGAAAGAAAGGATTGTACATGAGTCTTATTATAGGTTCATGAATGATCAAACATCAGCTATACCTCACTGAGGTTTAAACAAAGTGTTTTTACCTCACATGGTAGAAATTTGTTTCAATATCTGTTTAGCTGCAGGTAAGCACATACTTTATTACTTCTAGCAGCTGATGTATGAAAACTGCTGTGTATTTGAGCATTGAGAGTTGCCACCACATGCATTTCAGTCTTCCTATCTAGTCTTCAAACCTTTCTGACCATAGAAGGTAACTTTATAGACTTTATGTGTAGCCTGGTGGGTCAGCAGCCAGGAAAAAAAAAAAAGAATGTAAATTCTACAGTACCAAATATCCCATCTCATTGACCTAGCTTTTTGGCTTACGTAGTCCATATCACATCATATATTCCTTCAATAAAGAGATATTTCCAAATAAGCAGCCATAAAAAGAAACCCCTAAAGAATAGGCCAGCTAAAATGTCACTGCACTAATTAACTCTACTACAGATGTCTTCAAAGACATACCTTTCTCCTCAACAAGAGCTTATCAATCATATGTTTAGCTCAAAAAACCATGATTAGAAACTCTGGCCTTCAATTGTTTCTCTAATATTGCTTGCCATCCCAAACAATATTCCATTTTTCAGATGAAATAATGAAGAATTATGTAAACCATCTTTATTTCCTTTTCCTCAGCTTTCTATTTTGCTTAGAATAAATAACTTCTTTGCACTTTCCAGACAACGTGGTTTTCAACTTTTAATTAAATAACTGTTTTTGCAATTCAAAATCTAGAGCTCACTGTTACAACTCAGAACTGTGACTTCTCTCAGAAAATGTGAAAAATTGCTTTGACACTTAGCAATCTATCCCCAAGGGGCTAAAAAACTTTGCTATGTGCAAAAGGAGTACTTACTGAAGCTAATCTGAACCAATATGGGTTGCCTGTTTCTTATATAGTACTCTTCCAATAGTCAAACCATTTATCATGCTAATATATTGGATTTTCCCACAGATACAAAGCCAGTGAGTGGATTGGGTGTATTTACTGTGAATGACACTGTACACATCAAAGCTTCATTTTAAGATAGGGAGAAACTGAATACCTGAGCATAAGATGAAAAGATTATGTCAGAAGTCTGAAGTGTTTGCTAAATTGCACTGTATTACCTTGCTTCACAAATCAAAACTACGCTGTAATGCTAAGATTGCTTTTGCAAGGCAGAGATTACAAAACCCATTTACAATTGTTGCAAACTGATTTTATCTAAAAGATACTCAGAAAAATAAGAAGAAAGTCACATGAAATTTACTTTGCACCACATCTGTGCCTCCACCAACATAACCAGTTAATGCTAGCTCTCTTCTTTCAAAAGGGGCACAGTTTTACATTAGTAAGAGCTTTGAAAACTCTATGTAAAATACGCAAGTGCTAATAAACATGCCCTTTGTTTACAGCATAAAATGAAAAGCTGGTCAGATTTAACTTTGTATTACAGACTGCCTTTAACTCAATTGAAACTGAAAGACTTGATGAAGAAAGATTAATTTAACAACCGCAAGCATTAATTTCTGAAAATACACCTATTGAGAATAGAATCATGAGACCTGCCTATCAGTTGTTTTGTGTTTGGTTTTGTTTATTTTAAAATCTCTGATATCAAATGCTACTGCATTCTATTCACTTTACTTTCCAGGTTTATTCATGTTTCAGAGGACAATGATCCAAAAGTAATACAAGCAGTCATTTAAATACTTAGGTTTTGTGCCAGATCCTCAAGTAGAGATTTTCTTTTAAAAGTTGTGAAGGTCAGCTGTGCAAATCCTCTTCAGCTGAAAGCTGAGGGAAGAAAAATGTCAGGCTGAGATGTTTTGGAAGACAAAGATGTGATTAATAGAGCTTCTCTTTTGGCATAAGGCAAGAAAAACTAAGCAAAACCAAACCCACAAAGTCACATGTGATTGTTCCATTTATCTCCTACAAAACTTAAAAATTCAATTGCTTGGAAAGGTTCCCAAGACCAGATAGGGCTGGGAAAGATTGGGAGCAGCATGGGTACAAGCCCAACAAGTGCCATAAGAGACATTAACAGAGATTTTAAAGACTTATAGAAATTAAACATTCCTTCCTTTTAAATAAGGGTAATACTAAATAATACAAAAATGTGGAGAATAAATGTGTGTTTGACAATGGGTGACAGTATGACACCAGAAGAACATCTTTTAATTGTAATTCTTTATAAAATTGAGGGCACTGATATAAACTATACCACACACACACAAACACAAGCTTGCAAATGCACTAGTTAATGTCTGCTTAAGAGGCTCTAAGCACAAAAAGCATTCTAAATATCATTTCCTAACCGAGGGCCTAATTTTACAATCTTTGAATTATTTAAAAATAGGTTTTGTTGGAAGGTTTTGGGGGATACAATTGTTACAAATAGCATGCAATATCCATGACAACCCTTTTGCATGCTTATGGTTGAAGGAACCAGCTCCAAGAGAAAAATGTTATAGCATTTGCCACCTGAAAAAAGCAGGTTTTGCAATAATTTAAGCCTTACATGTCATCATATGGTTAAGAAGCATCAGTATTTTATTCATGCTAAGACAGGAAAAAAAAGTATTTCCACTCAAAGAATCTTTCCTCTATTTGCAAAGTTTATACAAAAGCCTTCATACAGATTTCAAATTATTTAAGTTTGATGAGTATTCTACTTGAAACGTTTCAGCACATTAGTTATTTCTAAATTTATTCATTAAATTGTTTGCTTCCTTAAGCTTCTATGGCTTCAATGAGATCAATTGAGCATCTACTTTCCATTCCACTGGATGCACAATTTTAATTTACTATAGCTGAAGTCCTACAAACATATATTTATCTGGTAATCATATATTATCTGGTAAATCATATTTATCTGGAAGACTTATTTCTACATTCTATCTGCTGAACACCTGCTCTCCTTTCTCATTGTTTTGAAAAGTATTTTGACCTTTATCAGGCATTGTAGAAACCTCTAAGTTTTTCACTATCAGAAAGCTGCAACTGAGCGGCTTGAAGCATTTGCACCCTCGTCTACAATTTTTCTTCCACTGCTTTAAATACCTCTCCTAAATATTTTCACCTAGTATGAAACAGAGATGACACTTGATCTTGGATTTTGGTTTTAGTTTGAAAACTAAAGTTCGCATGGCCTGGGAAGATGGCAGAAAAATTATTCTTATTTATCACAGTCTCAGTAATGGTTGGTTTTTCTTCTACATTGTTCTAACAAATCCTTTGCTTCATTTGATTTTTTTTCCAAGAGCAGAGGCTGTATTTTGAGGTATTTGCTGCTGTATAAATAGAACAATTTTATCAATACTTACTTTCATTAAAAATATTTTATTAAAGTATTTTCTTTCTCCTTAAAAAATAAAACTTGAGCCCTCTGAGCACAGATACTTATCTTGTATCTAGAATGACACCTTTGCTAGCTTACAGTATTTTTCCAATGGCTTGTTACATTGTAGTTGATTAGACTTAACCCAACAGTATTGAAGTCCTTGCTTCTATAAACTCTAGGTATTTGTGCAATCTCCATGGAGTCACATATAAAAAGCCTGCTGAAGACTGAAGCAAAGAAGTGCCATCTATGTCCCTTTGATAATGCATCTTCATACTTTTAAATATTTTAAATAGCTTTACTTGGCAAAGCTATCTTCTTGGTAAAGTTATTTAAGTCAGTTTCTCTCAACTTATTCTTACTGACTAAATATATCAAGATGGAGCATGTTTAGACTGCAAGGTCTTCAGGACAGGGACAGTATTATTTTTACAATGTTGGGAAGAACAATGTTAGATCTTTGTGCCTTACTGTTAATTAAATCAGGTACTCTTGTTGCAGAAGATAGATGGGTAAGTATGATCAAAAGTTAGCGCTCTCTGCCTGTTCCTCCTTTTCACTCCATTATTTATTGAGGTACTTTGGATTTGTTTTAAAAAAAGCAATAACAAAAATGTTTAAATACTTTTTTTCCTGGAAATGACAGAAGAACAAGCTTGCATAGCTTCCCTTTACCTTAAATAGAAACAAAGCTGATGAGAACAAAAAGCCATTTCCATTAAAATTCAGACCACATAATTTATCAGTTATGTATAGCCGTCCTAACAATAGTCTTTAATCAAAAGCATCATTACAATTATCTTATATGCCAAAACAGTAAAGACAGGAAAGGGCGAGTATATCTTAATAAAATTTTCTCTTTTGTCACTGCCCTTTGAAAGCAAATAACCAGTTTTCAATACTAAACAGTAACTTACTCATTCTACAAAATTAAGGTAACAAGTAACTTATGTGGAGGGAAGTTCAAATTTTATAATATTGTGGTAATCCTACATATAAATGAAATCAATGCAAATTCATGCCAGGAATATAGAAAGACAGATATGAATATACCAACTGGATGCAGGCCTTTTCTAGCTGAAGCAGAAGAGGAGGAAAAAAACAGTGGTACTTAGAAATTTCACAATTTACATTTTCGTATGTAGGTAAGACTACTCAGTCCTTACAGGGAAAAAGAAAGCAAGCATTACCCACCGTTACAGAGAAAAATGCATACATCTGAGGTCCCATCCACCTCAGTGAAGTCAGCAAGAGTTTTGCCATTGATTTAGTGAGAGCTGGATAGACCCTCAGG
This sequence comes from Phalacrocorax aristotelis, assembly GCF_949628215.1. NCBI lineage: Eukaryota > Metazoa > Chordata > Aves > Suliformes > Phalacrocoracidae > Phalacrocorax > Phalacrocorax aristotelis. The sequence goes on from NC_134280.1 coordinate 59,341,925, forward strand.
TGACTGACTACATGAAAATTACTGTCCTGTTCACAGCTTTATTCCCAGTTCACTGAAAAAAAGAGGCCTTTCAAGATACTTGCTACAAGAAGAAATGCCTGCATTCCCTATTAAGTATTTTGATACTCATTCTCACAAATTTACCAAGGAATGTTGCTATTAAATGTAGCGTTCTCAACAGCCAGATCTTAAGACCAGCGTGGTACTTTGTGTAATGATTATTAGCTATTATGAGCAGCTTTTAGTTATCTTATTCTTCCCCTTCCTTAGTTATGACTCATTTTCTCCTCTCATAAAAAAGTAAAAGTCATTAAACAGCGGATTAAGTTTCTCCCTTCTCTGCTTGAGATGGGTACTGTCTATCAAACTGCTTCCTTTAGAAAAACACAAGGACATATATGTCATATTAATAAGTGAGTGGTAGGACAATTAAAATACAAGTGTAAAAGTGTGTTTTATCAGCTACAGATAAACTGGCTGTAATACCAGTTAGCATTGTCATCACTCTGGGTTTTTGTTACATTTGCTGTAACATGATTGTATTGCTATAAAAAATTAATCCCATGATGGTTATGAACAGAAGAAATATTAATCTGCTAAACAGCAAGAAAACACAGGTATCATTCACCCCTGTGCAAACAAAAACAACAGAAAACATCTATGCAACAACAAAAGCCAAAATAAAGATCAACTAAACAAAAAACCATCTTTGCTATAAACTAGCAACACCTGATTTCTAAAATCCTGCTTACTTATAATTTCTGCCTTTCTTTACTAGTTTGATACACAGACAAATACTTACACTTTTGTTTTACTTTCAGTTACAAGAGCTTCAGTTTCAATGTGCTACAGATTTTGCAGTTCAACATCAGGCTAAAAAAAACCAAAACCAACAAACCAAACCAAAAAACCCAAACAAACAAACAATAACCAACCACACACAAAAAAAGCCCCCACACAAACAACTTCTTGGAAAAGGACTGTCTCAGGAAATGTGATTTTACTGTAGTATGATTCCTCATACACCTGATGCTTTGCAGCACTGTTGAACTCTCAAGTGTCAGCAGACCGTTGAACTCTTGTGGCTCTATTTCATCTCTGGGTTTCATCATTGAAACCCAAATGAAGTCAATGAAAGTGTGCCAAAGCACATTTACTAGTATCCTGCTAAGTGACAATGTCAGGAAGACTACTCACAGGGTGGGGAACAAGGGGGAGGCAAATGCTTAGTTTACTAAAACGTAGAACTAAGATCCCCTCCGAAAACAGACTTAAATTTCTAAGCCTAAGATTCCGGAACTCAAGTGCTCAGCTTCCCAAATTCATCCGACCACTACAAAACAACAGGGAGTCAATCTCCCAGAACAACAAAATCTGCTCCACCAACCTTTCATCACCTCCCTGCACATTGTTTTCCTTCTTCAGGAGACTTCTCCTTCCAACCTCCATCACTCATATATATGAGGTAAGATTTCTCCTCTTTTGCCTACCCACAGGACACCAGACTGACCCTCCCATCACTCTTCAGAAAAGTCTGCCTATGCTACTGCTTCGTTGTTCCCTTCTTCCAAGCTTTCTGCATCTGGAAAACAAAGCCATTTTAAGAAGTAGTATTTCTTAAAGCACAGTCAGTCTCATTCCTCAGAGCTGATCTAATATGAGAGAGTAAACATAGTCGAGACAAACAATACAACAGATGCTACTACTCTATATATTCCATGCTGCTGGCTCTAGCTTCTTGCCTGTAGAAGCAGCTGCCTGTCACTTCCTACCCTCCAGTATGGGCATTGGCTTAAAGCCATCTTCATATAAGAAGTTTTACATTTAGAAAACAGATTTAACAAACTCTTTAGCATTTCATAAGCATAACAGGAAGGTGTGACATTTAAACATTAATCATAGAGTTTCATCCATTTCCAGGTGCTTTTTCCCCCATCATCTGCTCAGTAGTAGGTTTGTATTTTTCAAACAAATACACTGTTTGCAGCACTGCATATAATATTGTATGCAATAACTTTACGAAGTTGACAAAAGGTTGTGAATATGCTAATAAAAAACCTTATTTTTGCAGTCACAGCAATACAACATTAATACTGCTGCTCATGGGGCATCCACCGTAGTTCATGTATGTATTTAGTTTTTAGGACCTGCAGTAAGCTGCCCTATAGTCCACAGCACTTCACTCCCATGTAAGCCCTTTTCTCACTCAGACTGTAAAGCATCTTGTGTTCCTAATCTTGCCTCCAAAATATTGACCCTTTCCATTACACCTAATGTTTTGGTTGTTCTGGTGTGACACAGAACACATACTGTATAGAACATACTAAGTGCATTATATACTATACATTTATTATACTAAAGGAGTTAGCAGGCTTAAGTGTTACCTGAGCATGGTCTTACCTTCTTCACAAGTAAGCAGGGTTAGCATTCGCCTTTGAAGGTTTATGTTTTTGAACTGACAAGTCAAGATACAGAATACTTGCTAGAGGGTCCCTGAATTGGTGTTCTTTCTGAGTCTTCAAACACAGACATGAGAAAATGCAAGAGAAACAAAACAACTGATTTGGCTATAAGAAGTCCATAAAACTCAAGCTTACTGCCACACAGCAAGGTAAGGCAGCCACTGCCCAACTACTCTAGTTATGCATAAACTACCCCAAGATTCAGCTGCTACAGAATTTCAGGTTTATTTTTTCCTTTTTACAGAAACTCAGGAATAAGAAAAATAATACAGCTTTAAAAATAGATTACTTAAATAATATTAAATAGCCAATTATTCCTCAATGCTGTACCATCTGCTCAGTACTAAATATCCATCCCTACTTGCAGTGTTGCAAAAAATGTCATTAAATATCTGCAAGTTGAGTTACTGGTTAAAAACTTGACTCCAAGAATGTAGTAGAATTTACAAAACTTAACCAAGCTTAGAAGCCCATTGGTACAGACATCGTACAGAACCACGTACAGACACACCTTCTCACTTCTGGAAATTTAGGTATGGAAGTAATTTACCATTTCTTTAAAAAAAAAAGTTGAATTAATGATATAAAGGCAAAGGCTTGCTTCCTTCCTTTATACAGTTGCTCTGTCCACATTTCATTAGTAAAAGAACCCATAGATTATCCACCATTACCAGCCTCAGTCTTTCCAAAACAAATGGAGAATTCCTACCAATTTTGTTTCCAGATCATATGTAGAACACCCACATAAAACTTTTCTTGAGATATACTCTTCTAGTCTGTTCACCTTTAGAAAGTTTATTGTAGATAATTAGCTACATGGACTTGGGAAGATGCACTACATACAGTTGCTTCCAATTCCAGGAATCCAAGAAACATATGTTTGTTTATAAGTGCCCCTACAAGTGTTTCTAAGAAATTCCCCCCCCAACCTCCACTTTTTTTTTAAAGGTTCAGAATAAATTTGGGGAAAGGAAGGATTTTAAATTCACTCTAACTTGTTCAACAATACAAGAAGCATTTAAACATCCTTGACAGTAAATCTCACTGATTTTACTTTAAACAAAATTTTTGGAACAAAAATCAAGCTGCCAAAACAAGAGCAGCACCTTGGATGTCATCCTTTTCTGCATAATAATGAACTTAACTTTTCCTTGAAAACTACTAAGGAAACATACGGATAATTTCAGAAAAGTGTCACAAAGCAAAGCCTTACAGAGGAAAGTAAAAATAAACAATATCCTCTTCTCTTCAATCATCCCATTAGAATAGCAACAGAATATAAACTAAACAAGAAAGCAATTGGTCATACTCATGGAAAAGTCACCAAAAGAGTTGCAACCAAACTTTACAGTATTATGGTAACAGAAAAGATCACAAAACTCTCCCTATAATTTGCTACAAAGCTGAAGTAAAGCTTGTCATGTAAAACTAGACAATTATATGCCTTTTTTGTTGTTGTTGAAAGAGTACACACGATAGAATCTCATTATGTAAGTACAAAACTGCTTGGCAGCCATTTGAGGGCAATGTGCTAGGGTTTGGGCCAGGGTGCGAGGAAGGGGAACAGCAAAACACAGGATGTTACTTAAAGGATCTGTAGTGCTATGTGCTTGAGTCTAATCAATCCAAGTAACTTTGATCTCATAAGGTCATAACTAAAATTATTACTTATTTTTTGTAGATTTAGTACCTACCTCTGAAAGCACTAGGGATATGCTCCTTTTGCAGTCTACCAGGTATTATTCAGCCACTTTCCCACACAATTTCATGTATCTTAACTCTTTTCATTTACTGGTTAATACAATGCATGACCTTGCATTCCTTTTCTGCAAGAAGACTCCAAGCATTCACTGCAAGAAAGACTGTCAACAGGAGTGCTACGTGTGCTATTGTTTACAGTGCTGTTCACCACTGTACCTTGGGAGTAAAGAGCGATAATTTAAACAAAGGCCATTTATAACTTCCATGTTGTTAAGGTTTGGTTAATCCCTCATCCTTGTCCCTAGTAACCCTTTTTAGCTACATTTTCTGCAGGCCAGCTACGAGTTTACAGCAGGGTCCCTTCCCACATGAGTACTACTGGGACCATCAAGTCGTGAATTGTGTTGCTAAAAGCCCAGCCATCATACAGTCTCAGTCACTACTCAGAAAAAGCAGTATTTGTCATTAGTAGCTGTGCTAAACAGATTTCTTCATTTTCTATGCCTTGCATAGCCCCTTCCACACTGTCCATCATTTAAAACTCACTACAGAATAACTTTCTCACCTCCGCGCCATCATCTTACATCACACTCAGCTATCACATGACCTTCACAGATGTTTATGCTTACCTCTGTTCTACAGTTAGTATTACTCATCTGTATGTATAAAAAAATCTTGATTACTGAAATCAAATAGAAAAAAATTCTCCACTGATGTTAACTAAAGAAAAAATGTGATCCTCAGTGTTTTGAAACTAAGAATATTTCAGGATTTTAAAAAATATTGGGTTTTTTTTAAATAGAGTAATAATTGGGAATATATTTCCTAACTTTCTGTTATTCCTACATGACAAACATTCCCATCCATCAAAGACAAAAGCTTCTTATCAGTGATCAAAATACATTGTCTACTTGTTTGGATCAGCCTCCAACTTTTAACAGCGGCACAAAGAGCAGCCTCATGCTGCTTCAGGAAGCAGAGATGCTAAGAAGCACAGTGCTGATACGCAAACTGTGCTCACCCAAGCTGTGCAAGCCTTGAAGCAGTGTAACCATGCCTATAAAACTTCATATAATCCTTGCCAGTTCTGATCACAACCGAAATACATACCATACCCAGGCTCTGCTGGGTAGTGATAACAGAACTGTTCTGGCCTAGTCTGCATCCACCTAAGGTCCCTGCAGCACTTTCTAGCTTTCACTGAATTCCACATCAACTGGTATTTTGTCTTGCGAGGATTGAGATACATAGCAACTCTCAAAAATGCATGTGGCTCATGGGGCCATTTGCCTGAGAGAGTTTAAACTAATTTGTTTGGACAGTTGCCAGGAATCTAAGCTGCCAGTTTAACTAAAGCCCACTGCTTATGTTAAAGCGGTAGGTAGCCATCTGAGAAGAGCTAGAATTTTAGCCAAACAGCTTTCAAACCTAGTTGATTTAATTGAGAGGGAAAAGTGCTTTTAAGATGCCAAGAATCTCTTTATGAGTTGTTCCAGTTTGCCATCAATAGGAGTAGGCAAACATTTGTATTACTCATAACAGTGACTTAACAATACTCTTAATTAGTTACTTTTCTAGGATCAAAGAGAATTTTTTTTTTTTTTAAATAATGTTCTCCTTTTTAGCAGGTCTCTTTAATGTGTAGAAGCACAAATATTTTGTCTGAGTAAACATTATAATAGTTTGTCAAAAAAGATTGAAAACTAGACACTGAGATGTAAAAACATTGCTTCTCAGACTGAATACTGTAGTAAAACATTTGTCTTAAAGTCAATTATACAAATTATTAGTGCATCTAAATGGTTTAAGTAAATGTCAGAAGTGGTTTTATGTGACATGAGTGTCAGTTGACTCCCTAACATAGCACTGTGTTTAGTATTTTATAATACATCTTTGTTCCACAGCTCAGAAGTCTGCAATTTTGTCTCCTGAAAAGCATTGCAGAATTGGGTAAACTAAAGGAAAATGCTGTACGCTACAAAATTCAAGAGTTCACCATTTAATGTAACAAAGCAGATTGAAAAAAGGAACTGGAATTAATTCAAGTAATAATGACAGGCTAGGACTGTGTATATATATTAAAAAAAGAAAAACTTTCCTTAATAAAACATACTGATTTGGAAAAGCCTCTGATTTCTATAAATCTGTCCACCAATTCAAATCAGCACATCTTGAAAAAAAAAGTTTTTACACATGAGAGCAATATTCAGTTTTGTAAATTGTTTCTGTTACTATCTCACTTATCCAATAAAGATCCAGGGGGAAAAATCATATTACTGAGTAGCAAATACTACAGAAACTACACCTAAAAAAACCCAACCCAACAATGAGACATTGTTTCAACAGAAGCTACATAGATACAACCACGTTGGTCAATCTTGCCTTGCAGAAGTCACAGAAAAGATACTCGTAGGACTAATTTTTCTTTTTTTCAAATGCTTGCCTATTATTATTAAAGTTCATGGGAACACATAACAGCAATTATTAAAAAATACTGTAAACGAAAGTAGCTAAACATGTTTTTCCTAACATTATTCAGACCAAACATCAGCACTGGTCATGCTTCGCATCCAGGCTCACAATTGGTTGTAAGAGTAGTTTCAAGAGAAAACTCATCTGATTGCAGGTTGTTACAGAATACCTAAGAACGTAGACACAATCAATATGTTCATGGTTCATGGTAACGTATCTAACTTCAGATTTGGCTCCAAGACAGGGATTGACACAATGGCCTTCAGAGACCCTTTACATCGTCAATTATTCAGTGATTCTATGAAGGAAAACTGAAAACACATGGCAACACTTTACCCCAATTTATTATTATTCTATTTATACCTCAATATTGCCCTCTGCTGATGTTTATACTGCTTGATCACTTGCACAGGAAAATTGCAAGGCTCTGTTATGTGAATGCTTTAACACTTTTCCTGCAAATGAAAGAAGGAAACAATTGAAGAATGTTCTTGTTCTATAATATTCAAATCAGTACAGCAGGCTGAATCTCTAAGTTGATGTCAGAAAACATAAGTGATCAATACCTTTACCAGGTCAGTTTGGAAGGTGTACATATATATATTTAAGGTCAAAGCAGGTCTCTTGTGCCTCATGCAATATAAGTTTAGGATACTTCACAGCAGCCTTCACAGCTACAGAACAACCTTATCCAGAGTACGTGAAAAGCTCCAAAGAGAACTATCAGCCTTCCTTGCTACAACAATAGCAAGTCTGCGCAGATAACTTGAAGGCAGAGATTAAAAAGGATATGACAGAGAAAACTCCCAAATCTGGAAGATCAGAGGGATCAGAAGAATTAGTAGCCATTCATCTCAGCTGCCTGAGCTATAGCTTTACATACACATAACTGTGCAACTGATAGAGAACATAGTAAACTTGTTATAATCTCGTGTAAAGAAAGGATTTTGGTGTATTTTATTGTCATTAACTCTTGTCAGCTTCTGTTTAGGAGGGCAACATCAAAAGTGCTTTTAAGACACAATTAAAATGGATATTTGTAATAGTTTTTTGTGTTACATTTGATTAAGACAAAGGATTTATGCCTCAACAATATTTAGTTATTAACTAGTTAAAACTGTTTCTCCTTGAAGTTTTGTTTTCAGCACATTATGAATTATCATAAATACACCTTGAAATTGAAAAATAATCTGCTGAGGTGCAAGTGGGAGCCCCTCTTTACCCAATGAGATAATAATCAGAAGGAGCAACTTGTGAAAGTTGCATTTTCCTTCATTTAAATCATCTGCTCTGTATGCCTGCATAGTCACTTGACTGATATAAATAAACTTTTACTCATACATGCAGAGGCAACATAGTTCTGGGAGTTTCTTTACTGGCTTCTGAATCAACAGCATTCTTGATTAAGTTCCAGCAGCAGCTCTATTAGTGGTGAAGTGCAAGCTGGAAAGAACACAACTTGACTTTACATCCCAGGCTGAGCTTGCAGATAGAAATGTAGTTTTATTTATAAACATACTGCATCATGGGTGACAATTCCAGCAGCAGAGGACTACAAGACACTAACAGTACCACTGCTGCCCTTTGGCAAATGAAATCTGCCCTGTACTCCGGGCAGACATCCATATACAGCTTATTGAGAGAGGCCAGCTTCATTCCTCACACTATTCAGTCTTACTTTGAGGATGACAGATACTGTTCTATTAATACGCAAAACCAAGAATTTCCAGCCAGTTTGCAATACAGTATTCCTAGCTTGGTAGCTTGCTACCGCTGTGATTTATAGCCTAGATCCCATTAACAATATGGGTTGAGAATATTATTTCCAATATCTCCCTGTATAATGACCCTGACATATCAGGGAATACTGATTTTAAAAGATGCCTTGAGAAGGGGGACAGGGATGCCTGGACACACGCACACAAAAAAAGCCCAACCTGAAAACTGTACATTATTTTTCTTTCTAAATGCTGTTACCTGCTTCTGGGAAGTTACAGTTAACAGGTACTTGTTCCATTAAATTACTTTTAAATGGATATTCTTTGCTGCTCACACACCAGCATTATTCTCTTGCCACATGGTTTTAGAAGTTGAGCAAGGAAGTATACTCAGAGCAACACATAGAAATAGGTTCCAAATTATCTAGTGAACCAGTGCCTAGAATACCTCTTAACATCTTAAAATAACATTTGCTCCTGGCTGGTAACAGTTACTGGTTCTCTTCCAGTCTGAGGCCTTAATTCAAGAAGATAGCTAGGCATATGTCTAGTCAAGTTAAGGATCCATGTCTCTACTTATATGTATCACATTAATTGTAAACTTAAGTTACACGTTGATAGGAGGTATGAAAACAGTCTTCAAGTATGGCATCCATCCACATTACTTCTCAAATAACTGAACAAAATGTCCCTGGCCTTCTAAGAAAAACGTGGAAATAAACACATCAAGTGCTATACAGAAACACAGAAGAGACATTTCTTAAATTAATAGCTAGACTCACATTGTGCTGTTACACTGGAGCTTTAAAGTAATCTGACTCATGTTTTTCATCCACAATGTAAGATGATAAAAAAATAAAGTGTTTCTTGTTATTAATAGTAGGGTGCATTTTACAACATTATATAGAATCATTGGCATAAAGGTAAAGTTTTAAAAGTTCACTTTTTCTTCTTGGGATGAAATAAATTATAGAAAATATACCTACCTCACAATTAGTAATTAGATCCAGCAGATTATTAGTTTCCATCTTGGGAGGGGGGGAGTAAAATTACTTTTTTCCCCCAGGACCCAAAGTTGTTAGTGTGCCCAACAAAAATTAATGACTTATTTTTTAAGAAGAAAGGGTTGTTAATAAAACATTAGCCATGGGGGAAGGAGGAAGGGGGGCATGAAGTTATATGAGAAACAACACTGGTGAGAACATAAAGTAAGTCTTAGTAGAGTCCCAGCACCTCTAACAATAACACTGTGGTTAGGAGTAAATACTGTTTCACCAGTAGCTATGTATTCTAGCAGGGTTTCTATTAAAGTAAAAGGAAACATCCACGAAATCTAAGTTTACGAAAATATAAATAGAAAAGTTAGGTTACTTACAGTATATTATTTTAAATTTATAATCTATTATATAGTATACTACAAAATTTACATTAAATATAATGTAAACATGTAAGGAACAAGAAAATAGATATCTCTGTGTGTGTACATATACTTTATTTCAAAATACAAATACTTATTTTGACACTCCTCAATAAAAAAAAAAATCTCTTAAAAGGTTGTGGAATAAGCTTTTAATAGCTTTAAATGCTTACTCAGAAAAATATTGAAAAGCCAGCTTTCAAAAAAAAAATCAACACAGGACCCAAACTTCCAAGCTTGAGTGTCCTGTCCACATCTTAAACTTTACATATTCAGAACATCTATGCAGTCAGGAACTCCAAAGGATTTATGAATTAAAAAAACCATACCCAGTGTCTGCAACATCCATGACATTCAACCTTCTCCTCATGCAGACTTGGGAGTTTGCTCTCTCTGTTTTCAAGCACACTAGATATAGGATTTGAGTTTTGAGAAGATTTCTGTGTGCTGCAAAAGGGTTGGGGTTTGTTTTTATTTTTTAATCTAGATCTGGGGTATATGCAGTCACAGGCTATTAAACAGATTTTTCTGATGTCCTTTGGCAGGAGAGTGCTCTGTCCACAAAAAGTAAGGGCACTGATCTCTTTAAATATTGTCACTTTAAGAACTTAAACAAAATTGGAAAGAGTTCTGTAGAAGAAAAAAAAAGAAGAGAGACAGAAGAAAAGTAAATCATCAAGGAGAAGACTATGGATGTTAGAGACATGAAGATTAACTGTTTTTTCTATTTAATTTCTATGTATAGAAGTCAGTATGTAGTTTATATTATAGGTCACATTAACAAATAGGACATTGAAAACTCAGCCACCTCCAGGAAGAGAGAAAGATTTGTTGACATATTCCCAAAAGCTTTCTTCATCTTCAGGCTGATTCTCAGGCTTCATCCTTCCTTTTCAGCACACAGAAGTGTTCATTTTTATTTTTGGAACTGACTTCTACACTCATGTACCTACATGTATAATGTGTTTTCCTTTTCTTAAGCTTTCTGTTAAAAACCTTTGGGGTTTGGGGTTTTTTGTGTGGGGGGTGTGTGTGTGTGGTGGTGGTGGTTGTTTATTTAATAAAGCATGCACATATTTCAGAATTGTGTTAACAGTGGTACAAAACAAAGAGAAGATATTTAAAATAAGATGCAGTCCTTCCAGTGCTTTCATAACATTTTCAAAAGTGCAATTATAGTAGAAAACCACACTTATTTCTGTATCTCCTCTGTAGTCTTTTCTTACCTTTGATTTTCAGTACAGAAATATTCAACTGAATATGGAGAGCATATTTTAAGCTTTTTAATAAAAATAACTGTCATTATTCAATATTATTTTATGTCAAAGTACTTATCAAAAATTATATGAAAAAAACTTTATCAAAAAGGACTAGATGATATTGGAGATGCTAGATCTCTGTGTTCTTGGGTTGGCTACTAACATCTCTGTTAAAACATTAGGTAATTTTGATCTATGTATTGATAAATATCATTTCAAAGAACATGATATCAAAACTCAGGAGTCCTAGAAGACAGCTTTGGCAAAGAATAATCGGTGTAGTCTCCATCTTAAATTTTTATTTTCTTTTTAAAACTTTTGCTCTGTTCAAGTGCAAGCTTTTGTAGAGTTACTTTAAAAAGAGATAGAATACAGAATGGCAAAATTACTGAAGTCCACTGTAAGTAAATTAGGAAAGAACTCATCTCTCTCACTAGGTGTAAATCTGATTAAAATCTTAAAGACACTAATTCATCCTAGGAAACCATTTATCCTAGAAATCGGTGACAGCTTCATTCTTTAAGTTTCAGCACAGCAATTTCCTCTGATAACACTAGTCTTGCGTATAATCCTCGCTTGTCCTAATATTGTCAATATGACATGCATTTTAAAACTGTAATGCCTAAAAAAAACCAAACCGTCATCCATGAAAAAGCCTTCACCAGGAAATGGGGGAAGCAGAAATCTGCCTTTGCTAAGTAGTTCTTTGTATATGAGGTGTTTATAATTCAAATAAACTTTATCATTGAACAATTAAGTGTTTATCAATCACACCTTCCTGGAACAAGAAAACATATTTTTGACATGCTGGAACATACTAAGTCCAAAGAAAAAATATAAAACCAACAAGACAAACGACTCCAAAAGGCTGTAACTAGAAAAATACTAACTTAACTCCACAGTATAAACCCAAACTCTCCATAAACAGAACGCAGGATGGTGACTCTGAAAATGAATCATTCTTTTTGTTGCCTGAAGGTGGCAATAATGATACTGTACTCACAAAGCATTTCATGACAGTTTTACTTTTAGAACCTTTGTGAATTTTCAAAGCATTAAAAAAATTTTATAGAATTGCATTTGTACTGTTAACTTTTTATGGCACTATTCATTTTCCATTAACCCCAGAGAGGACAGAATGAGAGTCTCCTGCATCCTACAGCTGCCTCTCTACAGTTTTCTATGAGAAATTTTATGAAGCAAAGCAAAACTAAGACTGTACTGTTTCTGTGATTTTTTTAAAAACTACACTCTCCTACCTCATAATCAAAGCTACATGTAATACACAGAATGTAGAAGGCTATCAGTGCAAAAACCCAAAAAACCCAAACAAAATAAACAAACCCTAAACCAGAAAACCAAAACCAACCCAACCATCCTTTGAAAGCCAACCATGAACCATATGGGGCCAGGGTGTGTTCTGCATCCACAGAAAACTAAACAGAAATGCTTCCCTACATCGCACAGGAAGAAGGATACTGAAAAGAAGTACAGCTATAGTCTCAGCTCCACAATATTCCTGAGAGTACAGTGATATTACATTATGTGCAACCCAAGCAAACTACAACCAATAATAAAGAGAAGTAGAGCTGTACAAAGCTGAAATACTTGGAATACTACTGCTAGGTAAGATGATCTGCAGAGTAACAGTTTTAAGTCTTGCTGAATACACTACAGTATTTAGATTAAGTCTAGTGTTATACCATTTTTCATGTAAGTTATTTGGACTTTTCAGGACTGCAGGGTACAAGTGAAATTTTTAACACTAGCTACTGATGTTAGAAATTAAAATTCAAGTTACTTTACTATTAGTGTTTCTGATGGCAGGAATTCAAATAAGCATATGGTTAATAAAGGCTTGCAATGAGTCAACAGACAAAGAGGGATTAGGAAGAAGTCAGCAGTACAGTTAAGCATGAAGTGTAAGCATCTCAGGGTTTTGTACCTTAAATAAAAAAGCATTCTCTCTCCATCTTCACATACTCAACTTCTTGCAAAACACAAACTATCACAAACATACCTTAAAGCTTTTGCTTGCAAAACAATTCTTTAGATCTAGGTGACAATCTAACTCAGTAGGACATAAATATCAGTTAAAAAAAAGGCAATCATTTGAAGAATCACAAACAACAACAAAAGTTACTAATCCTGGCAGCATAAAACAATACAGGTTTTAGTAGCTATACAAAAAACTTTTTTTTAATCTGTAAAAATACACCTTTGAGTACAGCTTTAACATGAAGCAGTAAAGACCATCCACTCTTACAGCTCTGTTTTGCTATGTTCCACATTACATTATTAAAAGAAAAAGAGCTAACTTTGCAAGAAAAGTATACTTGTGATGTTACCCAATGTACATTTAATATGGCCTACTTCAGCCTTCCTTACCAGCAAGACAGAAACTCCTAACTCCACAGCATATCAAGTTTGAGATACTCAACTAACTAAATGGTCTCTGGAACTACTACAACATTAAACTACCTAACATAACAGCTAATATACCTATTAACTCCCTTTTTAACACTTTCTAAAGCAAATTTAGAAAACAAAAAACCACCCCAGCATTTTACTAAACTTCCTTACTATCTCTTCAAAATAGACATAACCATGTCAGGGCCTTAAATGGATTAATAAATTTCAACGGCCCTGACCAGCGCCACCTGGTGCATCCTGCCACACCCCTGCCTAGAGCCCAGGAGCTCCATTTGAGCTCAGCCCAGGACTCACTGTCCTTACCTGAATTATACTGTAAAAGTGTTAAGTTTTTAGCTTAGTCATAGCTAGGTCCCTGTCTAGGTGTAAATACTCCCTTGATCTGGACCTTTGCCTGAGGACTGATTTCCACCTTGACCTTGGCTCATCAGAAAGGACCTACCTGGTAATCTACTAGGCTGTGTCAGACCCTGCCTCACCAACTGGCACTTTTATCTTGATCTCAGATCTGGCTCATGACTGTGAACTTGCCTAATGTCTGCCCTACTCAGGTACTCTGGAGTGGGTTTCACTGGCAAAGCTCCTGCCCTGCTGCCTGTACATGCTCAGCTCCTGGGTTCCCTCTCTGAGGCAATAGCAGCCCTTGCTGCTCTCTGATCCACAAAGCTGAGCTCTTCAAACTGCTAATGTTGCACCTCCTTCCCCCCCCCCCCGCCCCAGCTTGGAATGGTAAAATCAATAAGTGACTTGGAGTGATGGTTCAAACTGTTAAAATGGAATTAAATTGCACTCTGAAGATTTCTAAACCATAACTATTTTTACTAAAAAAAAAACCAAACCTTGAAGAAAAGTTAATTATTTGAATAATCAAAAGTAAAGAAACTTTGCTAAAATACCCTTCACTGACCATCCAATTGTTCTAAATGGAGGCCTATTTATTTAATCATACACACCTCAAACACAAATGGTTATTTGCTTGCAAAGAGTAGTAGTCAGGTAGGTAGAGGCCTTTTTATTATGTTATTAAAGTAGCTTAGTTAGGCTCACTTTTCATACCTGAAAAGGCTTAAATTATATGTGGTAATAAAGTTCTAAAAATATTTTTCACTGTCTACGTAACACATCACAAGTGGAAGTTCAATTTGCTACAGGTTATATTTATATCTGTTTTTTTGACATTGATAACAATCCAAGTTTAAAGCAGTAATTTAATTTTTTATAATAAAAAATTTCAATGAAATAAAAAAAAGGCAGCAGCAGGAAAAAGTCTCTTTTCTTTAAATGTTCCTAAGCACTTAAAGTAAAAAAAACCCAAAAGCTCTTTTCACTAGAACAATATTTTATACATTAAAGAAGTTCTACATACCTGATAGTGACTTATTGTTATCAGTGTATATTGAAAAAAGGAGTCTTCATGCTTCAAACAATATAGAAGTCAACCGTTTGCATAGTTTCATTTTTGGTACAAATTGTTTCAACATTAATGAAAGTATCTAAAAGCAGTTTCTTTGGGAAAAATCAGCCTATAAATCAGAAAAGTGGGCTTAGAAACTCTATTAATTAGCATCTTTCTCTGCATAATGTTGGTTTTGGCATGTTTTTAATGAACAAAGCACTCCTTCATTACTATTAATTTTAATGTTACCTTGCTTTGCTGCCACATAAAGACCTATATAAGTTAGAGAAATGCTAGTTACACTTCATTGGACCAGGTAACCCAGTTCAAAATAATTAGTGCATAAATAAAAATAAAAAGTTGAGGTTCAAGATGTTAAGTAATTAAAAGTATCACATGCTTTGGCTTCAGAGAACAGGTGACACTACAAGTAAGCTAGTCATTACTGCTATAATATATACTGTTACAGTAATTCACAATTTTTAAAATAAAATTTAGTAATTTAATGCTTTATATTTGTGACTATCAGTTCAGTCAAAATTCTGTATTCTGTCAATGATTATCTATAGGACAAAATCAAGTTGCTTTAGGGTTTAATAGGCTGTGTAAGCAATAGGTCACAGATTTGTTGTTTTAGTATTCTTAGTAGAAGTGTGCCAGAGGATCTCTTAGTCTTACTACCCTTTCATTTTCCTTGGTACAGCTGCAAAAATAACTAAGATTGGTCATATGTTATTATGCATGCAGTGTTTTATCTGAATACATTAGTGCATCTGCCATCAAAATTGGGAGAAAAACAATTTAGGAACAGAGTTTTGTAATTTCTTCTTTACTCATGCACCTCCATGTGGCTGAGTGCCTCAAAAACCAAGTTCCAGGATCAGGGCCTAGGTTCAGATTCAGTATTTGTAATTGAAAACACTTTTGTGTTTGGTTGGAAATCTTTAGTGATTTAAAAAATGACATGAGGTGAGACACAGCCAGAGAGAGTCTTGGTCTCGACACCAGAGATTAACCAGGTGCAAACCTATTCAATTTATCAGTGGGTGTGTGTACGCAGCATTATTTCTTGGTATTCTATATATGTATTTCCACAGGTAAGTATGTGGCATGTGTGTATAAACTAGCGGGACTAACACCTGTCTGCAAGTCCACGGCGAGCCGTCACTCTGTCCTGAGGAGACTGCTCATCTTTTAAAAGGCTACCGCAAGGAAGGCCGCTGTGAGCAAGCCGCGGGGGGGGGGGCGGCGCGTCACACAACAGGACGGAGATGGCGGCTCAGTGCCCGCCACTCGCTGAGGGGCGCCCGCGAGGCCGCCGTTGCCGCAGCAACGGGACCACGCGCGCCCGACCTCGAACCCCTCCCTCTCCCTCACGCAGCGGCGCGAGGCGGCCCTCGAGGCTCGTACCTCGCTGCGATTGGATCGTTGAGCATCGGGGGCGGGGCCTGACCGCCCCCCGCCCCCCCGCCCCTTGCCCGAGCACGTCCGGGTCAGTCGGTGTTTGCGAGGGGAAGTACGCGTGAGGCGGCCGTTGCGTGCTGGCGGCTCGGCGGACAGCGGCGTCGCCATCATGTCGCGGGGGTCTATTGAGATCCCTCTGCGGGACACCGATGAGGCGAGTCGGGGGCTGGGAGGCGGCGGCGGCGCCTGGTCCCGTGGAGGGCAAGGGAGAGGCGCGCTGTACGATGCGCTCCGGGGCGCGGGCGTTTGTTGCTTCCTCTCGTAGTTTTGTCCCGGACTGGAGGGGGAGTGTCGCCCCCTTCCTTGCGCGGAATGAGTTGCCGGCGTTACAGGTGTATCGTTTTGCGGAAAGACACCCGAACCTGCCCTCGCCGGTGCCCCTCGGTGAACGGTGCCTGCCCGCTGCTAGCTGTCACCTCCCTGCCCTTGCCCAGAGTCTTGCTGGGGACGAGAGCCGCTGGGGACAGCCCCGCACTCTGCCCGGGTTCCTTTGGCTGCTTAGAGCTCCGCAGGGCTCTGAGGAGGGGGCAGCCTCTTCTCCCACAACATGCGCTTCGCGCGTACGCAGCCCTCGGCAGCGAAGACCCTGTTGGGAACAGCAACCAGTTCTTACTTTGTACTTGTGTACGGTGGCCTCGTCCAGCTAAATTCTCTCCTTAGCTCATTAGACATGGTTTTTCTGACTGCACTGATTTGTAGACAGCATGTAAGTTCCTAAATCAGCATATAGACACAGGTAGGGCAATTAGTCTATTCTGTAAAGTTATTTCAGTGGGGGTTTAGGAATTTATTTAACTTTTCCTTTATTTAAGGTAGGCAGTGACAAGCCAAGGTTAGAAAGATTTAAGACAAGTATTTGGAAATGTATAGGGTATTATAAAATTTTAAATTGAATCATTCTATGGCAGATACTAAATTAACACCTTAGCTTAGTAAGGTATTGAAGCATACTGCTAATAGTTTGCAAAAAGCTTTTTGTGAACCATGTGTCCGTACTCTAACAAATTTCCATACAACTGCCATTGTGTTTTTAAGTCTCACAAAGGTACTTTGCTCCCTGTAGGTTACACATAAGAGGGCTTTTTTTCTCTGTGACAGAAATTTCTGTTGGAGGTGTTGCTGTTGAAGTTACGGCTAAGACTACTTGGATCCTGAAGTTTTGGATTAATCACTAAGGATTGCTATAAAATACATTTTATTTTAGTGCCATTTTTTGCTTCTGTATTTATTTGCTCTGTTGGTAATATTTATTTCTCATTAATAACTATTTTAGTTTGTAGATGAGGGTTGCCCAAATTTAAAAACATTATTATCTGTCAAATAGGAGGTACTGTGCAAGACAAACTCAAACAAAGATAACACCAGTAGCAGAAATACTTCCATTGGTGCTCTCATAAGTTTTGCATAATCAAAACTCTAAAGTCCTTATAAACTGGATTGCTCCAATCCAGTCTTTGGAGAAAAAGTCCCTGCATTAGTAATCGGGACACATCCCTGGGTACAACAACTGCAGCTCTTTTTCGCTGTAAAACTAAATTGTAAGGTAGATGACCACTATTAAAGGCAGCATGACTAAGTAGCAAGTGAACTAACAGGCAGTTAAATTCTGTTTGCAAACATCCCCACTTTGGGAATATCTGTTCCTTTTTCTTCATTTTCCATATCAGAAGAGTAGATCAATATGGCAAAAATAGTACTTGCAAATTAATGCATGCATGGTGAAAAGTTGTTGGTGTGTTTTGCTCATTGTGACTGGTTGTCAATATTCAGAATTTTAGTCTATTCTTTATAATGTTTGCCACTTCAATAATTTCTTAATTTCCTTGGACATAAAGATGACTTTGCAAAATTTCAGGGCTCTGAGATAAGTCTGAGGTATTGGTTCTCTAACACCTGATAACTTGGAAGATTTTGTCTGTATCCTAGATCTTTGTATTACCTGTAGGAGAAGTTTTAGAAATACAGCAGTGTGCAGTCAAGTTGGCTGTTAGCTGAACTGTAAAAATTCTGAGCTCGAAGGCTATGGTGAAAGAAGTTGAATTAACTTCTCTCATTATTCTCCCTGACTAGTATCCCAAATATTGGGCTGTATTTTCTCTGATATTTGTGAGAGAGCATCACTCTTGTGCTGTACAGAATAAAATACATGTTTGCTTCTTTGTCCATGACCTTGTTTAAACACAATTATTTATATTTTGTGCTCTGAAATGTCCAGCTTGCTTTTTGAGCTCAGTTATGGATAACATTGTTAATGCTTTGTGAAAAGAACATCTGTATTGTCTGTCTCTAGGTTATTGAGCTTGACTTCGATCAGTTACCTGAGGGTGATGAAGTTATAAGTATACTGAAACAGGAGCACACTCAGCTGCACATATGGATTGCTTTAGCGGTTCGTATATATACAAGTTGTATATTTAAATATTATATTCAAATAATTGTATAACAATTTCCACTTCCTTACTTTTATGACTAGGGATAACTGAATTCCAAACAGGAACTTAATTGGGTTATTTGGTCACTGATTCTAGGCCAGATGTTTCTGATTTGACATGCATATTAAGAACTTAACTTCACCTTTTTTCATGAAACAGTGCTGCTTGAGGCCTGCTTTCTATTTTTTTTTTCTCTCATCCATAGTTTTTCTGTTTCGTGCCTTTGATTATGCAGGTCATAAAAAAGGAGGGGGTAGTATCCATACTATGGAAAGTATGGGGAAATGTGCAAAATGTCAAAGAATTTCAGAGGAAACCCAGTTGATTCTTCAATTATAAATAGCTATAAAACTTATGTTTTAGTGTAAAAATACTAAGCTGGGATGATGGTAGAAAAATATTTGGCAGTATTGGAATGCCGTTGTCTGATTATCCCTACGCTTATCTCTGTGTTCTGGAGAAAGAATCTTTGTGACACCTAAAGTATCAACTTGAAATGTTACTTGCTCACTGGGGTAGTATGGTCTGTTAAAACTGTATGTTTTATAGCTGGAATACTACAAACAAGGAAAAACAGAAGACTTTGTGAAGCTCTTGGAAGCTGCGCGCATAGATGGTAACTTGGACTACAGGGACCATGAAAAAGATCAGATGACATGTCTGGATACTCTGGCAGCATACTATGTACAGCAGGCTCGAAAGGAGAAGAACAAAGATAACAAGAAGGAGCTCATTACACAAGCTACCTTGTTGTATACTATGGCTGACAAAATTATCATGTATGATCAGGTAAAAACAAAATCTGTTTAAAAATCCGTATTTGTAAATTATTTAATTATTCTTAATTTGTAGCTTACTTTCAACATAGGTTTTCTGTGTCAATTCAAAAAGTGATTCTAAAGAAAACAAGTATTGATTCACTAAAGGGAAGATAGAAGGTGCTCAGGCTTTAAAGTCTGTTAGTGTAGTACGTGTAACTAAAACTTGTGTCTGAAATGTGTGCGGTGTCACCAGGAATAATTACTGGGACACCTGGTGGTTCTATGTCAGTCAACTTTTGGGGGTTGGGAAGGAAGGATTGGTTGTTACTCTCTTGCTTGATAATACGTGAAATTTAGACATGGATGGTAAAGACCCTTTGACTTTTTTCGTCCTGATGTCAGTGAAGTAGATTAATCATAGAAAGCATTATAACATAGCCAGTTAATCTTTCATGTAGTCTTATCTTCATATCTTACAAAGATAAATGTAGTGGAAATTTTTTTCCTTATCTAGAATCACTTGTTGGGAAGAGCCTGCTTTTGTCTGCTTGAAGGTGATAAGATGGACCAAGCTGATGCACAATTCCATTTTGTACTCAACCAGTCTCCAAATAATATTCCTGCCCTTCTCGGTATGAGTTTATGGGTATTTGTATAAAAAAACCTGGCTTCTCCAGTTGAGTTTTGTAATTAATTATGTCCTTAAGAAGAGGGTGGGTATGTGACTAGAGAGAAAGAATGAGATAAAGAAGTGTGCACTTGTGACCAGAAACCCATGACAGAGATCACTTTAAGCTTGGGAAGTATAAGTAGGTGAAAAAGCTAGGAAAAAGTATAATGCTAGCTAAAGTCTTCTGAGACCTGTGGGCACACATCACATCCAGCTACTTACATTTTCTTGATGAAGCCGTGTACTCTGTCAAAGATGAAGATACCAGTAGTGAGGGGTCAGCAGGCTGTAACACTTGTATTTTAATTTGTTCACTAATTAATCTGGCCTTAGCAAGTGTCTTTCTTCTGGACCAGGAAAGAATTAAGTTTCTGCAGAAAACCATGAAAATATAAACATAATATGTTCCCGTGTTTGATTGATTTCTTTCATACACTTGATGTCATCAAAGATGATAAGAGTTGTAGTTGTCTGAATTTTCTGTTAGTTTTTAATTGCAACTTTTGAAGATTGGCACAGCATGAGTTTACCAAATAATACCTAGGAGCTGCTGATTTGTAACTGCTTTGTTTGTATTTCTGATTTGTTCATAATTGGTATGTTATAACAGGCAAAGCGTGCATTTCTTTCAACAAGAAAGATTACAGAGGAGCCCTTGCCTACTACAAGAAAGCATTGCGTACCAATCCAGGTTGCCCAGGTAAGACAGAAAGTATTTGCTAGTGGAAGTATTTGCTGTGCTTGCAAACTAACCCAAGTCTTCCTAATTCAAATAACTAAGGATTTCTTTGTGATTTATATCTGTCAAAAAAACTCCACCCCTCATTATAGAGGAGTTCAAGTATTTGTTGACTTGGTGTTCCTTAATTGTTAGAGAAGGAAATAATGTTTAGGAAAATACTTTTCATTTTTTCTAATTATTACCTTTTGAAGAACTATTAGAAAATAAGAAGTTTCATGTAAGAGAAGTTAAAATTGTGAGGGGAGGGGGAGATTGTTAAAGACTGTTGCAGAACCTATCTGTTGTGAGCCATAACCTGTCTGAAAAAGAGTTTATTACAAAGTTGATGTGTATTCTGTAGTCTGGTTTAGCAAAGGAATTGTTGTTGTGAAAGTGAATTTAGAAATGCAAGCCTTACATCTAAGCAAACGTCTTTGTTTCACTCCCCTTTTTCACACACACACATAGATTTGAAATTACTGTATATAAATGCCTCTGTATTCTGAGTTCACAGGCAGTCTGAAAGGGCAATATGATGTGAATTCTCTGTATTAGCTTATTTGTACATGATCATGGAAGTGAGAGGATGATAAACAGCATTTTATTAGCAGTGAATCACTTCATCATTTGAGGAGAAATGTCTAGCTAACTGTTGTATTTGTCTGTGTTTTCTGAAGGCCTACTAGTCTCAGGTGAACTTACTCTGCGTAAGAAATTTCCAGCACTTTCATCTGGCAATTTTTAAATACCTTTTTCTGTTATTTTTTAAATACATCTCCATAAAAATAATTTTTTTATTTGTTCAATATCAGTGTCTTTTGGAGATGTTGACGAATGTCCTGGGGTGTGTGAAGAAATAAAGTCTTACTAATATGTTAAAGTTAGTTTTTCTGCCAAGTGTGGGAGGCCACTTTTAAAAACAGCAAATCATTAGATGGCTTAGGGGTTTTAAAGAAATATTAAAGGTACTGCTTTCACAGTAATTGCTGTCCAGAATGTAAAAAAGTCATAAAGTTGAAATTTTGGAATTCTGAATGATGTTATCTTGTCCTGTAGCTGAGGTTCGATTAGGTATGGGCCACTGCTTCGTGAAACTGAACAAGTTGGAGAAAGCTCGCTTAGCGTTCAGCAGGGCTCTGGAGCTAAATTCAAAATGCGTAGGGGCTTTGGTTGGACTGGCTGTTTTGGAGCTCAATAATAAAGAGGTGAGTCTGACTTAACAAGAGTCCATATGCAGTTTACTTTCTTCTTTTCTGAAAAAGCAAACTTTTTATCTTTTGAAATGTAGTCCAGTTTTTAAACGGGGTGATAACTTCTGTGGTTAAATCATTTTAAGTCTGTGTCACTAATGAATGATGCTATAGATATGTACTTGTGATGTGAGCAGCACATTCTGAATAACTATCGCTAAAAACCTTCAACTCTTGCTTGTAGAGGTGTTAAGTACAGATAAACAATGCTAGGTTAACTACTTTAATTAAAATAATAAAAATCCCTGGTGAGATGTGTGAGTGCATGTCCAATCACTTAAAAAAACCCAACAAACCCCATAAGTGCTGATTTCAAGATCTTACTTTAATGAGCAATGCTTATGATATGTATAATAGCCAGCCTTACTTAGTAATTTGCGACTCTATGAAGGTTAGCTAAATCAGTACTCAGGATGCTCTGAAAGTCCTCAAATACCTGGAGATACTGCTTGCAATGGCAGCTCTGTTCCAGATCATAAGGTATTTTTTTTGCAAGAGCATCATGCTGACAGGAAGGTCAAGGTAAAAGACACAGTCCCAGGAGATTAGTCCTGGGCTTTAAAGCACATAAGCTTTCAAACAAGCGTTGAAGTTGTATTCTGGCTACCTTGGCATGCATGCCACATGGTAAACCAAAGAGTGGGCAAGAAAAAATTTTAACTAGGCTGATGAAATTACAATAAAGTCATGATCCTACCTCTCTAGATGCTGTATCACTAGAAAAATATATATGCTCCTGCAGCTTAATTGGGATCACGAGATCCGAGATGGTTAATCCATGCTAAGGAAGTTACCAGTGGAGGATAGAGCCTTTCAGTGTTTTTAAAAAAAAGAAAAAAATTACGTTGTATGTTGTGAATATTTAGCGTTATGTGATCTGTAGAACATGTGGCCTCCTAGAAAGATCTTTTGTTGGCACAGAATTTCTGAAAATGACCTAGTTGTACTATGTCATGGGGAAGAGAAACTGGTAAGACTTCCGTGAAGACTTCTGAAAAGTGTTGGCACATGAGTTTTCTTTCCTAAAACTACAGAGACTACCAAAAATATTTTAAAGTCAAATTTTAGTACATAAATCCATGGGCGAGAAACTAATGAAACCTGCTGTCTTTCCTTTTTCTTCCTGAAGGTCTTTTGACTAAGGTAAAGGGATGAGCCCACTCACACTAAGCTTCAAAAAGCTGTGATTAAAAGCTGACCCACTCAAATACGTGTTGTGTTTTTATTAAGAAATGTATCATCTGTGCCTTACTTCATACTGTTTCCACAATTCATGCTGCAAAGTTAGTATAACATCAAAGAGTTATTGTGGGGGAGGGAGAACACTTTCTCTGGGGAAAAGATTCTCTCTGAGCTGCAGACTACTAATTGATGTCTTTTCTGTGCTTAGATATTTCTAACGTTTCTCCCCCATTGAAGATGTTACGGTGTCAAACCAGGGTTGAGATAGTTATGCTGTGTTCTCATTGAGGTCTATCTTATCTCTGGCTTTCTTTAATGAAAGTGCTTAGGAGCTTTGAGACCTCTAATGATCTACTGGTTTTGACTGAAATTGGACTTGAGACTTAAATTATTGGAGAACTCAGACGTACATAGTGTGATTATAAAACCTCTTTGTCTTTGAAAATTAAACCAAGAATGATTCAGTATCTCCTAATCAAGGTATATTGTTATACTATATTTGGAAAGGTAGTGCCTTTTCAAACGGAAATTATGTTTTTAGCTGCCTGTTGGACTTCATCTTGTGTCTCAACCTCATAAAACCTAATCTGTTCAATAAGATAGCTTTCTGCTGATAATAATTGTAAAGTAAAGCACAGTTGTTAAATTTTTGGTGTTTCTGTCCAGAAATAAATACAGGTTTAAGTTGACATGCTTGTGATATAAATCTTACGGGTGTCCCAAATAAATAGCAATTATTTTATCAGTTATGGATTTAAACTTGTAGATAAGTCAAATTTGTACCCATGGAAAGCTTTCTTTAAACTGTAGAAAAGAGTAAGTTGATAAAATAGTATCACTATGTAAACATGGCAAACTTCTCACATTTTTGTAATTTGAACTTAAGTTCTAGTAGTTCTTAATTCAACATCTGAAGTTCTTGTTTAGAATTTGAACATGAAGATATTTTCATTTTGCTATTGGACAAATTGTGTAAAAGGTTGAAATCTAACCGAAACAGGAACTGGGTACATTCAACAGCAGAAGGAAGGCTATCAGGGTGTGAATGTGAAATGTCAGACACACCAACTCTATGTATTTTTTTTTTTTTTTTTTCCTCTAACAAGTCATGTTCTGCTTTTTTTCCATCCCTGTGGTGGCTGCATTTACCCTTTTCCATCTGTATGCTGCACGGAGAAAAGCTAGTAGCTGAATTTACCTTCTTCTGTGAGCCTAGCAAGGATTTTGTCAGAGTTCCTTCAGCAGCCTAGACTGAAGAATAGTTTTGAAGGTGTTAATAAGATACAGCTGTTGAAATGCTGCTGATACCTGTCAATGTTTCATTTAGGCTGATTCCATCAAGAATGGTGTTCAACTCCTCTCTAGGGCTTACACAATTGATCCCAGTAATCCAATGGTGTTGAATCACTTGGCTAATCATTTCTTCTTCAAGAAGGTAAGAAGTCTATGGAATTTTACAGTTAAATACTTGATAACCTCTGAACAGCAAGGATTCTGGTGTTAGAATGATTCTCATTTAATTGGGCTAAGTGGTGCCTAATATGGAACCGTTAATCTAGATGGGCAGGTATAAAGTTTTTGATTCAAATTTTGTATAAACTTTTCTCAACAAAGCCAAGAAAAGGGACGCTTATTTCTTAGGTCAAGGTCACCTTTGTGTCCCGAAGGGTTGGGGTTTTTTATCCCCTTCTCCCTCCTCCATTCCAAGCTTTAAAATATGAAATAGCAGAAAGAACAGTAACCACTAAAACTGAATCTGTTGTTATTAATTTTGTCAGTGCTATGGCTTAAGCTTTCTTGTATTTGCCAGCTATCCTTGTTTAGATAATAAATCACTCGATCATTAATAAAGCGAAGGCTTTCAAATTTCATTTCAATTCCCTTTTTTCAGGACTATGGTAAAGTACAACACTTGGCTCTTCATGCTTTCCATAATACAGAAGTTGAAGCAATGCAGGCAGAGAGTTGTTATCAGCTGGCTAGGTCTTTTCATGTACAGGTAGGACAGTTTTTAAAAGCTCCCTTTGGGATTACGCTTAAAAATCTGTGTTATAAAAGTTTGTACAAAGCTTACCTGTGAAAACACTACGTGCTCTTTATTTACTTCTATTTAATTAGGAAGATTATGATCAAGCTTTCCAGTATTATTACCAGGCCACACAGTTTGCCTCATCTTCATTTGTACTTCCATTTTTTGGATTGGGTCAAATGTACATTTATCGAGGGGACAAAGAGAATGCATCACAATGCTTTGAAAAAGTTTTGAAAGCCTATCCTAACAATTATGAGACTATGAAAATTCTTGGATCTCTTTACGCGGCTTCAGAAGACCAAGAGAAACGGGATATTGCAAAGGTGAGTGTTTTGCCTCTGCCAGCATCAATTTTTTACATACAAGACTAGAACTTGAAAACCAGACTTGAAATCAGACTGTACCTTAAGGTGCATAAAACTCAGGGTTACTTGGCTGAATAATTACTTGGTGTAGAATATTTAATATTGGCTGTCATGAGAGATCCTCTTAACCCTGAAGAGTTGCAGCTCTTGGACAGAACCGAGACTCCTACTTGGTCTCTGGCTAGAGCAAGTCCAGGAATTTTGAGGAGCCCCGGCCTCACGTTTGTATTTGATAATACTAGAAGGGCAGAATTCTTCCCATATGTGTTCAAATTCTCTGAGGATGGCAAGTTAGCAAGTGATTTCCTGAAGACAGCACGTTAGCTAGTGATTTCCAGGAAACGCTTGTCTTAACATTGTCCTTCCAGATAAGCTATGTGTGGTTTTGTTTGGGGTTTTTTGTTTTGTTTTGTTTTTTAATGAAAGGCTTTTTTAATCTAATGTTGGGTAAATGCAAAAAATGTTAGACATCACTTTTCTAGCTTCTCATGTTGGTGTGATAGTTTCTGCTTCTCTAAGACTCTAAGCTGGTGTTGCGTCCTACAGAAAAATAAAAAAATGAAGGAAGGAAACTAATGCAGCTTTTTGTAATAGAGTTGTGCAGATGTTTAGGATGTTTTGTTTTGTGTTATCATGTATCTTCCTAATGTGAAGGTTAATACCATAATTTTTTTTTTTTAACAATTCGTATGTCCACTAAGAGGTATCACTATTTTCTGCTGTCTTTCAGGGACATCTAAAGAAAGTCACAGAACAATATCCTGATGATGTAGAGGCATGGATTGAGCTAGCCCAAATTCTAGAACAGACTGATATACAGGTATTATTAATATACACTTGGTGAATTAAGTGTGTGCTTTTCATAAGAGCATGTAAAGCTCATTCTCTTATTTCTTTCGTCCAATTTTTCTTTCTTTGTAAAGGGTGCACTGTCAGCCTATGGTACAGCCACACGTATTCTGCAAGAGAAAGTACAGGCTGATGTCCCACCAGAGATTTTGAATAATGTGGGTGCTCTGCACTTCAGGCTGGGAAACCTAGGAGAAGCGAAGGTATGTAATTACCCAAAGTTTGAACTGAGTTTCTTGATCACCCAGAAATTTTCCTGTAAGAATATTCTGGAGTGCTTTATTCCTTTTTTCTTTTTATACTTCAGAAATATTTTCTGGCATCACTGGATCGTGCAAAAGCAGAAGCTGAACATGATGAGCATTATTACAATGCTATCTCTGTAACAACATCCTATAATCTTGCCAGACTATATGAGGCGATGTGTGAATTTCATGAAGCGGAAAAGCTGTATAAAAACATTTTAAGAGAACATCCTAATTACGTTGATTGTAAGAAACATTTGGTATTTAAGTTCCATGGTCCTCCTTATAATACCAGAATCTTCCTATTACAGTGTCTTCTGGTCTTCTTATATCTGTCTTCACTTCTTTTTGTAGTAGGTTTGGGGCCTGTTTACCTACCTGCTATTTTCCCTAACTTTTTGGGTTTGGGTTTTGGTTTGTTTTTTTTTTGGAAGTCCTGCTTCATCCTTATAGTCCAATCTCCAGCTTTAAGCCTTCTAATTATTGGTAAATCATACCGTACTCCAAAAATATAGCAAAATTAGCTTACCTAGACTTGCATGGCTTTGCTCACTTGCTGCCCACTCCTACCAAAGCCTTAGCATCTCAGTACTCGGGTGCAGTCAGGGCTATCTACTGGATATGGCCATGCTCTTCAACTCTACCTATGTGGGTGGATATAGAAAACCTTTGGGTTTTTTCTCCTCACTCTGCTCTGCCTCTTGCCTCTAAGTAGCAGACCTGTGATATTTGCTGCAAAGGCGAGGTGGTAGCACTTGCTCAGCAAGCTGCAGCACACAGCATGCTACAGCCTAATCTATAGACATTTCCCTGCTTGTTTTCCATTGTCACCTGCTAACTGGTACTCTTCCCAACGCTTACAGAGACAGGAGAGCTGTTTAAAGTGGAGGGAGGAGAATTACGTACCTGATAACATCCTTCTTTCTCTGAGGTCTCTCAATCATCTTTAATTTATGAAACCAATTTAAAAAATTTAGATTAACTGTTAGAAATGTGCAATTTCTGTATCACCATTGTGGATGTGAACATTCGTCTTCACATGGTGTGTCTCATTCTGAATAAAATATGAAAGAAGTCTTAATGTTTGCTGTCCTTAGCAGATCAAGAAAAAGATTGCTTTTGAAATTCATGCATGGCCAGTATTTTCTTCGTTTGAGATTACTTTAGCCTGTTTCCTCATATTTTTTTTTTAATTTTCATTTCCTATTTTTGTTTTTAGGCTACTTGCGCTTGGGAGCTATGGCTAGGGATAAAGGAAATTTTTATGAGGCTTCTGATTGGTTTAAGGAAGCACTTCAGATAAATCAGGTTTGTAACTCTTTAAATGTTTAAAATTAAAACACTTGAGATACTAACTTAAAATTTTATTTTCCTTTTGTTGCATTTTCGTTTGCTGATATAAACTAGAGGAAGAAGAGAGAACTACTGTAATCAGCTTTCTGTGTGTTTTGTTGTTTTTTTTTTTTATATGGAGTTCTAGTTAAGAAAAATAGTATTTTATACTTGGAAAAAGTAATCTTGCAAGGTTAAAAAATGCTTTTGCAACTTACAGTGAGTTTTTATTTAGGACCATCCAGATGCTTGGTCGCTGATTGGCAATCTTCATTTGGCTAAACAAGAGTGGGGTCCAGGGCAGAAGAAATTTGAAAGAATATTGAAACAGCCCTCCACACAAAATGATACTTATTCCATGCTGGCTCTTGGCAATGTCTGGCTGCAGACTCTGCATCAACCCACGAGAGACAGAGAAAAGGTAATGGGCGACTGTCTGCCCTGGGTCTGGCTTATATAATTTTTGTATGCTCTTAGCTACTCAGAGCCTTTTCTTGATGCCTATTTGGTATGTTATAGACCATAAAACTTCTGGGTAGATTTACTAATCACTTATTTCTCTAATGGGGTATCAATTGGGATACTTCTTTCTGCAGGAGAAGCGTCATCAAGACCGTGCATTGGCGATCTACAAGCAAGTACTCAGAAACGATCCAAAGAATTTGTATGCTGCTAATGGCATAGGTGAATATTAGACTCTAATTTTCCTTCAGAGGTGATGATATTCTTAGTTTCATGCTCTAACATAGAATTGTTTTTTGCAGGGCCTGAACACTGTAGTGGAGCACAGGAAAGAATAGCTTTCATATGGCAGCTATGTCACTTAGTTTTTAATGGGGAACTTTATTCAGGCAATATTTTGTTTTCTTTGCTAGGAGCACATAGTACATGAACCTGGAAGCTTACGCTGTACATATTACTTTCCCCTTAGGAGCTGTCTTGGCACATAAAGGATATTTCCGTGAAGCTCGTGATGTTTTTGCCCAAGTGAGAGAGGCAACAGCAGATATCAGTGATGTGTGGCTGAATTTGGCACATATCTACGTAGAACAGAAACAATACATCAGTGCTGTGCAGATGGTAACATCTCTAAATTGAACTACATAATATGTTGGGTTAGATGACTTCTGGATGTTTCTCTGCTGTCATAGCAGCTGCGCAAGTGTCTGAATAATATTTTAACAAGTTATAGGTCTATTTCTAGCATGCTGTTGGCTGTCTAGTCTAGATTTAAAAACAAACTGCCAAATACGGGCTAGGGTAACAAAGCACCTACCAACTTGCATGCTTTTTTTTTTTTCTCTTTCTCTGTAGCAGAGTTATAATTGGGTTAGAGTTTTGATCTCAGAATTAATTTTTATTCGGAGAGGTTTCAGTCAGTGTAGTTACTGTACGTGATCTACATTCAGATGTTACTGAAGTAAGTGAATGCAATTTTATGCTAGGATTTTTTTTAATAGCAACACCTCCTATTTTTGTTCCTGCAAATGATTGCATAAATGACAATCAGAGCTATCTGAAGAGCTGGCTGTGCCATGATTTCTTTGACCGAGTTTCACAGAGTTAACATCACAAGGTAATTCATACTGGAAGAAATCTGTTGAGGTCATCTAGTTGAACCTGCTCAAGCAAGCTAACTTCCAAGTATCAACCTAATCTAACTACACTGACTCCATTAGTTGATCAAAAGCATACAAGTAAGCTTAAAAAAAAGCATATGTTGAACAGGACAGAAGCTTAGAACAAACTTGTTTTATTAAGACTGAGTCCACATTGGGGCTTAATTCAGAGCTATCCTGAAGCTTTTTGTGATGGTTAGAAGGAAGAGATATTGGGCCTCTCTTACCTGATTAAGACTTTAGTTGCTGTCTTCCAGTGACCTGCTGTTAAAAAGGCTTCGGTAATGCGGTCAGATTCATTCAGTTGTGTTTGAATGGGGTCTGTTGTCTTTTTAACGCCTCATCTGGTTTTATTGACCAAAAGCCTAAAGAAAATCTAATTTTAGTAATTGTTTAAGCAGTGAATTACAGTGGGAAACTGGATTTTCACCTTTTGGTCAGAAAAATATCGTACTGATTTGCTAATATATTTAAGTAAAGCTATAGGTAAAATGTGTTTATTTACTGAGGTGTTTTATTGTTCCCTGGGTTCTACTATGCAGTCAGTACAAGCCACAGTCTGAAATACACAATACTGAACTCAAAGGGAGACAAATTGAATTTTAATAGCCTAGCTTACTGCAACCACAACAATTATTCCAGTGAGTTCTTTACCGTAAAACATACAAATCTGAGGCAGACTTAAGCTAAATACAAAATCTTTTACTCTAAAGGTGAGTGAAAATTGGGTGCTTACAACAGAGTGTGATCCAAGAGTAGTGACTTCAGGCATTACAGTTCAGGGCAGTTTTTGTATTTGAGCTGGAAATAAAAATGACTTACTATTTTGGAGGTTTAGAAAGGGTGAATGATTCTTTGAGAAAAGAGTATGTCAAATAAAAGGTGCTCATTACTGAAAAGGATAAGCTTCGTAACTGTTTGAAGCTTTAATTTGAGACCCACAAGACCTGTAGCAACAAGTCGTCTTTGACAGCTTAGAACAACTGGTTATCCCTTGGTATGCCAAGTTATTCAGCTAGGTGGAGGGAACAAATTTGACATTGAGTTATCTGAAAGGTGTGGATTTTTTAAACTAATTGCATCAGATACATGTGATTACTACATTAATATAAAATATATTTCCCCCCAACCCATACTATGGAGAATAATGGAGTGCTCTTAAAATGAGTAATTTTTGCTGGACTTCATGACAATAGGTGGTACTTGCAAAGTATTGTATTTTAAGACCTACAGAGCCTCTTGAACTGCTGCCAGTTTCCAGAAGAATGAGGTACTTGCTATGGAATAACAGAATTTTCTGATCAGTTAAAAGGGGGTATCCATGTGGCATGACACTCTTTAAAAAAACAAAAGACATATTAGCAGTAATGCTTTTAGGAATAGAAGCATTTGCTGGAGTTAGCTAACCAAAATAACTAACAATTGTCACCTCTTAATTTGATTGTTTTTCTATTTTAGTATGAGAACTGCCTCAGAAAGTTCTATAAGCATCAGAATACTGAAGTATTGTTATATTTGGCCCGGGCACTCTTCAAATGTGGCAAATTACAGGAATGCAAACAAACTTTGTTAAAGGTAGGAATATAAAACATGATACATCACAGAACAAAATTACTGTAAATTGATGCTTGTTTGTGTGTATTTAAATTCAGTACTCTGGGATTGAAATAATGGTGCTTATTCTCTGTACGTTGCTTCAGTATACCTCAGTATCATGTTGTAGTGTATCTTAAAAACATACTTTTTATTTACAGGCCAGGCATGTAGCGCCAAGTGATACAGTCCTTATGTTCAATGTGGCATTAGTGCTACAAAGACTAGCTACCTCTGTCCTGAAAGATGAAAAAAGCAATCTAAAGGAGGTGCTTAATGCTGTGAAGGAACTGGAGCTAGCCCACAGGTAAAGATGATTTATTTCTAATCATTATAATCTATTTTGTGGTTCCCTTAGCGTAAATTTGCGGTATAGGTCACAAATCTGGTTAGAAGAGCAATCATCTCCTTTGAAACAGTGTATGTAATCTAGAGTTTCTAGCAGGAGAACAAAGATTGGGTCTGATAAAACTATTTTAGACTTTGCTCCAGAACCAGTTGTGTTTGGCCAGGTGGCCAATATGTATTTCTCAGAGGGTTCTGTATTATGACGACCAAGATGCACTTCTTCCTGGAATAGCATAGTGGGAAAAAATGTTGAAATTATTCTATTAATTTAATACTTTTTTTGACAATTTCTTTCAAAACAACCTATAAGGCTCAATATCAAATCTATTGATGTTATATAAGCCTAGTTAATAAGCCTTTGAGAACTAATTTTGCCCTCCTGTTGCCAAGGAAAGCCTAAGCACTCGCATGGCTTAAGAACAGGAGGAGTTTCTTAAGTGCATTTGAGATCTTTTCGTTCTTTTTTTTTTTTCTTTCTTTCTTCTTATTTTTCTTTGTTTTTTAAAAAAAATCCTGGGCAGAAAACAGTGTGATTAATCTGATCCAGTCATCACCATCTTTGAACAGAAAGCTTTCAACCATTTTTTCTGCTCCTAGGTATTGCTGGTGTAGCTGGTGCTTGCTTTATGCATTTCTAGCTCTGCTGTTACGTCAAGAATGAATGTTGCATTTCAGTATTTTGTCAACTAAAGCCAGCCTTTAATACAAGCAAGCATTTCACAATTCTAGTGCTTTACATAATGCAAAATAAACGAACACAAATTCTGACTTAGAGTCAGTTAGCAGCTTGTTATTTATTGTCTTGAGAAAGTTGCATAAAAGCCTTTATTTTGTACCCATTAACTAAAAATTCAAATGTTTATCACATTTTGGAGAATATGTTCCATAATCTGAGACTTGAACAAGGTATTACTTTTTTCATCTGCACAAGAATTTGAGTTCAGTCTAGCACAAAAACACTTGTTTTAAAATGTCTCTCATGGAATACGGTAAGAAGCTGTGGCAACCTTGAGACTTGTTTTCCTTTAAATTGGAGAAACTGTTTTAAAAACACTGATTATATTAGCTTACCCATTTACCTGAAGGTATGTTGTGTTCACAAGGACCTGTCAGCTAAGTTCAAGGAAGCTGTTCTGGAAGGATTTTTAAAAAAGCAGCTTTCCTTCCTTTTCTTATGCTGGTTTCAAGCACTTAAGCTGTGACAGATAAGGAATAAATCTACTGGAGTCAGTAATGTCCTTATTGCAAGGAGCCAGTGAATGATACCTTAGAACTCTCTAGCATTCTTCTGGGGTTTTGTTCCACTCTAGATTGATTTTAGAATGTTTTAATTTCGGAGGACTCTGAAGGTAGTACTTTTATACTGTTGTATTAAAAGGGGCTGCACACAGAGAAAATTCGTGACATTTCCTCATCTGTTGAGTTCTATAGGATTGTAATTCAGGAGTAAATGCTTTTTTTTAAGTAATTCCATATTTGCTTAGTTTTTGTTTGTTTTTTCCTTCAGGTACTTCAGTTACTTGAGTAAAGTAGGTGATAAGATGAGATTTGACTTGGCACTTGCTGCTACGGAAGCGAGGTAAAAAAAAATAATGACACTCAGATGCCAAATGGAATATTTTTGTCTTATTTTTTTCACACTAAAACTGGATTCCAAAATTTTAACTGACAGTTTCTTAGAACAGTAGAAATGCAAGTGCAGGGTTATTCCCTGTTACTGTTTCATTCTTTTCCTGTCTTTGCTTTCTATCATTTTTGTGTAGTCTAAAACGGAAACTTTCAACATGTGGTGTCTGCCATTAGCTGGAGCCTGTGAAACTTTAGCTGTTTTAATGGCAAATTTTCCATCGATGACAGTGCAGTGATATTTAAACATCTCTAGCTCTCCCTCTTGACTTGAAACATAATAATCTAACAAGTTTGCTTTCATGGAGACTTTGAGGTAGTTCATGGGTGAAATAGCATGGGTCAGCTATTGGAATATGTTGGCAGAGACTACTCTGCTTTAAATTTTGCTCAGGGTAAGACTATTCAAATCAGGTTTTGTAAGCTTAGTTCTTAGGTTTTCACTCAGTGTGCCCTGTGTTTCATTTATTGCACATTCCTCTAAGATTTTCACAGCCATATACAAATAACATCTGTTGGCCATCATGCACTGCACATCTTAAGTGGGTATCATTAAAGCAGTTTGTACATTTTAATATTAAATGTCACTGTAACGTTAGCTAAGGGGGTATTGAAAGTGCCTTGCTTTAATGTTCCATGAGACTTGAATACTTTATGCAACCTTAACTCTTACACAATTGGGTTTTTTTAAACAGAATTTTTACCTATCTTTCTGATTAGGTTTGCCAGTGTGTTGTGATAAATACAAGTTCTCATTAACTGTACTTCTGAAGCTGTCCAGATTAGTTGGGATGATTCCTTTTATGTTAATGTGGGTTTTTTTGTATAGAAATCGCTAAATTTTAAGGGTGAAGCAGTATATTCTGAAACTGTATATTGCAATTTAAAGATAAATTAGCTTACTAGAAAGTGCTTTAGTTTACTCAAAAATCCACTACTCTTCTATTGTGCTATTTTAAGTAGCTTTTTTTTTTTCTTTCGTAGTGATATGAACATAGTGTTGTGATGCATGCCCTTTATAAAACTGTTTCTTGTAGTATGTGCCTGCCACCTTCCTTTATTTGAAAACATTGCATGTTACAGGCAATGCTCTGACTTACTGAGTCAAGCCCAGTATCATGTGGCTCGGGCACGCAAGCAGGATGAAGAAGAGAGAGAGCTGCGTGCAAAGCAAGAGCAAGAAAAGGAGCTGCTTCGCCAAAAACTACTTAAAGAACAGGTCTTGTTCTGTTTACGTTCTGTATACTATATTTTTTTAAACAGTATACTTCATTTTTAAAAAGTATACCTATCACCAATATATATGCTCCTATTGCCCTGAGGTGGTGTCTGGTGTTACTGATAAAATGTCTAGTAGCTATTTTTCTTAGTTATAATAAATGCTAGCACAAAATGTTATAGCAAGCAGGTTATACTCACTCTTTCTTCCCCATAGCCTCAGAAATAGATTTTTTTTTTTTTTTAAATTTTTATAATAAAATTGGTGTCCCAGAAGGTCTGCCATCAGATTTCTGTCCTGACAGGCTGGATGAGGAAGCACTTGGTGCAACAGTTCTTCTGGACTTTTGCCTACTCTAGCATAGGCTTATAGAAAACTTTTTTTTGCACCATGTGGACCTTCTGCTATGACAAAAACTGTCAAAAGTCAATTTTCCAGTTTCTTGTCAGCAAATAACTTATATGCCTGTGATTATAATCACTGCGATGCTGCAAATACAATAGTAATGGTTAATTTTCTGTTTCAGGAAGAGAAGCGCCTAAGAGAGAAAGAAGAACAGAAGAAACTTCTGGAACAAAGAGCTCAATACGTGGAGAAAACCAAGAATATTCTGATGTTCACTGGTGAAGTAGAGGGATCAAAGGAGAAAAAACGTGGTGGCGGAGGAGGCAGGGTAGAAGAGAATTTTATTTATTTATTTACTTTAATCTCCTTCATTTTCCCCGTTTGATATAGGGTCTCTTGCAGTAGCACAGGTTTTCAGTTTTGACCTTCTAGGTTCCACTGAGTGAAGTTGCACAGGTTAAATACTCAAATGTAAAAATTGGAACTAATACTTAAAAATTCCAAGCACGGTGGCATCACCAAAATCTGTTCTAAATTGTTAAAATAACAGAAGATGATTGTTTCATTATGTGCAAATTTGGAATCAGTTTCTTAATGACATCAGTCTAGAGATTATGGGAAAGTTGGCACAAGGAGATCTTTATTATCTTCGAAAATGTGTTCAGATAAAGTTTCTATCTTGAATTGTTTTCAGGTAGCTTTTCAGCTGGAAAGTGAGTAATAGGCTATATTGTGTGGGTTTTATTTGTTATAGCGCTCAAAAAAAGGAGCAGGGGAATTTGATGAGTTCGTCAACGATGACAGTGATGAAGATCTGCCCATGTCTAGAAAGAAAAAGAAGAGGAAGGGCAGTGGTAGTGAACAAGATGGGGAAGAAGAGGAGGGTGAGAGAAAGAAGAAGAAGAGGAGGAGGTAACTGTAATGTTAGACTTCCCTGGGCAATAGTATGGCTTTTAAGTATATTCTTATGCAGTCTTTCATAATTACTTAAAAAATTAACTGTTGGTAAGAGGTCACATGATTTAATTTTTATTTACACATGCACATGAGAAGACTTAAACAGCCACTCTGCAAAAGAAGTATGAGTAACACTTGATCAACTAACTAGATATTTCTAGAGACTGGTATTTTTGAACGTGTTAGGTTTTTTTAGTGATGCTATGCTTTAGATTATATAAAATATCTTTCTGTTTAAGACCCCAGAAGGCAGATGAGGGGAGTGATGATGAAGAACATGAAAATGGTCCAAGACCTAAAAAACGACGTCCACTCAAAGCAGAGAAAAAGAAGGCTGTAAGTTAAACCCCGAATAACTGCATCACTTTATAAATATGCATTCGGACTTTAGCATTACCCTAGTCCAGAGAGATTTATTAATGTTGAAAATCACAACAAAACTTCTTGTAGCAAAATGCCTTTGAGCTTATTTTTGTCCCCCTCCCCTGTTGCTATAGCTGCTTCAAGGATGAAAGGCTATTTCCAAAGCTGTCTAGAATTAAGTGATAGTAAATGGAAAATTTTGATCTAATGACTTCAGAACAACTGTTAAAGCATGTCTGGTTTTCTGAATACGTTTCTACGTTTGGGCACTATGCTTTAACCAGCCACGTAAATAAGCAACCCTTTGGTTTTTGCCCTGTACAGCCCAAACCAGAACGTCTGCCTCCTTCAATGAAAGGAAAGATCAAATCAAAAGCCATCATTTCATCAAGTGATGATTCTTCTGATGAGGATAAACTCAAAATTGCTGATGATGGGTAAGAACCTTAATGAACTTTGTGTGTGCTAAAGTTTCAACACATGCTTTCAAGAGAAACTGCAGTGTTAATAATGAGGCAATGCAAAGATAATGTGAAGCTTTTCATTGTACTCACAATATCCCTTTCCATTGCAAATTAATTCCACTCATTCTTCTTATTCTGATAATGATAGCATTACTCAAACCCTGGTGTCTTATGTTACTTTTAAGCTAAGGATAGCATCTTTTAATACTGGATCTTTTTTTTCTTTTCCATACAGACATGCTAGAAATAGCAACAGTGATTCAGATGATGGGGAACAGCAGCACAGTAAACGCATTGTTTCTGATAGTGATTCTGATAACAGAAACAAATCTGGTAGCGAGGCAGGTAGTCCGAGGAGGTCCAGTGTCCACCCATCTGAGGAAGATTCTGACAGTGACAGGTCGGCTAGAAAAAGGAGGCGATCAGACTCGGAGCAGTCTGACAATGAGTCTGTACAGTCGGGGAGAAGTCGTTCTGGTGGCTCAGAAAATGAATCTCGCCCAGCTTCTCGCAGTGCTGACTCAGACAGAGATTCTGAGAGAGTATCTGACAACGAAGGTTCTGGCAGAGGATCTGGTAACGAATCTGAACCAGAAGGATCCAATGATGAGGGATCTGAAGGTGGTTCAGATGACAGTGATTAGATTAAATTACAGGCCATCTTTTTAAAATGTTATTGTAAATATATTTCAGTTACAGGGAAAATCCAATTTTTATATTTGAAAACTGTGATTTAAAAAAAAAACTTAATGTTTTAGTAAACTGTTGTGAGACCTTCCTGTGATTCTTTCTATTAGCAACTACTGGATGTTTCTCAAAGTTGGCTTATGGTGTATTCTTATACTGAAACTGCTGTAGATGAAGAACAGAATCCCTGTACTATAATCAGCACACCAAGGATGGAATGCATGTTAAAACTATGGAACATAAAATCTCTGTTTAGGTGGTTCCAGTGTGGCTAAAACTGTGTGTTCTGTGCTTATACATGCATAGATGGATCTTAAAATCCTACAAAATGGAACAAAAAGCTGTGGATATTTATCTTTTTCCTCATTCTGAATAAAGGTCAGTAGGGAGGTTTTTCTTACTTTCTATTAAAGAATACATTTGCCATGATCAACTCCTTGTGTTCCAAGAGTTTGTTCTTTTGCTTCTGTTTTTGTGTGAAATTGGGTGAAAAGATGTAGGCATTAAAGAAATTTTATAAAGTAATGATGTAGATGAAATATTTAAATAGACAGGTAAAAAACTAATTAACTCCATATTACTTGACAAAGGTAAAGCTGCCACTGTCACAATAAACTGTTCCTGCTTATTTGCTTGGAGTGATTTATTTTGCCCTTAGAAGGTATAAGCAGAAAACCTGAAAATGTTACATTTAACTAAGAAGTCTTACCTTTATTTTTGCTCAAGTACACAGCTTCTGGAATTAAGTTCTTTCATGTAATGTATTCAGGAACAACAACGAAAAATTGTCGCATTGTAGGCTAAAGTGAATCTGATTTTTCCCTGCAGTTCTGAAAAAATCGGTCTTCTGCAGCAGTCCAAAGATTATTTTCTTCTAACTTTTTTCATTGGTCATGAAGTCTTATTTTAAGCATTTGCTAAGAGAAGATTATGTAGACCTGGATAGTGTATTACTACTGTTTTTAATAGACCATATAGCCTAAACTCTGTTGCTTAATTTTTAGACCTGGATTGTCACTACTGATAGTTCACTTCAAGTACTAAATGAAAGTTAGGTTTCCCATGCTGCTATTTCTGGTTTGCTGTGAGTAGTAGCTGTTCTTATTGTGTATGGTTTTATCATGTGTTTACAGGCTGTTGGTAACCACAGCAGACGAAGCAGAATGTAGAACAGTTGAGACGTTCCTTTCCATGGCTCAGTTTGGTATCAAGTTTCTGTATGTGGTCTTACCTAAAGCTTACATGCTTGGTAACATTCAGAATAGAAGAACAGCTATCATGCATGTTGGATTAGAGCAAAACTGAATCTTAACTCGGCCTTCTTGTTGATACAGTCACTTAGGAGGAAGATTTGCGACAGTCCAGGACTGGGAGCTAGATAGCTTTGAAAGCATGCACTTGAGGAAAATTTGTTGCCCTTGTAGGAAATGATTCTCCTGTCAAGAGAATCATGACTCAGGTGCTCACCCCTTTCAGAATCATAAGGGAGCAGTGGATGGATGAGGTATGTATGCTTGATGTCACACTGCTTCACTATGCTGTGAAGCGAGCTGTGAGGAAACTAACGCAACTAAGGAAAAGTAATACATGCAAGGTAAAACAAATAGAGCACTGGCAGCAATGGCAAGGATGAGAGTAACCAGCTTTTAACAATAGGAAGGGAAATGTATGGCACTTATGGCAACTTAGAAACATTTTTCTGCCTTGCATACATCTCCACTATCATAGCCTTCTCTATCAAGTTATTAATTGTATCTTTCTTATGAAAGGTCTGAAGGTCTTGGTTTGGTGCTCTATGTAGCAAAATATATTTTCTGTAGGTAAAAGTTAGCTCTTTATCTCAAGTGCTGAGTGGGTCTTCAGAACTAACACCCACATGGAGGGAAAGTGTAAAATGAAAGGCGTTTCCATACATCTATTGTCTGAAGAGTACATGCATTTTTTGAGCTTTCCACAGTCGGAAAGGCTTCTAAGAAGAGGTTATGAGTTGAAAGGGCTTGAAATGTGTGATACACAAGAGGCCAATCGGCAGAGAAAGAAAGGGGACGGGATGCTTTTGCTTCTCTTTTTCACTGCATTTATTGAGCAAAAAGGGAAAGCAAGCCAGGAGTCAACTTATCTTTTTTCTTCCCTTTGATTAGGAGTGTTAATGGGAGGATTAAGGTTATGTAAGAAGTCACATGTTGCTGTAATTGAAGAGAAAGCTGTGTTTTATCTTAATTCATATTTTCTAATGCTTGCTTTTTGGAAGTGCAATGGTGGAATAATGTTGCCGTCATTCTCTTGGCAGCATTCCTTTCCTTCTGAAGTAGGTGGTTGGCTTGCAGCTATTAAATTCCTTTATTTATAGCAGTAATCTATTCCAGAATAAAATACATGGAGTTAGAAGTGTAATAGTGCATTGCTATAGAAGTGTTTTATTCCTAGTCTCTGGTATGCACCCACTAACAAGTTGCATGACTGTATGAAAAGAGTGTTTCCTAGTGAGCTCTGTTGCAGCTTAGCATTCTGCGCTCCTCACATGTGAGCACGTCTTCTTTAGAATATGGTAGAAAAGGATCACATAAGAGTTTGCTGTTAGCAAGCAGTCGATTTAAAAAAAAAATAATCTCATTCCTCAAATTTATGGACTAGGCCCTTCACATAACAAGCCCTTCAAGTGTGAAAAAAAGAAAAAGCAAAGTGGCTGCAGTGTTTTGGTTTGGTTTTGTTGTGTTAATCCGCCTACTCAAGTTTTTTCTCTTTCAGAAACTTTTACAGGTGGGAAGGAGTAGCTGTCACTGCTGAATAAAAAGGCATCTGTGTATAAATTGATGCTCCTTAAAAAGGTCCACTTTTGCTAATTCAATGCTAAAAACAACAGTAATCTATCTATATAGAAGCAAGGTGCAGGAATATATTGGGGAATGTGCTTCCAAGGAATGTTTTGGACGAGATGAGAGCTGTGGTAGGAGCACTACAACTAAAATTATATCAGCTCTTTTTGTAAGGAAGGCCCTCTTTCCGGGAATAAGTTGTTTTCCATGTTAAATATTTCACTGTTTAAAGCAGTGTTGTAGCAAGGCCTCTTCCTCCTGCACAGATTTAAACTGTTACATGAGGGGTTGATTAATACTGTGGACATCTTATATTAAAACTTGCAGACTTGTTTCAGAAAATTTTAATATAAGTGGCCTCCCTACTTTATTTTGTGCAGCTTCTTTACTCTTACGATGTAGTGCTCTGATGATCTGCTTGGTGGATAGCGGTAGCTAACTTACAGTAAATGAATCTTGAATTGAGAAGTTACCTGGAAAAATTTCTGCAGCTGGAGCTGCAGTCAGCAAAGACGAATTCAGGATCATCAGGGTAACAAAACAAGTTGACAAAATGGATGTGAAAAAGGGTATGTAACCAAATATTATTCTTCTCAGCTGGTAGTACCTACTGCTCTTCTAATAATAGTCTTTTATTATTTAGCTAAACACTGTAGTTGCCCTAAGGAAGAGGATTTGAATTGGAGACAGAATCTGAGGGAATGCTTAGGAGAGAAATTCAAAGTAAGTATACTGAAAAAGGATAGAAATACTACACAATCTGTGAATTTCAGTCTACACATCCGCTCAAACTTTCTGTGGTTTATACTAGAAATACTTGAAAACTTAGGATTTTTTCTAGTCTTAGCAGAACCTAGAGAAGGTACAGTTGTATAGTCATGCAGCTCATAATGTGGTTTTTTTTTTTCCTTTGGTCCTTACCCTAGAGAAGTTAAGAATGCTCATCATAGTTGTGTTCTTCAAATTAAGTTTATTTTATTGTCAGGGATAGATCTGTCTCTCTGGGTTGTTCTCTTCTTCCCTTTTTTATATTTTTCTTTACCGTTAGGCAAAAATTCCTCCTTTCTCTGCAACCTCCAGAGCTTGGGACTGGCTAAGTATTTGGCCTGCAAACTATGTCACACTGGCACACTTGATTGAGTTTACCTTTTTCTAATAGCTCCATTTGAAGTGATACATGCCAAAGAGTTCATATTACTGCTTCTAAATATTTATCATCCTTATCTTATGCATGTCCCTGTATTTGACTGTTCGGAGATGCCCTCAACATTGTTGTGGTGTTGCTTGAATTCTAGATGGGCTGTGTAGGGCTCACACAAGCATACAAGAGTCTCGTACCTTCCTGCCTTTTGATTAAAATTAAAAATACTCAGCCAAAGAAACAGTTCCTGCTTAGCACCTTAGAGTGAGCATCACGTGGCAGTGACTTCAGTGGTGTCTTCTGTTGCCTTAAAAAGGTCCAAGCAATGCTCTGGCTCTTTAAAGGTTTTTGAACCCTTCAGAGTTCTTAGCACATGAATCTGCTCGCTTGCCTTTCTTTAAGGCTCTGCAAATACCGTATGCTAACTGCAACAGCCAAAGTAGTGTTGGACATGTTGAGGAGTAGCATGAGTCCACTCTGGTTTTTAGGGCTCAGATCAGTGGCCTCGCTGGTCACACTGTACCTTCAGTGACAGATACAGTCTGGAACATTCTGTCCTAGGCCTATTGGCTAATGTGTAAGTGACTTTCTAATTTAGGTCACAGAGCTAGTAGTAGGGAACTTAATCTTTACCAGCTGCTCATTCTGTAACAATAGGACAGAGGAGGCTGTAGTTTAAGAAGAATCTCTTGCAATGTGATATTCCCTCTGGCTGTTTCCACAAATCTGTTCAGAGAAAATTGTCTTCAGTGTCTTCTCACCTTTGCATCTGAAGGTTCTGGCTATACAGGCACTGCTAAATCAGCAGACTGCTTTAAGCAGGACTTTTTCAGGCAGAGGCAAGATACTAATAAGTACCAGTCTTGACTTTCCTTGCAGTGGTGACAGTCTACTACCAATTTTGAAGATGCATTAGAGAATATGAAACATCTCTTCATCCATCTCCACTCTCTCAAGACAGAAAACACTGTTCTGTTCCAACTTTCAATAGAGTTTGAACAGCTTTAAACTGGCTCTGCTGTCTGTATCTGCCATGCTGTACTAAATTATGTCTAGTGCATGTCCTGTTCTCACGGGAGTCTTTCTAAGCAAAAGGTAACATTCTTTTTTCTTGTGGGAAGCTGTCCTGGGCCAGCTGGGGAGGAAGAATTATTGTCAGCAGCTACATTCTAGCACTAAAAAGGAAAGAGGAATTATGTCTTATTCAGGTTTGCAGGACCTAAGCATATTCAAGCACAAATTGAAGTTGGTGGTTTTAGTCAGAATGATCTTGACTTTCCAGACACATGTTTTTGACTCCCAGCATATCTGTTTCTAAATTTCGGCAAGGACATACTTGTTAAGAATACTTGCACTCAATGGTGGGTACAGACTCCTTCTGGGGCAGATTTGTCTGCTTTTGATGATGTTCTAATGGAGGTATTTGACTCGTTCACTCTCCTGATGAGCTACAAAAAGTTGGAATTTGTCTCTCAATATCAGAGTTTACTTCTGGTCAGGTCTTATCTCTTTCAGATTATTAGCACTTTGCTGAATTTCTATTAAATGCTCCTTGTAGATAATACCAATGTGCGGAGGAACAGTCTTTTACCCCTTTCACAGTTTGTGTGACTTGAAAAGAATTTAAGCTGCTTTGGGCCAGGATTTTTTCTTCCCGAGTTGTACAGTACCTAAAATTCTGAAACCCAAACTTGTTCAGATTTCCAGCTGTATTTTAAAATAATATTTACTATTACTTTAATTTTTACGGTGGTTGTTTTTAATAATAATGCAGTAACATAATTTTCTGAACTATTGTACTGTTTGTAACCATTTTATTTTCTTATATTTAATTAGATTATTGAAAGCACCTGTAGTCATTACTGTGGCAAAATCACTTTTTCTACAGAAACAGAATAATTATAGCTTGGGTCAATGTTTTTCCCTTAAATTCTAGACGACTTACCCTTTTTTTTAGCTACAAACTCAGCTAAACAGGAGAATACAGTCTCCTGTAATTCATGTCAGACACTTTTTGTCTGATCTGCAAGGCTCTTGGAGCGTTAATTGTATCTTAATTGATTATAAAATGGCAAGCATTGTTGCTTGATTAATAATAGGATACTGTCTCCAATATGTACAACAACCTCTTTCTCCTCCTTCATAGTAGAAAGGCTAGTGAAAATGATCAGGTTTTGGTTTTGAATGGTTTAATTTAAAAACAGAAGAATATAAACACATAATTTTACTATTAGAAAGGTCGAAGTCTTGGCCAAGAGTATGACTTGGAAACAGATTAGGGCCAGAATTGTCTTACAGAATTAAACCTTTGTTGCTAAAAGCTAATCTGCATTGTTGATCTCCACGTTGAAGAGCTAGGTTCGGGGCCAGGCATGCCTTGATTCAATTCCTGTCTTAAGTAAACCGCTACAAAGCTGCTTTGCTTTTACAGAGTACTTGTTGTAGGCAATTAATCAATATCTTCTGGAAAGCTTCAGCATAGGCTGTGGTTAGAGTTGCACAATCATTGGGGTTGCAAAATAATCACATGCGTTTATTTTGTTCATGGAAATTTCCCATGATGATTTATTTTTAAAAAAAAACAACGCACAAAAAACACAAAAAAACCCAACAACAAAAACAAACCCCAAAACAAAAAACCCAAACAAAAAACAAACCACACAACCAAACAAAACCCACCAAACAAAAAGGGCCCCCAAAACCCCAAACCACAACCCAGTCACTGGGGAGAGGGGATGAGATGCAGAACCAAACCCCACCCGCCAAAAAAAAACCCTCCCAAAATCTACATGAGGACACATTGAGTAGTTTGTAAATCA
Source organism: Phalacrocorax aristotelis (assembly GCF_949628215.1). Classification (NCBI taxonomy): domain Eukaryota; kingdom Metazoa; phylum Chordata; class Aves; order Suliformes; family Phalacrocoracidae; genus Phalacrocorax; species Phalacrocorax aristotelis. The sequence continues at coordinate 59,386,083 of NC_134280.1, forward strand.
CTGGAAGACCGACAGCTAACTTAGTCTAACAGAGTTATCATGCTGCAGTTAGCTTTTGCAGCATATAGGGAAAAGAGAAGATACTTTCCTGGATAATTTCCTGAAGCATCCTATGACTTACCTGTGCCTGAGGTAACCTTTGGTACTGGCACCTGCAGTGCTTTGAATCGCTTCAGAGGTAGCTGGTACAGAGGGTTCCAGTCCTACCTGAGTAACCCTCCTGACAGCAGGGGACATTGCAGACATATTTCAGCTCAGATGTTTCTTGTAGAATTCCTTGAAGAAGCTACCCAACTAAATAACTGTCTAGGAAATTTCAGTATTTCAGTTGCGCTTGAGGCTGGATTATGGAAGCATTCAGCTCATCTTGTGGACCTCTGGCAGCTATACACTTCCCAGCAGAAAGCAGATCTGTGCTTCAGGCTTAGTGGAGGTGTCTCTGGCTCTAGCAGAGGCAGAGCAACCATGGGCAGAAGCTTACGACCAGGAGCAGAAATGTTGAGAGATAAAGGAGGCAGCTGTGCTTGAGACAGTTTAAAAGAAGAAAACAGCTGAACAGACAGGCGCAAGCTTCATATCAAGAATACTTTACTTTCAAACAACTGGTAGATCCTGACATAATTTTGGTCATGTGGATCTGGACAAGCTTCATTAGGCAAACCTACAAGCTGACAGACAATATACCATTATCAGTGAATCAGAACTGCATTAGATGCAGGCTAGTGAATCTCTCTCACTAGACTTATGGGCTTATCCTAATATTTAGTATCCTTCCCCCTGCCTTCCAGTTTGATTTAGTTTAATGCCCAGTTGTAATCTCTGCTGTGAACACGCTGGTCAACTCTTTTATGATGCTGTTAGTTGCTACAAATGCAGACATCACTTTTAGCAATAGTTAAGAGGATGCATTTTTATGATCTCTTATGAAGAATTAGTAAATCTGATATGACTAAAGTGAGCTGATGAACTTTTGGGGTATAGGAGAAAAGATATGGCCAGGCTGGTTATTCCACAGCCAATAGATTTCTTTTTCTGAAAGTATAAATCCTTCAGATTTGCATCTGTCTGATGAGGATGACAATTTTGATCAACATGTGGAATACACTTTCTTGTATATGCTCTAAGTAGCTCATGGGATGTATATTTAAACAAAAAACAAAAGCAACAAAACAATCAACACCATGAGCAGGATTTAACTGCAGTTTTTCTTTTGAGGGGGCCAGGGGAGGAGGAGGTAAGAGGAAGATGTGCACTGGTTAAGTGCCTTCCCATTCATGTGAACTGGTATGCACGCTGCCTTGAGGGGCTGGGCCTGCTGTAGGCCCTGGCAGGAAAGATGGTAAATCCACACTTCGTCTTGGGAATAACATTTAGAAACTTGTTGCTTGATGACTTTATTTTTCTTTTAACAAAAGCAGTCAGTAACAGTAATTTGACAACTAAATTGCTACTATATAACTTCCTTACTAAGGAATGAAGTTTAGAGATACTAACCTGTGAAGTTTAGAGATGTAAAACGGAACGGTCTTGTCACGTAGTTAAAGGAATTACAGCCACGATCCATGTCAACTGGAAAAGAATTATTTGAATGCAAGTTGGAGTTGCACAGAATAACCATAAAAAAGGGTTATCTTAGAGTCACGTAGAGCATGAAAAGAATGAGCTAAAAATCCATCTGAGAGAATCAAGGGCAGAAAAATCTAAATGTACATGAACGTAAGCTTCTCAATTAAAAGATATCAATATCTATCTAGTGATTTTTGTCAGATTATGAGACTTCTTTGTCTACTTCACAGGAGGTACTTTTGATTAAAGCAGATGTACCTGAGAAAGAGCATCAAGCTTCTCTATTCAGTATTGCCAGCTCATTTGATCCTGATTCTTTTTTTACATGGTGCTTTCTCTAAACCCCACCTGCAAGAATAATAAAAACTACTAACATTCTTTGGTGTTTGGTTTGGTTGGGGTTTTGTTGCAGTGTTTGGGGTTTTTTTTCTTTGTTGGTTTGTTTTTGGTGGTTTTTTTGGGGGTGGTTTTTTTTAACGTTTAACCCTTGTGGTTGCAGTGCAAAGTCTGAAGTGAAGTCCCCCAGAGATGCAAAACTGGAAAAACAAACAGAACCAAACCAGTCTTTACTCTGTGTCAAGATTCCTAATTCAAACCTTCCAGATGAAGGTTTTGAGGGACCCGTCACAATATGTGTACAGTGCAATTATGTATTAATAGGGAGTTATGGTGAATGTTATTTCAGCGTTAAATGGTTAGGTGATCTAGATAAATTTCATTTATCTTCAGACATCTAAAAATTAGCAGTCTAGACACCTTGCCCAGGCCCCTGGACTGGCATCCCCAGAGGGTAAATCCTCCTATCCTAAGATAATTATCTAAGGTAGGTAGCATGAAATCACTTTCTGGGGAACCTGTTTCTGTCTGTTGCCTAAGGAGTGTAGAGATGTCTAGACGCTCAACATTTGGATAGTTAAATTTAAGCAAGAGGAATCCCACCCAGCAAAACAGTAGCTCATGCATTATCTTTATTATTCATTTGAATTAGTTTATAATTTTAGGTTTAATTTACCCCTCTCCTTCCACCCAAGAACAACCGGGTAGGATCAAGTTTACGCGAGACTTGATCACACCCTGAAGCTTAAAGGGAGATTTCCAAGAACAGGCTTGCATACAATTGCTAGCCACCTACCAGTTCCCTTTGTATTTTGGCTTTTATGGTAATTTTTGTTACATTTACAGTTTTTTCCAAATTGTATTTCAGGTCTGCTATTTAAGCAGATGTCAACACCAAGTCTTCTTTCATAGCGTCAGCTAAACTTAAGAATTACCTCTCATGCATCTGTCAAAGTATCTAGCAAATTAGCCTCTGAGAAATGAAGACGGAACTCTCAGAAGCTTTGTGATAAGCGTGCAAAGACAGAACCGCGCATAACCATAACTCTTACCCAAACTTACAACATGGTAGTGAGTGGGGGACTCCTTCCCGCTGGCTGTATGTACCGGTATCGCAGAGGTCGCAGGCTGACAAATGTGCAAGATGGAGCCGTGGTAATGCCTGCGCTAGGTTCTGTAGAAAAGCCTGTGCTTCCAGGAAGTGTTCCCAGGGAGTAGTGTCCAACTTCTCAGCTGCTGGTTATGTGTTTTACTGCACCAATAATAGGTGGATTACCAGGATTCAACTCAAATCTTTTTTATTACCTTAAATGTTTCCTATTTAAAGATAAAATCCAAAGCTCATATGATGTCAGAAATAACAGTATTACCTGAATTTATATTGTTTGACTGAGGAACAGTTTGTTTATAAAAGCAAGAGGGAAAGGAAGAGTTTGAATCAATGAAATTTCCTCTTATAAACCAAATCAAGTGTGCAGAGCCTTCTAGAATATGTCAAATATTAAGTTACTTGCATGTTGGCCCACTTCCTGAACTGAGTTCTTTTTCAGTCCTTTATGGTTACTATGGAATTTGCACTGGCAGGAATTCAGTTCAGATAGCCCACAGAAAAACATACATGTTAATATGGCTCACATATTTTGATTTGAGTTGTATCTGATCCTACTGATGTATTTTATCTGAGATACTCCAGCCACCGGACTGCTACGATCAGTATACTCGGACCGATTTTGATGGGGCCCGACAAGTTTAACCTACTGAAGGTGTGTGCCAAAACACAGAGATAGGGCTAGGGTTGTTTTGGCTTTTATTACATTACGACCCCTACCAGTGTTGTAAATGTATCAAGCTATTTATCTAACTGAACTTATTAATGGCCTTTGATTGTATCTACATACTTTATAGTCTTGAAAGTTGATCAAGTTGTTACTGCAGTTCCATCAATTCTACAGATGGAAAACTACGGGAAATTGCAGGTCACTGGGGAAATGTTCGCTGGAGCACAAAATGAAACTGAGGTATTGATCTAGTGAACAATCAGTTATCTCTGTCCTCCTGAAAGCAGACACACCTCTGATCAAGCTTTTACAAAGCTGGAAGTGAAAAATCAAAGCGCAGGGCCTCTCGTTACTTCATCACACTTGGCACTGCCTCCAGCCGTCTGGCCAGGGCTCTACCTGCCGACAGGTCTCTTTGAACAAAATCAAGATGGTCCGATACTTCTCAAAGGGGCTCATGGTGCTATGTGTTCTGAGAATATTTAAGGTTAAAACGTCAGCTGTACCCTGGTGCAGTTCCTGGTGCTTTGTTGTATCGATAGTGGGAAGAGGGAATGGTATTAATGCTTCTACTATTAATCAGAATCTTGAGTATTAACTCAGCGAGCAAGCTAAGCTTCAGATAACTGGGTAACTGAATGGCATTTGTCTTAAGAGGAACAAAAGGAATACAAATAAATGGGGATCTAGATAATACATACATAATGTACCTATCCATATATACAAAATACATATGTGCGTGTGTGTGTATACATATAGAAAAAACTAAGGCCGTTTTATGCATCTGGCTCCGAGGCATGCAGAGATGGCATAACACGCGTGCTTGGCCCCTTGCTTGTTACTTTCCTGTGGAGATCAACTGTTTTCTTAAGGAGCAGCTGTGAACTGATTCTCTGGATGTGTATTTGCATGTCACCTTACCGCTGAATCATAACGGCCGTGCAGTATCACAGGGATCGGCAAAGTTCATTTCCTCAGAATATAAATTCCCAACAGAAAAGTGTATTAAACTTCGGATTTATACTTTGAAAATGTTAAGAGATCAATTCCAATTAAATATATTTTCAAGGATCACCCTGCAGATGACGACACTAGCCCTGGCTAGTGGCAGAAATAAAGCAAGCCTCTGCTACAGTAAACTTTGGTGCAATTTAGTAATATTTTGAATATTTAATTCAAATCTGCAGGATTCCTCTCCAAGAAAGGCCAGTCACCCAGTATTCTACACTCTGAAGAGATTAAATCTTCAACTGTCTCTGAAGTCTGGCAGAATATGCAATCATTCCTTAAAGGGTTAAACCACAGAAATGCAAATCAAACCTTCACCTGTATTTAAATTTTAACTCTAACGTCCTTTCTAGCTTACCCTTCATTTCTCTTCATCCTACCAAAACCATCTATTTTGTAACAGAACAAATCCTGTGAACTCTTCACCCTCCACATACTTTGTCAAACCCAGTTAAAGATCCCTTTTTCCTTTCACAAATTCCAGTGTTTCGCGTAGCTTCTTAGATAACATTCTGGGAATACTTCACACATCAGATCCTTCAGACAGTTTCACTGCTAACATAAACAAAAACTAAATGTAAGATTCGCATTGTTACAAACTTCAAAATATACGAAGATAAAAATCCCCCTCAGATAGTTGCTTTCCTCACTCCAGCTGTGCATTTATGCCAAGTGTAACTCTGTTGTCATGGCTACTTAGTCAACTCATTAAAAATAACATTTCTCTGGTCTCCAACTACCAGCTGTACGGAATCCCTTGGAGGAGATGGATGCGGGCTCTATCAAATGAATCCAGACAAGTCTGTTACCACTTTAACATCATCACAATTAAAAGCCACCCCATTCAAGGAACTCTGTCTACCCACAGAATCTTACCCAGTCCGTGACCCTCAGAGGTGAAGTCCTGATTTTGTCCCAGAGAGTTCCTGGGTCATTTAGAAGCGAGGCTTATTCTGGGATACCTGGATGGGAGTGGATCCAGGGAGACACTGTAGTTGCTTTATATCTTGATAGCACAGGTTTTCCATGCAGCTACTGTTGAAGCAATGGCAGGCTTTCTCTGGAGGACCTGTCTTGGTTGTTCTGGAAGCAGATACAGGAGAATGCTCCTGGAATCTCGAGGCCACATTGATATAGTCTCCTTTAAATTACTACTACTAGTTCTACTAAACCCAAATATCTGCAATTATAGATCTGCTGTAGAATTCTTCTTTCCTTTTCCTGCTACAGCGAGCAGCTGAAGTCTCAGCTGCATATGGTTATTTCTATTTTGAAGCTACATATAAGTAACTGTACCAGTTCATAGATGTGCCTGTGAGCAGGCTTTTCCCCCCCTGAACTGAGATCCCATCTGCCTGGACAGGCGAGGCAGCTGCAGAATACTGCTGGTCTCTGGCCACCATTGTTCAAGATAAAATGCAGCACCAATAACATTACAAGAAGGTATGGCAATTCATGTGAGGTGAGGGGAAAAGTAGCTTTACATAGCGTATTTGATAATTGGATATCTTTTATAACATCATGACACATTCTGCCACTAGACTCACATTCTTACTTCTGTTTTCCGTATTCGTTCAAATTCTAAATGCATTAAGTCACCGGCTTCAAAACTGGTTTGTGTTTAATGCAAAGAATGACTTAAGCAACTCTTCAAAATTAACATAAGGGTCTCACACGGTGGGAACACTCAAAAAATACTTGAGCCAAGGCCCTGTATCAACCACAGCGTACTTACGCCTCAGCAATTGTGTTACTTCAACACAGGGCGGCGTACACCACCACCCTCCTGTTCTTCTAGAGCCCGCCCCCTCCTTCCTGGAGGACGCCAAGCGTTTCCTGCTCCTTTATTCTATACCAGCACCCCCGTTACCACCCTCGCTCCCCTGCTGCAGCGTGGGGCCGGGCCCCTCCCAGCCTGACAAGCGTTACCCTTGGCCAGCCAGGGCCCGGCTGCAGGGAACCCCTGCGCCAGCCCCACAGCCCTTCCCCGCGCTGGAGGGGGTGAGGTGGGACAGGGTAAGAACACGGGAACGGCCGAGTTGCACTGTTGCTGTTCATCAGCTTCTTCCCCTCCTGGTTTGTTCTAGGTTAGGGGAGTCCTTGTGGCATCAGTGATGCCACAGACTCCAAAGCCCCTGCACACCAGGACAAGGTCACACCAACATACTTCTGTTTGCCAGAGTTAAGGCCTTAGCTGGGCATTATTTGACTTAAGCACTGCAGCAACAATCAGTAAATGTAGGTTTCTGCAGATACGTGGAAACGTAAGCTCTCCGCTCCAGTTTGCTACACCAGCTCTCTTGGTAACTGGGCTTACATAAGCATGAACTGGGACAGAACTCATTTATCTGTCACTGCAGCTGCCACCCTGGATTGCAACATAAACTATGCTAATCCATGCTTCAGCTGCATTCTAGATCTTCACAGCAACAGGCTGCAGTTACCTAATCATTCAGATTTATTCACAGCTCTAGGAGCATCCAAATCTACAGCGTGCAGGTGGAAGCTTCTCTCTGCTAAAAGCAGGTCAGCTACATCACACTCCCAAAAGTTTTGCTCTGACAACCTCCTCCCCCCCGCAACCCCACAGGCTTCTTCCTGCAATTTTATCCAAGAAAAATGATGCCTGGGCAGTTACAAAGACATTTTGCCTCTTGGAACTTTGATCTCAACACTTTCCTGAAGCATGTTATGTTTAACATAACTAAGCACCAGGGACAAGTACAGCTTGAAAAAAAGAGATCTAGTATTCTACCACTCTGAAAACTGACAATGAACAGCAATCCCACCGTGCTGCTGCTTGTCTTGGAAAAGGTGAAAATTCCCGACTGCTCATTTTCAATAACCAACCCCTAACTTCTCTTGCAGGAACCTTTAAATCCACTACGGACTGACTCATGTAAACAGACATGCTTTCCAAGCCCTTGCTGCCAAGTACACCAGGCAACTCTGACACCTGGATGTGGTTTCCTGAATGGTAACTGCAACCTAGTTCAACATTTCAGAAGGTAAAAACAGGTATGAAATGTGTTTACTACGCCATTTTTTCCCAGTCTTTCTGGGGGTGTTATACCAAACACTGTACAAAACCAATACTAATAAGAGCCGTTATCATCCATCAGTTACACTGGTTTGATTTTGACTGACTTTACTACTTGAAATGGCGTACGCTTTATTTACATTGAAGTACAATGCAACTCGTAGTTAAGAGCTACACACCAGTTAGACCAACTGAACCCCCCTCCCATTTCCCAGATTTAGTCACGCTCACTGCAGACAAGCACTAAAAACTTAATAAGTAGCTCAAGATCAAGTTAAGAGGCTCCCATTCCTTATCTATGGAAATACTATTTTGACACACACACTGCAGTTACCAGAGCTATTTTGATACCAGTTTCAAGAAACAAGATCTGTTTGTAGTGACTGCATGTACATTTTTCAAATGTTTCATGACGGAGAGTAATTCTGTGGTTTAGTGGCACGTTCTACTGCATTTGTTCTATTCCACATTTTTGGTCCTGGTTCTTACAGGAGTTTCTCTAACAGAGCTAACTCAGTGACTAGTTACAAACAAACCAAGCAGCAAAGCCTCCGTGCACAAGTACAAAAGATCAGAGTTTAGATGGAGCAAGAATACAAGGCTTAGTTATGCTATTCCAACAGCCTACAGCTGCCAGCCTAACCTCCCCCGAAACTCTGGCAAAAAAAAAAAAGCTAGTTGCAGGTTCTGGTTCTTTTCTCTGAAAACTTGACTATCTTGCACCTCCTTCTAGCACTGCCTTTTATTCTCACCTTTACAGTAAATTTAGTTACAAACTACCACTTAGGACTGTTCTTTCATGATTTGTGGTGCCTTCCTGTCTTCCACTTTGCAGCACATGGGAATAAAGGGCATTGCATATCTAGTAACCTGTAAGTACACAAAAAAGTAGTATTCTAGTGGCATGCACAGCTGAACACACCTGCTGTAACAGTAAAGGTCAAATGCAAAGGAAAATAACAGCAGACTTAATGAAACAGCATTGTTTCAGTAGCAGGGTTGCTCCTCTACACTGTACTTTAATTCCAAACTCTTGGAGTTTTACTTCGAGCATAGTAATTAGGAGCAAGCGAACCTTGCAACTGTACTTATGGTTCCTCTATCCCAATACAGGGTGTTTAACTGCAGAATCTTAATTAGTATATACCGGACATCCCCTTGAGAAGCATCTTTATCTACCCAAGAACGGACCTGAAGTGAGGGGTAAAGCTTGTAGCCTCTGTAGATCTACCATCAACTGTATTACTCTAGAGAGGAAATATAAACTGAAGGTTACTCTGCATCATGACTGGGAGGAACACTATACCATAAAATACTTTTTTGAGGTCCCGTGTCAGTGCTCACACCACTGTTACACAGGAGATGTAGCTACATCAAAAGCAGCCAGCTCCCAGCTCAAGCTGCTCAAGTGTACTTCATGCTACTTTCCTCTTCCCCTTAATGAGCTAGAAGTGCTGGCTACATCCTGCTCTCCTGTTTACTGCTAGATACACCGCATTTCTGAAATGCGGAGACAGTGGTTAAGTGTAATGGAATTTTTCTTAGCAATTTAAGATGGTACATACCCCTCACAAATGCTATTTGGTTTACAGAAGCATGCTACCCTCATTTACTAGGCTGCACATTGTACAGCAAGTTACTGAGGCACCTGAAGAAACTCACTGAAGGCATCTAAGTTGTAAGATACCACTTATGCCTGCAGGCAAGGAAGCCTGCCTTCCACAGCCAAAGGAGAACACCAGACCCACTCCCCCTCAAAGCAAGCCCCTTTTATCATCTCTAGTAGTTTATTCCTGCTCCGCTTTTTCCACCTCCCATGATGCAGAAAACAGTACATAGTCTAAAGCACTTCCAGCACTGGCCAAACAAAGCGTCAGTTGAGGAGACACTACTGCCATACCATTACAAAACCATCACCTTTCAACAGTGAAAGTTCAAGTATCAACGAGGAAAAAAAATTTCAGTAGGGACAAAGTTCTAGGAAGCAAGGTATTTTGAGTGTTTAATAGATGACATATCAAGCCTGTACAATGCAACACCATTAACTCATTTTTGAGTTTGCCTTTTTTGCCAATTTGAGAAGCAGGCAGCTAATAGTAAGTGTCACTTGATTAAAAAACACATGCATGTGACCTGGGGAAAGTTCAAAGCATTAGGAAGTTAAAAAGCACATACTCACTGATAAAGTATACATTGGACCACAAGGCAAACTCCTACCATCTCTTCAGCACAACTTACTTTTCCTCCTGTCACAGCAAATCTGTAGTGTCTAATTTTGTCTGTGACCATATTTAGACTTCATTTGCACGTTAAGACAATTACAGAAAACATCTTAAGATGGTCCCAGTCTAAGCCAACTCCTACTGATGTTTCCTTCCCTAAGTAAACCAGTTGTCAGTCAAAGCTTTTCTAGTGGGAGACATTCAAAAACAAGTCAAGTATCACAATGTTTATTGATAGATACAAGTATATAAAATCAGGGCATGAACATGTCTTGATAAATTAAGTAGACTTAATTTCAGTACTATAGAGGGACCAATTCAAATTTCTCACCATGTCATGTTTCACACCCACAAAAACCTCTTCCAAAGGGCATTAAACCATCTCTTCAGCCGATCAGTTTTTGTGCAAGTAAACTGTTTCTTTTTGAAAGACTTGTGCACTTGCCCAGGCTCAAGGATATTAAAACCTAGCACATAAAGCCCATTACTAGAGGTAGAAATACAGGCAATATACTATTACGGCAACAACCATCGATTACAGTTAAGGATTTTCTGTAACAACCAAATGGATAATCAAATATTGCAACAACTCAAGTATTACACTGAGCAAAGTGCATTTCTACAGTATTCAGTGTTGCTATTCAGTTTTCTAACTTAAAAACAGCCTATGATAACTGGCAGCAAAGAAGACCCTTGCAACAGACTGCTTCTGCTCAAGAACTGATGATGTAATTATTGCATGCTGCTAATACACTGTTACCTAAACATTAAAGATACTCTAAAATATTTTTATTGTAGACTATTAAGACATACTACAAAAACCTGTTGCAGAAGATATCCTAATGACATACTTCTACTTTAAATATTGTGAAACATTACAGCGGAATGAATTTTCGCAGTGGTTAGGTCAAATGCAGTTACATCATAGCAACAGTATGTTTGCACAATTTAAGGCTTTGGCTGGTTCTTTAGTCAGCTTCTTCTTCAGATTCTTCTTCTTCAGCAGTTTCCAGCCAGGTTAGCCATTGGTTTACCTGCAGTTACATAAAACTGGTTTAAGGCAGCAGGAATTATTTCCCCACTATGCTTCTGCAGAACACTGCTTTTTTCCCCCCAACTTATTTTAGAAATCTTTCAGCCACACTTTGCACTAAAGGCAGGCCTCTAGTAAAGAAAAGATCTAGTTTATCTTGCTTCACTCCTTCCTAGTGAAATACTCCATGAAATTTCTAGATATTAACAATTCTTAAACACTGTTTGGAAGTGTTCTTCTCAAACACTCCAGTGCAGCACAGATCACAGAAGACAAATATCTATGTTAGCAATTTTACCTGGAATAAAGCTTTGCCTTTCCCTGGAAACTCTTGAGTAATATCTTCTTTCCATGCCAAGAAGGCTTCTTCTTCAATTATCTCCATGTCATAGAAATGAACAAAGAAGCGCAGTAACATGCCTGTGGAAAGAAATGTAAGCTTCCTTATCTTTACAGCCTTCTGAACAGTTTATCTGACTCTTAAGAAACCTAGGGGCAAGCCTGAAAGCCATACACAGACACATGTACCTTTTGGAAAGTTGTTGTTGTAGCAGTGCACCTGGAGTGCATATAAAGCACTCACTTGCAGATCAACATGGTCATGGAGGAACTTCTGCATTACCGGCTTGAAGGAAAGAAGCAGTTGTTTTTCCTGCTCTAGCTGCTCTTTAGATGGAACAGATGAAGAATCTGATTCGTCACTAGGTGGGTTTACTTCACTAGAAATATACTGCAAGAAACTGGACAAACCACGAAAAGTTAAGTTCTGTAAACTGTTAGACAGCTAGATTATTTCATGTTCTAAAACAGCAAGACAAGTGCTTTCAAGTTCACTGTCCTAGCCATGACTAAAATACCATCCTGCCTCTGTTAGCAGTTAGGTGCATGCAGCGGATTACTATTGTGGCACACTGTGCACGATAAAAATCCTAGTTTTGCTTCTGCTACAGGTCTGAAAAATTTTAGAAAAAGAATACACAGGTCTAGGGTTCTTCTTCCCAAGCAAAAGCAACACTTGACAATGACGGAAGCCAGAGACTTGCTTTTTTTTTCCTCAAATACAATGAGTGTTTAATACAGGGGAGGTCTGCCAAGACCAATTTATCTCCCTGTGTACTGTTATCTTTTTCTGCACAGAGCTACACGTCAGCCTTCTCGAAGTCAAAGACTTACTGGTAGCTTAACAAAACATGCAACTAAACAACATTAAGATAGCATCTCACCTGGTCATCAATATATTCACAAATCCCTTATCTACATGAAGTTTGGGTGAAATGTTATCTTTAATCCACTTGTAGATGGCTTGAGGGGATGGATCTGATTTTATTTGCTTTAGCAGTTCCTTCTCCAGTTTCAGAAGCGGGAATAAGAAGCTAAGCCCCTTCCCTTCTAAAATCTCCAGCATGCGGTCCTTGTTCTGGTCAATTTCTGACAAGTAATAAGACAGACACAGTTAAGTGCTGGTCCTAATCAGAACTTATCATCAGTAGTTCACAGTCTAACCACCTCTTAAAACACACCATTCTTAAGAATCATGACAGTGCTTTTGTCAACATAACTCGTATGTTATTTTACTCTGGTGTAAAAAACTAGAAGAAAAAAGCATCTTGCATACAGTAACATGAGATGTCACAAGAGCGATGTGACGATGTGATTAACTCTTACCTGGTAACATTTTCTGCATATTCACTTTGCTTTGTTGGAACAGTTCTGTTAGCCACTCACGATCTTGTAACTTAGCTAACTGCTGAAGGCAAAGCAGGAAGAGAGGGAAATGGGTGCCACTTTCCAGTGGTTGAGCCAGTTCGGAAATGCTCACCAGTTCTGAAATAATGGCACGGGCTGCAAACTGTGCTAAGTAGGATTTCACCAATGGGATGTCCACCTCCAGTTTGGGGCACTGGTCCAATACATTCAGGAACGCCTAAGAGACAGTGAACGCACAGAGCTGAAATTCTTGTGCACAGTAATACCCTTACTACATAGGAGCCTCATGTTTCTTCCCTGCATTGAATCGCTTGCCAAGAGGTTCCCCATTTCCAGTTCCTGAAGTCCTGCCCCTACATTTCTTCCTTTTATCACTTCTTATGCCCCTCAGATGTTTATGCATTATTTTTATGTCCTCACATCAACAGGACTTAGAAAAATTTGCACACTGCCTTAACGCTAGCTGAAAATCATGAACAGCCAAGCAACAAGGACTGTGAGCCTATTAGATTGCAGTACCTGCATGAAGTTGTCACTTGTGGCTATTCCCTCCTGCTTGAGCAAGCTGATCAAAGTACTTGCTTTCTCTTTGTCTTCATCTGATCTATCTAGGGATTGAATGATTACTTTGCTTAGCATCTCAGGAATGAAGTGTTTTGGAGCTCTCATTTCCCTCACAGTATTGACAGCATCATTAGCATTTCCATTGTTCAGATACTCAGTCACAACAGCTTCCTAGAGGAAGAAAAAGTATAGTTAAACATTTTCTTTTTAAAGAGCATAATACGAGGCTTCAAGCAGCTCTATTACATACTTAACTTACAGTTTGTTTAAGTAGCTCTTCCTTAGAAGGAGGTGGTTTCTTGGTGGTCTTTGCAGGCTTTTCTTGTATAAGTGGTGGATTTGTTTTAAGACCAAGCTGAGGAGGCTGAAAAACACAGCACCAGAATTTGTTTCTTTGCAGTACACATCTACCTACATTTATATCAAGTTGAAGAACACTAGGTATGTACAGAGGCAGGTGAAAGTCAAATTAGGTTTTCAGACATTCTTTCTGTCTATCCTGCTCTGTGCAATGGAATACTTCTCTCCCTCCCCATATTAGAAACTGGTGTAAGTTGTACATGCATGAAGAAATTGAGTACAGCCAACAATATACAGTAAATTTTACGTTTACCTGTCCCAAAGGCGGTGTCTGAGTGCGTGGTGGTTGAGCACTGGGAGGAATCATAGTTATCTGGGGCTGAAGCTTTGGCACTTGGTTTTTGTTCATTAGAAAAGACTGAGCAGGTCTCAGGCTAATCTGTAAACAGATTAAGTCAGAAAAAATAAATCATACTGTTTCAAGTATTCTGACCAACAATACACAGCCATGGACTCACACCAACCGATCCCACTGAAGCATGACTTCCATTTCTACAGCATTAACACTCAAATACAGGTTAAGCCACATGTACTGAAATTCCCCCAAAAGCACGACTCGATGAATCACAAGGTGCTGCAAGTTACTGGTATTTAATTCCATTGGTATCAAGATCTGGAATTGCTCCTTTTAGATGCAGTATGTTAGAGACCCAAGAAGATACTTAGCGTGTTTGCTGATGTATTTTACAGCCAAGATAAAACTCTACCAATTGCTCAGAAATCAGGATACAAGTCTAGTTAACACTCAGTTTTTCACAACGGGGTTTACTTCGCAGGTGACATTTTGCCTATTAGCCTGTTCTTAAAAAAAATTTAGCCTGGTCCAGCACTTCAGGGTTTCTTAAGTTTCTGAAGTTCACGAGTTTCTGAAATTTCAATTAGAAGTATTATCAATCTGATGCATGGGAACTGATGTCAGAGTAGTGTCCTTGGGGAGGTGTGGGGGAAGGAAGGACACCCCAAGGAATTGCCCTCATATCTCAGTCTTGCTCATAGGACGCTGGATACCCTAAAGAAAGTGAGGGGTAAGGTAAAAGAGGAAGGGGCAAAGAAGGAGGAGGAGGAGCAGAAGAAAGAGTTCCAGCATTAGTCCTCGTAATAACGCGTCTTGCTATAATCATTGGGCAATATTTAGAATAGGCTTTAAGTAATGTAGGCATGTAATGTACCTCATCTGCATTAAGCTGTCCTTTCTTAGAAAACCGAGGTGGCATATCCTTCGACTGTCCTTGTTGCTGGGATAAGAGTCCCTGATTCTGGTTATGGTAGAGCTGGCTTTGCCCCTATTTCAGAAAGGGAGATATAGAGAAAGAAGTGCAGATGATGGAGTGGCGTACATCATATGGTAAGTAGTACCAGAGGGACCAGAGGAACAAAGATTCTATTCGCCAGGAAGGGAGAAAGAAGGAGCAGGGGTGGTGGGAGAGTAGCATCTATCCCTAAAAACAGGGCTGTCGTTAAATAAAACACACCATTCTGACCCACCAAAGCCACATGCACCTTTTCTTGCAGTAAAAAAGTGTATTCCTTGCATCTCTTGCACAATTTAAGAAGTGGTTTAGAATTTTTGTATCAGCTGAGCATCAGTTCTTATCAGAATCAAATTGAGAAAATCTTTCAACATAAGCAGGCTACAATCCATAACATACGCATCTGTAGAAGAGCTTCTAAACATGCTTGAAGTCACTCTGTGAACATCATCTTCCTTACCTGACTTTTCAGAAAAGATTTGCCTAGTTCTCCAAACTGGGATTGAGCAGAAGGCATGAGGTGACCCCCATGGCCATTGAAAAGTTGGTTTGAACGATGGCGTCCCATGGTGGGTGAAAATCTATCCTGAATAACCCCTGGACCAGTACCAATTCCGCTACCTGTATTATTAAGGAAACAAGACAGTCTTAGTTCTTGTTCAATACAGTACAGCCACAGTCATCACATCAGCCTCACTCTTTCAGTGTACCTGGCATTTGTCCAAACATATCAGCAAGCCCGCCGAGTGGGTCCCTGTCAAGTTTCATTCTGGGTGGCATAAAGGGTCCCTCCAGAAAGAAGTCGCTTCTCATCCCTTGAGACATAGGAGCAGGAATAAAAACTCCCAGATCCTTTAAAACAGGAATAATTTTTGTCAATTTGGAGTAGTAGTAGTCCCTGAGAAAGTCCAGTTTTTAGCCCTGAACTATGAAAGTCCATCTGGTTTTAACCCTTAACTCCTTACTATCATCACATTACTGTAAGACCTACTCATAAGTGCACAGCCTAAGTTTTGTGACATGGAGTAAAGAGCATAAGGATCTACTTTAACACTTAAGCAAAAGCAATGCACGAGGCTTCACATGCAGCACTTACTTTTACTGCATCTTGACGGATTTGATTGATAGTCTTTGGTCCATTGTCAAGAAAAGCTTTGCGAGGAACCCAGTTGTGTTCTCTCAACTCCACAGTATCCTTGGAATAGAATGAATTATTAGGAAAGTATTTGGGACAACTTTGAGAGAAAAAGGAAGCAGTAAGCCATTTCATCACCATACCTGCAGCAGGAAACGAATCCTTGCTGGCAATTCCTTACTTGACATCAAGGAGCGCATACGGGCAAAGTACTGATCCATTAAGGACTGGGGGAACAAAAGTGATGTGGCAAGTGAGGGCTAATTCTAACAAGGTCTTGAATATTTTCAGGAAAGGTGACCACATTCAAGACCTCTAAATCAAACAGAGCAGACTGCCCTTTCCTGCAATCTCAATCTCCTTGACAGCCATAGAGCTTACACAAAGCTAGTGCAAGATATCTCATCTGAGTCAAAGAAGAAAACCTGCCAAAATTCTCAGTATTATACCACCACTTCAAGTTTACACTCAGAACTCACAAGTAAAGGTCCAAAATGGATGTCAGATCACCTAGTTTTGTTGAGAACAGAGTTCCTTACTACATCTTTTCAAGTAGAATTTAGAGAAACAACATTCTTGCTTTTATGAATTCCTAATGACCCTAACTGCATTCTGGGAAGACACTGAAAACCATTTCAAAGATTGGCTCCTCTAGCAATCAAGAGATTTGATGCAGGAGAGGTAGCTGGCACTCTTGCTTTCCTGAAAGTCAGACCTCAATTCTGTACTTATAAATAGAACACTGAATACAGAAGGTTCACGCAATTGAAGTCTTAGCCATAAAATTTAGCTAGTTTAATAACTGCAGTGGATCTGCACATACCTTGGCTTTTGCATGGTCTAATCTAGGTCCCACTGTCCTCATTATCTGACAGAGGCACTCCAAATCCTCCCCCATATCTTTGAGTTGGACTCTCTTCTTCTTTTCCAAAAGCTGGAATATTAAAGGAGAATTAGGTATTTCAACATATTATAAATTACTACTTCCATTATAAGTGACAGCTTTGTACACAGAGGCAAGCACAACATGACATATGGGCCTAAAAATTAATTTAAGAATTGCTAATTGAAGTACTTATTACTTAGTGTATGTACTTAGAAATACCTCTAGTACTTCTGTCCAGGCAAAAATACATCTTCACTTGGACACAATCCCCATAGTCTTTTGGTGTTACTAAAAAAGTAAAATTGACTTTGTTCAAAGCTAGCTGGGACTGTGTGTGTGTGTGTGTAGATAACTGCGGGGTAGACAGTTGACAGGAAACATTTTTGTGGTAATTTATGCTCCCAGATTCCTAAAGCAGCATAAATATGTACAATTTTTAGTTTGGCACTCCTATTTTGCTCTTAGCCCCCACCCAATCTGAATACTCACTGTTTTGATGCACTTATGAAGGATAGATTCATGAATAAGGTCAAGCTTGCCAAGTTCTCCAATGAATTTGATGTTCCCCAGCATCTTGATCTTGGCAATGGCTCTCTGTTCCTCCTCCTCAGGGAGGAGGGGACCATCATGCTTATCATAGACTGGAAAACAAAGAAGTCTGTTTAACAAGGCTGTGAAAAGAGAAGATAAATAAATTCTGTATTAAACTGGTTTTAAAGCTTACTATCAACATTTCTGGTTCGGTTTTCAAATTCATCTTGAAGTTTAGATATTAGGAGGCGTCTGAATGTCTAACAAAAGAGAGCAAAGAGAACAATTAAGCTAATCAGTGCAACTATACATGCTAGCAAAATTTATCATTCCAGTTTGAGAAAGATACTCACTGTACTTTGCTTCTGTCCTGGATGACTCTCTGCTGATGGGCCATCAAAGTTGGGTGCATCTTCTGCCAGCCGCAGACATAGTTGAGCATACAGTGAGCTATACTTGGGCTCTTCAAGGGCTTTGTCTACGATCTAAATAAATTTATTTTGAATGAAGTCACATGTAGTAGGATGCAAACGTTGTTAGGAAAGTGAGTTGCAAGACACACAATGGAATATTACTGCTCTATGTGACCTAGGACATCTAACTACTTTTTGCTATTTCATCAAACACACAGAAGTACGGGTTCTAACACTAGTCTTAACACAGTGAAGCAAAAGAAAAAAGCTACTCTATGCCACCAGAGATCTACTATAATCCTCAGCCAACAAATGGGACAAATTTGAGGCTTATCATCCCAACACTGTAGTTAGCATCTCCCACCTGATCTCAGATTAAACAAAGTGACATGACAGTTAAATTGGTGTACCACTAAGAGGTCACCTGAGGTAGCTTTTCCAAGACCATTAGGCTTGTTCATGAGGAGAACAAGGAAAGGAAGAGGGGGGCCAGGGAAATAAGATTGTTAATCATTATCTTAAATTATTAAGGAAAAAACCCACAAAACCAAACAAAACACCCTCAACAAACCAAACAAACAAAAAAAACCCCAACCACGTTCACTGATTTTGAGACTTCTAAAACAGGAAGTTAGAGCATTAAGTCTACTTCCTCCCTATATTGTTTTTTACAAAGATCAGGAACATTACTTCTGTATGGTTGGATTATCAAACACCACATCAGCTGTGTTACTTCTATATCCCATGAAAAACAGCCAACCTCTTATTTCTAACATGCAAGAGAACTGTAGTTAGAAGAAGTGCAGCCAGCTTACCAGCAGTATGACCCCTTTTAGGATGAGCTTAGATTCTACACCCACATTGAGGAGCTCAAGGCATAGCTTGTCAAACTTTTCAGGAGTAAGCTTATTTAGTATGCTGAAGGAGAGAAAACAAAAACAAAAATCCAGATTACAAACCTTATAAGCATGCTACAAGTAATTTTAGACCCAAGTTTGCCTTTACTTCTTAAGACTATTACAAGAATCACTTCTCAAGTGTTGGCAGCTGCCGCCCTATCAGTTCCTACCTCATTCCCTCCAAAGGACACTCTCCCCAGAACTCAAGACCCACACCTTCCTTTCCTCCAGCCCATTTACTGGCGATATATATTGGTGAAGAAAACAGTAAGGACAGAAAAAGATCTCACAAGAACTTACCCTCTTACTTTCCTGAAGATTGCATCATGTCGTTCTTTGTCATTTGAGGAGTCGTCATCTCGTCTAGTGCTTCGTGAAGGAATCCATTTCTGAGCGTTTTGCCCTGGGGTTTTCCCCAGGAACTCGCTGTAAAATATTTTAAGACTATGACCGCTAACCGAAACAATTTCAAGAACTGGCCTTATAACCTTTCAATATTGCCTTACTTAGGCTAATTCTGTTACTAGCTTCGCTTAGAGGATGCACTTACCCCTACTAACACTGCAACATCTGTTGCATAGTATTCACTCATCTGTAATTAAGACACCCAAGAAAACCCTTCCTCTAAACTTTTCAAGTTAAATGCATGGGAAAGTCCCTGTACCTCACATCACTGTGTCATGACGCAGACCTTCAACAGGCTATATGTTATCCTGACACAGACTCAAGGACATTAATATATAATGAACTCAGTAAGTATTCCTTGTACAAGTGTAAAGATGCTCTACTTTTAACTCAGTATTCACAATTAAGTGTTCTCGGTCTTCAAAATGTCAGATCAAAGAGCAAGATGACATACCTGTTGCTGGCAGTCTTGGGATAGTGCTGAGGTGCACCCCTACCACCTCCTCCGCCTGAAGAAGCACTGTTAAAAACAACCATGCAATATTGGCTAAGTTCAAAATCCCAATGCTTTCAATTACTTGTCAGTTTTGGTATAAACATAAGACAAATTTAAACTCTCTAAGGAGAGTTTCCACTGACAAGCGTTCATCAAACAAACAAAACACTAGTACCTGAAACGAGAAGCACCCCCTTCTGCAATCGCACTCTCCACTTTGGCGGCTTGACAACGAAGAATCTTCAAAAGAATAAAATTAAATTGACGGGGTGGGGAAAAACAAAACCTAGAAAGACAAATCAAGTGTTCATATTATAGTAGTTTTACTAGCAGCCATAAATATCTAACTTACAAAAAAGTACAAACGTTAGAGAAAGGGGAACCCCAAACACTATACTTCGTAAGAGGCAAGAACTCTTTTTATGCAACACTCGGGATACTCACAGAAAGACTATTTCGTCATCATAGCCATGTTTTCCAACGGGGGAGGAAAGATAAGGGAATCACAGACTAAGAACGCAAAAGCCTCAAATTTACCCTATTAACCCCCCAAAAGCACTTGCAAAACAAAACCAACGTAAATGTTTTTTTCTGCTAGTACAGCATAATTAAATGAATCTTTTATTGGTATGTTTTACAAACTATGATTAATTATGGCAAGACAAAGTAGTCAAGTTTCAGAGTGAGAAGTACCAGGTCACAAAATGCACGCTTAATACAGTAAAAGTGATTTATTCTACACTCAAGCCCAAACGGCCAATTAAACTACTGGATTATGAAGAAAATATCGCCCCTCTCCATCTCAAATTTTAGCTTACAAGACAGCAGCAGGAAGAAAAATTTCATTGCACTGCTCACGTAGCAGAAAGCTAGTCACGGGGACAGAAACGCCTGCGGAGCCTACAGAAAGACCCAGAGGCATTTCGACGCACCATCACAGATCTACTCCAATACACAACAGTAGCGAGCAGAGAGTCAGCTCTTCGGGAAGTCGGCCAGAGAAACGCCCCACAGAGAACCGAAACCACCTCCCCGTGAAGGCGGAGGTGGTGCCGTTACCGCCGCGTCCCCGCAGCGCCCGGCTCGCCGCGGCGGAGGCGGCCGCACGGGCACGAGGAGCGGATCCCAACATGGCCGCCGCCGAACAAAAGGGCTGCGGCAGGGGCGCCCCCCGCAGGACGCAGGCGCTGCCCTGCCGCATGGAGCTGGCGCCGCCGGGCGCTCCCAGCCTCCTCCCCTTCCCCCACCGGGCGCCGCCCGTTTCCAGGCTCCGGCGCCGCCAGCAGCCCAGCCGCCTCTTTGTTCTCTGCCGGGGATGTGAGCGGGCTCCGCTCCTCCGCCGCCGGCGGAAAACGGCGCCCGTCCCGCTCCGCCCGGAAAGGGGGGGAGGGGGGGAAGAGCCGGTACCCCCCACCCACCGCACCACAATCCCCGCTTAAGCAGCGCCTTCGCTTTACTCGCCGCCCAAGCCTAAACAGGAAACATGGGCGAGGCGAGGCTGCTGCCAGCAGACGCTGCTTCTCGGTAGTCCGCTCTCCTTTCCACGAAGGACAGAGACAGGAGTAAATGACCAAAAGAAAAAAAAAAAATCCTCTCGCCACCGACACTTGAGAACAAACAACTGCCCCACCCCCCCAATGCGGATCCTAAAAGATACCAAGACAGCAGCCCGTTACATGTACCGAGGCTACACCCCACCAAGGGCAAACCTCTCGGGCCCCATAGACCGCAACGAGAGCTGAGGATCCTGGAGCCCATCTGACCCCCGAAAGGAAGAACTACGAACCGGCACTACCCGGCCCTATGTCCCTCGCTGCAGATATACGGCTCTAACCTCAAACGTTTCCGTCCAGCTTCCCTTCCGCGCCTAGCGGGGGCTGCCGATCTCCTCTACCCCTTCGCTTAGCGCCCACAGTAATCCGAAAGCAGACAGCAGGAGTGGCCATCGACCCGAGCCGCCATTTTGTGCGGAAGAAAGCAAAAAGCAGACGAGAAAATGGCGGCCACTTCGGGCAGCCGCCATTTTAAGTGGCAGCTGCAGCAGTACCCGTTCCCCCCCGGCCCCAGATCACCCTCCCGCCACTCCCGCGTTTCTCACCTTCCCTAAGGCCTTGTCAGCTTCCCCGGGTCCCGGCGGCTACCAAGGGCAAGGGAAAAGGCAAGAGAAGGGGGGGGAGGGGAAGGGAGCCGGGGACCGGGGCTGGGGAGGGGAAGGGGGGACCGCGCGGGACAGGGCGAGTCTCCGGATCACCACAGCAGGAGCAGCACCGACCCAGCACTTCCCTCGGCCACCCCCATAGAGAGCCGCCTCGCTGCCGCGTCTAAAGCGGATCGAGCCAGCCCCACTAACTTTATTACCCTTCACGCAACCTACCCCACCTTCCTCCAGCAGCCGCCAATCACCGCGAAGGGCTCCGCCCGTCTTGCCAATCACAACCGAGAAAGGGGGTGGCCTTAACGTCGAAGTGGGAGGTGGAGGGAGGAAGTTTGGTTGAACTGTGCCATCGCCGCAGTGCAGCATCCGTATTCGCGAAAGCCGTTACGCCACATGGTTAGCGGTACGGCTTAGGAGCCAAAGGAAATTTGCGCAAGTGGCGTACCTCGTTAATGGTGGCAGCTTGGCTGCCTCTCTCTTTCGCTGTTTGCTCCTGTGCTTCAACCATCACAGAGCACCAGTTCTAGAGGCCTAGAGTGTGAGTTACAGTTGATTCTGTCACGTTTATGGAAGGATAGTTTAATATATATGTATTCTCATATGGTTTTTTGTTTTTATTAAATACATTTATTTAAGACTAGGTTCCCCTTCAGTCAGACCACATTTCAAATTTGGTTGAGGTAAAAAATTAGCTGATCATAGACTCTGGTCCTGAGCTTGCAATCAGATCCTTTGGAGGAGACTTGCCATTTGAGCTCCAAGAGCCTGTGTATGGATCCGATTTCAGGTTTGCTTTCTGGGTTTGGAAACTATTTCTATCTCTGCATGTGCCTTTAGCAATTAACTGGCCTGTCAGTGGCAAGGCGTCCTGCAGGCAGCCCATAGACAGCGAGGATTCTTGAAAGACATTTTTCTCTATTTATCGTGCTAAGCACACAGCTGGTGGGTTTTTTTTTTTTTGCTCCTGCTCAGTTAAACAAAACAAAGATGGCCAAGCTGTAGGTGGAAGTTTGAGTCATTGGAGACTTCCAGAGACTTAGCAGTGTGAGGTTTTATCCTTTAACGGTCAGGTCTCAGTCCCAGATTGTCACTGAGGTAGCAGCTAGCTGGACTTGCCAAAGGATTGAACTTACTTGCCCTAGATGGGGCAGGACAGAAAACAACATCTAAGTAAACCTGACAACAAACTCCAGAAACATCCACATCTGCTTTGTTCACACATACGCCTTCCGCTTTTGGTTTGCGTGACTCATAATTCAAATGACTGGGAGAAAGTGATACATGTAATAACTCCTGAACTGTATAGACAGCAAGTCCAAACATGGTATTACAGAACTTCCAGTTTCCCAGAGCCAACCTCATTCCTAATGCTTTCAACACAGTGTGCCACAGTGTCCCAAGGGTTATAAAAGGCCTAAAGGGCGCCATCATACTGGAGTTCCTATGTCGCATCGTATCTGGATTGAAGTATGTTCAGGATAGGTTTCCCCATCTCATACCCATAAGCATTAAGGGCAGTTTACCTATCAGACTGTATAACAGAACATCGTGTATAAACTACTTGAAAGTAAGTTTTGAGCACATACGTGTTGCATAAGGGTGAACATAACTATGACAGGTACTTGTCAAACCAGAATTTTTATATAACAAAACCTTCCTGCATTTAACAATATTCATATTACTGCAAGAGCTTGGACTTCACATGTGAGTCTGCAAGAACAGAACTGTGCAGAACTCCACTGAAATCAATGGAATCCAATTTGAAAGAAGGGGTCAATGGGCACAGAGGCAACAGCACAGCCAACAAGATTTAAACCAGTGTTTAAACCAGTTAATATTATTGAAATAAACGTTCTCAGAGTAAAAAGGGCAATAAAAGTACTTAAAAATCTTAAAAACTGGAGAGAAAGCAAGGATTTTGTTTTGCATTGAATGACAGAATAAGCATTCCAACACTTTAGATCGGAGACCCCAGAAGTGAAAATTAAGGAGGGGGGTGTGTGTGTTTGTTTGTTTGTTTGTTTTTTGAGGTTGGTAAGGAATGGGAGGAGAGAATGGAAAAGCTGCAAAAAATGGTAGGTACATGATGTTGCCAGACTAAAGTATCCCCTTTTTTAGTTATTGTAAAGCATACTACAAAATACTTATTACCGTAACAACAGAAGAAAACCCAACTTTTGGTCAGTAAGAGAATACCAGCAAATGATCACTGTTTTCTTAAAACCGTGATTGTTTTTTTCCTGTTTTTAATCCTCCTTTATATGAAGACCAGCAGGATATGTGCTGCTCACACTGACTTTGGCAAGTGGGAACCTAAGAAGTTTCTGTGCTTGGCTGCTCGTAGCTTTCCTTCACATCTGTGCCACACTTTGTCAGCCTCATAGACCAGCTGCACTAGTACAAGTGGTGAAGGCAATGAACTACAGTACAAGAGGACAAAGAAGATTGTGATATGCCTTCTATTTTGTAGATCTCACCTACTTAATTTCCATAAACTATTGTGGAAGACACCATTATTCATGTCTGAGAATGTAGCAGCCCAATTGTTTATGTGATTACTCAGTAACAAACTTACCTAAAGAATTTTTTTCAGTTTGTCCCCTTGACTCCACCAAAAAAATATTAAGTCAGCAAACAGAGTCTAATATCTATCAGTTTCAGTATCACCTTGCACCCGTCAGTCACCTTAGTGCATCGTCCAAATTTCCCCCCCGCTTTGTATTTTCCCCCTTTCTCTCTTCCGCTTGTTCTGAACACCAGTGATGCTTTAATTCAAATAAGCTGTTTTACAACTGACATAGTTGTGCTTCTGGATTTGTTTCTGCAAGTCTGAACTTGAAGAATCTATGCATAATTCCAACTTGAGTGCACTGCCACTGGTTATTTGGAGGAGAAGGGTTGTCTGTAAAGTGTCACGAGGAACCTACTGTGTTGCAAACTGTGGCACAAAAACAGAGTTGCTGCCACAGATGCAGCATCTGACTGAGAGGAAGAGGAATGCCTCTTGCTGCACATATGGCATAGCTCAGAACCTGGACTAGCTGCTGTTGTCTACCAAAACAATCTACAAAATGTGGGAAAGGAGCTTTACAGAACTGGGAGTTTTTCCTTACTGTTGCCAAGCTGGAATCACCATGACTTATCCTGTGTAGTAGGTTGCATTTCAGTGATTACAAAGCTGAGCCCTGCTGGGTGGAGATTCCAGACAGAGTCCTGATGACAGAGTAGCTGTAGCGGTGTGGTGTTGTACCATCTCCTGTAAATACTGCATCTCATCACTGTACTGGTTGTGGATCTGGCTAGGGTGGATTTTATGCAGAGCGTGCCATTAACATAATATAGACATGCATATAATATGAACCAAAGCACTCATGTAAAGAATTACTGCAGAGTAAGTAATTCACTGAAAGTTCACACTCTGGTTTACTCCATACTAATTTCTCCAACATAATCGCCTCCTGCACCTTCTTACTTTCCAGACATTTTTTCTGCCTGCCTTTTCAAGTGAGCCTCATTTTTCTCCAAAGCCACGTATACATAGTTCCTGACCCACCCCATGAAGGAAACAGCTGGCATGAACATTTAACCAAATGTGCTCATATAGTTTTTCCTGTGATAGAAGTCTGTCTCAAGGAGAGATATAGTGTAGGAAAAGGCACGGGGGAAAAAAACAACAAAACCCAAACCCAAACTGAAAAATACACCTATATTTTTAATTTAAATAATTGGCACTTCTCCTGAAGTGCCAAAATGCTCTTAATGGCAAACCCATTTATACAGTGCAGACGCACTATTATAAGAATTGTTTGTATTGTCTTTTGGAAAAAATGCACTAATATATTGCTTTTGTGCTTAATTCATACAATATAGCATGGAGGGTGTGAAGGTGTTGTAGAAGGTTTTGTGGTTGTTCTCTACAGGATTTTAATTTGCAGAGTATTTGTTGGTATAAAATTTCTGAATATCTGTACAGATGACCTTTAGTGAAGCTGATTTAACAATATTCATATTTAACAATATTTAACAATACTCTCTGAGGCAAGAGCATTCCAACCCTTCTAGACAGGACTTCTAAGTACCTGGAAGGTCACTTCTCTTTTTTCCTTTCTTTGGAAAATCCTTTGCAGTAGATTTCAGTGAGTCTTCTATCTAATAAAACCAATAATTTTGCTTTCATCCAGTTGTCTCTGAAATGCTGTTCCCTATATTCAGCACCTGGATTTCCTGCTGCTCAGAACTAGTCCTTTATACTTTATCAGATATATTTTTTAAAAATTTTAACATCTCCTTATTCGCTGTTTAAGACCTGGAAGACGTGCTAGATTTCTTAAGTATAACAATTAGTCTAGCAGTTACAATTGCACAGGACTCTTATGGTGGTTCTTTGTCAGAAATTTGGAAAGATTTGGGGTGTGACTTTAGAGCTAGCCAGTGAAAACCGCCTAGAATACTCAAGTGTCAAAGATATAGATATTTCATATGTGAATGTTTGTACAGGCAACTAAGGAAAGTGAGGCAATAGGCGTAACAGTACAGCTTGCTTTGCTTTCAGCATCCTATTTAGAACAGTGAATATTTTTAGCCAATATAATTGTACTAATGCATAATCTTCATAACTTTTGAAGTGGGAGATTGCATATGGATTCCCAGAATGGTTTGGGGAAAAAAAAGAACAAACCCCAAACCCAACAGTGACTGTCTTCTCAGCAGGTCTAGTTCAATGAAACATGTAAGCTGCAAAATTTCTACGTTCTCTAGACTTCTAAAATGAAAAATTTGTTAATATTCTTTAGCATCAGCAGCGTGAGTGTGCTGTACTGCAGTGTTTCATTTCTGATGTTGGTTAGCACCAGCTTTACAATGAGGTAGGAAAGCTTTAAAATTTATCATTTCCATTATTTGCCAAGAGAAGAGCTTTTCTTTCTCCTAACCACTGCCAATTCATGTTGCAATTAACATAAAGCATGTCTATAATATGTAATTTTTATAGTTATTAGTATTTCATTTTTTATATGTTAATGTCTAATTTTGACAGTTTTTGGGCCCCTCTGGTATCACGTCTTAGTGAGTTCCATGGTTTAATTGTATTGTGTTGAAGAAGTAATAATACCTGTATCAGTTTTAAAACGTATTGGCTTGATTCCATTGTAATCTGCCTGCTTAAGTGGTTTTGTGGCAGTCATCTTCTATATGAAATATTTATGATATTCATAAACACCTACTGGAGCTGTACACAAATTACAGTTGATTGAGTTGGAAGAGCATCAGAGTGTTCTATAGCTGCATTGCATTACTCTTATCTTTTAAAAAATACATTATTGATGAACTCAGAAGCACGGATAGGAAATTACTATTATTAAAATGCTGCACTTGGTATTGTTAAAATAATTTTGTATTACATTCTTCATTGCAGCAAATGCTGTGTCACTTTTTGTGTGTGTAGTAAACACTAAGAATACAACACAGAACATGTATATACTTTTAGTTGGTTGTAGAAAAGGGCTTTTGTCGGGTGTAGTGAGCTACTTCTTGCTGTTTCCCTTACTTTTCCATGGGCAGAAATGTAGCATGTCTTCTTAAAATTTAAGGTAATATTCACATATAATAGTTATCAATTATTTCCATTAATATAATTTCTATTAATGACAAAGGATGGCATTAATACTCTGTTAGGTTTCCATAAGGGACAGATTTTCTGTTATTTAGGGATCAAAGATCCACTTGAGCTAGAAAAAGGGTGAGGAAAAGCTACTTAGTATTTTCAGTCCTCAAGAGGAAGCAAAAATACAGGGAAATCAGGCAAATAGTTATAAATCCAGGTTAACCTTTTGGAAGTCAGTGACGTCCTTCTGTTTTCCCTTGTTAACTGTCTGAAAAGTTCAAAACCTTTCCTCAGTAAAAAAGATGATTAGTTCTACAAATGAGCATGTTTTTACAAACCTGTATTTTTAAATAGGTTCAAGAACATTACACCATTAGATTATAGTAAACAGCATTTCCATTGTTTGACCTATGGTTCCCCTTACTAAACCCAGTCTACTTGTAGTGTGTTAAAATTGTTTTGCATTTCTGTAGAGTATTTTTATATTGGCATTCTTTAGTCCTTAATCCTTTTACAGCAATTGCAGCCACTGATGGAAATTATGTAGTTTTTTCCTATTTTGGTGAAATCTGTTTGGTTTCTAAACTGCATAAAGGAGGCTTTTTCTCATTTGTACCCAAATTGTTGCTTATACATACTCTGGAAAGAGAGATGGGGAAGAGAACTAAAACCACTATCAGAACGTGACCTAAATCAGGCCAAGCATCTGAAGACCCTCAGATGTTAAAAAAAAAAAAAGCTAGATCTGACTTTTATTAATGAGTAGGCATTTCTGGCTTCATGCTGCATGATTTTATGTCATACAGTAAAACTCAAGCAGGTCTGGAGGATGGCCAGAAGAATGATCAGAGGGCCGGAACACCTCTGCAGTAGGACAGGCTGAAAGAGTTGGGGTTATTCAGCCTGGAGAAGAGAAGGCTCCAGGGAGACCTTATTGCTGCCTTTCAGTACTTGAAAGGGGCTTGTGAGAAAGACAGGGACAGACTTTTCAGTAGGGCCTGTAGCAATAGGACAGGGGGTAATGGTTTTAAACTGAAAGAGGGTAGATTCAGACTAGATATGAGGAAGAAATTTTGTATGATGAGGGTGGTGAAACGCGGGAACAGGTTACTCAGAGAGGTGGTAGATGCCCCATCCCTGGAAACATTAAAGGTCAGGTTGGGCAGAGCTCTCAGAAACCTGCTCTAGTTGAAGATGTCCCTACTCAGGGCAGGGGGGTTGGCCTAGATGGTCTTTAAAGGTCCCTTCCAACCCAAACCATTCCATGAAAATGTTAAATGTGTTCTGCAGATTGAAAGTATTTAATTCTCTGGGGCAATACAAGCCATTTCAGCACCACAGAATTATTTCCCATTAGCCAGCTTCATAAGTTTAGTGACCTTAGGAAATGAATAATCTTTAGCAAAAGGTAAAAAGGACTTAAGAGGTCTATTTGAATAACAAGATCCCATTTGTCTGGAATCTCTGTTGTGCAATTTTGAGTAAAAATGGAAGGTCTGAAAAGAAAAGATTATGAAAACTTAGTTCATTTGCAAGTTCTGAGCTAGGAGGGCCTTGCCACCTGGCAGCAGCCTCACATGCAGCTGCAGGAATAGCAGGGATTGCTATATTATGGTTGGGGAGCAATCTTATGAAGGGTTGCAAGATGAAGGGAGGGGCAGGAGGGAGGTAAGCTGTATGTATGTTTATTGTAAAATACCCATAATGAGAAGAATCTCCAACTGTGGCATTTCTTCCTGGATTTCCTTGGTAAAAAGGATGTGGGTTTGGTTTTATATTTGTTTTGGTTTTTATTTGGGTTTTTTTGCCTTTTTTTTAAAAGAAAAAATACAAATAAGCATAATTTCATACTAGGTAGTTATTCTGGTTAATATAAATGGTTTACTGAAATTATTTTAATTTTGCAAGGCTTTCAGGCTTAGTATTTACATGCTGCGTGTCTGAAACAGAAGTCTCACATACAGTGAACCCAAGTTAACGTATCTGCCCACAGGCACCTGTTTGTTTCAGATGTAAATAGCTGGATCCCTGGATTGAGAAGATGTTGGGCTGAGTTACAAAATTTTCTAGAGATTAAGTTTCTAGATAATTTCTGGTTTCAGCATTGTTCGGATACTGTGAAAGCTAAGCCTGCTGAGATTGAAGTGTTTAAGACAGTGACAAAAAAAACCATTCTTGAGCTAATCAAAAGCCTTTATTCCTTCTATAGACTCTTAGTATTTTTAACCAGTGGAACTCTGTTTAGGCCCTGAACAAACACAAAAAGGACATTGCCACGTAACTACCAACAATGCTAGTTTTATCAGGTGTGAATTTAACTCCACATTTTATCCATATTGTATACTTTATTGATTCATTTACTGAATGCAGCAGCTGTCAGTGAATTATCTGAGAACAGAGGTATAGAGTGCTTCCTTCAAATATACTAACTCTGATTTTCATCTAGCTCCATTAGAAAATAACAGGTTTATTACTGCTGTTTCCTAAATAACACTGGTGGAAAAGCATAAGAAAAATAGGAGTCAGTAATTTAAGTTTAAAGCCTGTTCTCGTTAAAGGAGACAGTTTGGTTTGTCCACCTTTGCAGATTGGAAGCTACACTAGAAAATTTCAGTAAGAGCTGGGCTTCTTACTCATTTAATGGGCTAAAGTACCTAGAAAAGCCAAAACATATATAAATTATGTCAAAACTATTCCTGCCAATGGGTATTCCCATCCTCAGTTAGCTTGGTAAAAGCTTTCTGGTGTTCCTTACACTTGTCCTTCTCCTTGGTCATGATTTTCTTGAGTAATAAATACATTCTTAGCCAGCTCCACATTCATCTTGCTTCCAGCAAGCACAGTGTAAATATACTCACATGTCTTTTAGCCAAACAGATATAGAATCATGGTAGTGCTGTGACAAATTGAAAAAGTGCAAGGCTAAGGGTGTGTCAGCAGAACACTGTGGAAGATGAGTCCAAATGCACAGAGTATATTGAAATTAGAACTTGGACACTGTCAGCCAGGTGTCTTAAATTACTAAAGCACTTTCTAAGTAAATTAAAAAACCCAGTTAAACCAAATTATAATTGTAAGCAATAAGAATGTCTGTTTAGAAATATAGCACAGTTTAACTGGTAATTCAAAAAGATAACTAAGATTACTTTCCTGTATATACCTACATAGAAGCCACAGAGAAAAGTCCAAGGACTTAAGCAAAGCAGTTCACCTCTTATGTGTAAATAAGGGCTAAAGCTCTCTGCCTTAAAAGTGGAGTGAAACAATAACTGTATTCTGTGAGTCCCTGTAAAACTTTTTTCCTCTTTCAGTACTCTAAGCTATGTTTCCTGGTTTCACTTTTCATGGCAATCAGAACCCATAAGGGACTGGTTTCAAATAGAATATTTACAGAAAAAATATGCTTATTTTAGTAACACTAACATTTGCAAAAGGGAAAACAAATGGTACATTGCTCCTGCACTAATATTAGTGATTTAGGCTATGGTGTTTGGGTGTACTAAAAATGGAAAAGAGATAATTTGTGCTTTATTTAGCATAAACTTCATTTTTGTTCAGCCTTTTTTGTTTTTCCTGACTTATATTTTCCTCATAAACATAAGATACAGCTTCCTTATTTTGTATTTGTGCCCTTCAATTAATTGTAAAAATATAATGCACATTTGTTTCTTTAACAACAGATTTGGGTGGCATCCTTAACTTCTGTATTTTCCTAGCAAGGACCGTGGATACCATTAATTAATTCAGTGTAAGCATTATTTTCCAGGAAATAGATAATGAAGTTTGATAGGCCACAGGTGTAATCACATCAATTGACTAAGATGAGGAAGAACTAGTACAAAGCTAGGTTATATTATGAATAGGCAATTATCTATCCTCCCACCTGTAATCAAACAACATTATGCTCTTCCTGTTTAACACACAACTGTATCGACAGATAATGCATTGCAAAGAGGGTCACTCGCAGAAAAGATAGTTAAAGGGAATGATGGTTGCTTTGCACTCCGTGGCTGTTAGCAGCAGCACAACATGAAGAGGCAAAGCAAAGAAAGAGGCCAAGAACAGTTATACTCCATTTGAATTGACTGGAGGTGAACCATGGGTGCAGAGTGCTCCCCTCTAACTGTTTTTTCTTTATTGTGTTAGCAAAAGTTGCAAAGCTGTAGAAGCCAAGTTACTGAAGACAGAGTTTATCTGTAACAAGCTTCATCCTGCCCAAATTGTTTTAAAACTGCTACAGAAACATCAGATAGAATACAAGCAAAAAAAACCCCAACCCACCTGGGCATGTACTCTACCTTCTAGCAGCTATGCTTTGAATACTTCTTCTGAAAGCCTTTCTCTCCTCTTATCAAAGTTGCTTAGACCCTCTAAACATTTAAGTGTAATCTTATCTAGTTCAGTGCAGACTCTTTACCCTACCTTGAGCACCTGTGTGAAAGCTGAATGGGAAGTTTAACTCTATACTTGCTGGAGATTGTTGTCGCTTCATAACAGAAATAAGAACAAATAATCTTAAAAGAAATTGTAATTCATGTTCGGATCCAGTGACTGCCCAGATCTGCAGAAATTCTAAGATACAGCATTTCACAGAATCACAGAATCGTAGGGGTTGGAAGGGACCTCTGGAGATCATCTTGTCCAACCCCCCTCCTTGAGCAGGCACACCCAGAGCAGGGGGCACAGCAACGCATCCAGGCAGGTTTTGAATGTCTCCAGGGAAGGAGACTCCACAACCTCCCTGGTCAGCCTGTTCCGCTGCTCTGGCACCCGCACAGGAAAGAAGTTTTTTCTCATGTTTAGGTAGAACTTCCTGTGTTCCAACTTGTGACCATTGCCCTTTGTCCTGTCATTGGGCACTATTGAAAAGAGCCTAGTCCCATCATCCTGACACCCACCTTTTAGATATTTATAGGTATTTATGAAATCCCCATTCAGTCTTCTCTTGTTCAGGCTAAACAAACCCAAGTCTCTCAGGCTTTCCTCATATGGGAGATACTCCAGTCCCCTGGTCATCTTGGTAACTCTCTGCTGGACTTGCTCAAGCAGTTCCACATCCTTCTTAAACTGGGGGGCCCACAACTGGACACAGTACTCCAAATGTGGTCTCACCAGGGCAGAGTAGAGGGGGAGGAAAACCTCTCTTGATCTGCTGCCCACACTCCTTTTAATGCATCCCAGGATACCGTTGGCCTTCTTGGCCACAAGGGCACATCGTTGGCTCAGGGTCAGCTTGCTGTCCACCAGCACTCCAAGATCCTTCTCAGAAGAGCCGCTTTCTGGTAGTTCAGCCCCCAGCCTGTACTGGTGCATGGGGTTGTTCCTCCCCAGGTGCAGGACCTTGCACTTGCTCTTGTTGAATTTCATGAGGTTCCCCTCGGCCCAGCTCTCCAGCCTGTCCAGGTCTTGCTGGATGGCAGCACAGCCTTCTGGTGTATTGGCCACTCCTTCCAGCTTGGTATCATCAGTGAACTTGCTGAGGTTACACTCTGTCCATTCATCGAGGTCACTGATGAATATATTGAACAGGAGTGGACCCAGCACAGACCCCTGGGGAACACCACTAGTGACAGGCCTCCAACCAGACTCTGCTCCATTGATCACGACCCTCTGAGCTCTGTTGTTGAGCCAGTTCTCAATCCATCTCACCGTCCACTCATCCAGACCATACTTCCTTAGCTTGCCTGTGAGGAGGCTATGGGAGACAGTTTCAAATGCTTTACTGAAGTCAAGATAGACAACATCCACTGCTCTCCCTTTGTCGACCCAGCCAGTCACACCATCGTAGAAGGCTATCAGGTTGGTCAAGCATGATCTTCCCTTGGTGAATCCATGTTGACTATTTCTGATAACCTTATTGTCCTCTACATGCCTGGAGATGACCTCCAGTATGAACTGCTCCATCACCTTTCCAGGGATAGAGGTGAGGCTGACTGGCCTACAGTTCTCCAGGTCCTCTTTCTTGCCCTTTTTGAAGATTGGAGTAACATTTGCTCTCCTCCAGTCCTCAGGCACCTCTCCTGTCCTCCATGACCTTTCAAAGATGATGGAGACTGGCTCAGCAAGAACATCCACCAGGTCCCTCAGCACTCATGGGTGCATCCCATTGGGGCCCATGGGTTTGTGAGGATCCAGTCTGCATAGCTGATCTCTGACACAGTCTTTCTCAACCGATGGTAAGTCTTCCTTTGTCCCAATTTGTCCTCTCTTCTCTGGGGGCTGAGATGCCTGAGGGCCAGCCTTAGCAGTAAAGACTGAAGCAAAGAAGGCATTCAGTAACTCCGCCTTCTCTGCATCCTGTGTCACCAGGGCCCCTTCCTTGTTCAGCAGCGGGCCCACTGTATCCCCAGTCTTCCTTTTACTGCTGCTGTATTTAAAGATGCCCTTGTTATCTTTGACATGCCTTGCCAGATTTAATTCCAAGCGGGCCTTGGCCTTCCTTGTCTCATCTCTGCACATCGTGACAACATTCCTATATTCCTCCCAAGTGGCCAGTCCCTTTTTCCACATACTGTAAACCTCCTTCTTCCATTTGAGTTTCTCTAGGAGCTCGTTGGTCATCCATGCAGGTCTCCTGGCTCCTCTGCCTGACTTCTTCCTCTTGGAGATGCACCGATCTTGAGCTCGGAGGAAGTGGTCTGAGAAGATCTGATTGAAGATCTGATTTTTGCATTGCTGATATATTAAACTCATTAGTGACTTCTCTATTCTGATAGTGGTCTCTTTCCACATATCTTTGCAGGATAGGTTGGTTTCACAAGTTACAAGTCTTTATCAAGATCAACGATATTTCAATAGAAAACACATCCTAGTTGGCCTGGCAAAATTTGTTCAGTCAGTTATTGCTCCTTTATTCAAACTTCTATTTAATTGATTTACATGTTTTAAGCACAAAAAAAATCTAAAAGAAATCTTCATGCTTCTTCAAAAAATGCAGAACATCACCATGGTATTCATGTTTTCAGATGTGAAGTCATAACAAGAATATTAACTATTTATTATATCTGACTAAATTTGATACTTTTGGTTTTTTCTCAATCCCTGTAAATATTACTAAGAAGCATTCATTGTTTTCTTAGGGGTTTAGCCAGCTATCAAGAAAAGAAAAAAACAACCCTCCGGTATTTATACTCTAGACCACCAAGGTTTCAGAATCAGGAGAAAAGCTTCAAAATAAGCTTTTGCAGTTAGAAATTTTACTGGAAAGTAAACAAAGAAAACTGACATCAGAAATCTCAGTCTTGCTAGAGCTGATCTTAAAAGGGTTGGCACTGATGTTTCAGACCGTTCGTTCTTTTACAAGATGCAAAGTTGTCACTTCTGCTGTCCCCTCTCAGAATTGCTGTCACTCAGCACTTGAAGGGAACTCACTGCTAATGCGACTAGGGCTGCCTGGGAAAAAAAGACCTGAGAACACTGTTGGCCTCTTTTTGATGTCAGTTGATGATCTAGCCTCACATGATGCCATCTCCTCTCTATGGTGTTATCACCTGTTACAGATAACAACTGTAACGAACCCCTCCTAAAAAATGATGGTCAGACTACTATAATACTGATTCTTGCTTGCATGGACTAGTTTGTAAGAGAAAGTATTCAAAGGGATTCACGTAAAGGATAACATCTTGCCTCACAGGCGGGATATACCGGAGGTGTATCTGGCTAAGAGGACAACAAGTGCAGACAGTGGGATGGATATTTCCTACTTACAGTGAGAGAGTACAACACTTGCTTTACCTCAATTTTAAGTATGGTTACTTAAACGGCGAGTGTAAATCTCCAAACCAGTTTCTTGGCTATTTGCTGGTATATAATTTAGATAAAATTTAGATATAATTTAGATAAAAAGATAGAAAAGAGTAGTCACACTTCATACAGGGGATGTATAAATACTCACCAGAGCATCTCTTTTTCACATTCTCCACACTGGAGTAACCATAAGTAACCAGGATTACTGGATCTTGGTTGCGAACATGAAGTATTGGTTTCTTGTGCAGTGTGAAGTGCTGGAAAATGTCAAATGCAGAATAACCTGTTACTGTCACAACACACCAAGTAAAATATATTATCTTGTACATTGGCAACATAGATTTGTTTGCAAGCTGTGTGTATTGTAAGTAAATCTGTTAATAAATACCAGTTCCTTTCAATTCATCTTACAAATAGGCGTGATCTTTGCTATGTAGTTGGCAGCAGATATTTAAATATTGTTTAAACCAATAATGACGTGGAAATATGAAAGTAGGTTAGACAGTGTACTACTTTCACAATGAATTAAGAGTTCAAACTTAATATGTCACATTTCTCATGACGTGTCAAAAGAGATCAAAATAAAAAAATGGAGTGAAGGGCTGAGCTCAAATTACAGGTGCATGTGATTGAAATTAATAGCTTAAGCTATTATTTCTTATGACGTAGGAAGAAAAGTAAAAGTTAGATTCTGTACTTACAATATCAGAATAGATGCAAAGATTGCCGTGTCACCTCAAATGAGGAAACAAATTACTTCTGCCTTGGAGGTTTCTATCCAATTTGTTCTTTTCAGAAACCCTCTGAAATCACTGTTTATACCACAGAAGGTATATTAAACTTGTGAGAATAAACAAGAGATCAGAGCCAACTCTGTGTCCCTACTCCCTCTACAGTTTTTTTTCCAATGAGATTACGATTTTTATGTTGACCACATGGGTTTCCTTAGTACCAGATTGTTCTGAGGATCTGTGAGAGAGGTTGGTAGAGAGGGCTGACTGCACGTTTTTGTATGGTTTCAAAATTGCAGATTGTAGTATTGCAATTTGTTTGCAGTTACAAAGGTTGCAAGATTTGCAAGAATGCTTGTAAAATCTGCAAGAATTGCAATTGTAGAAAGACCTAGGAACAATGTTTTTTGTCCCAGACTATTCTTTATTGACAGACCTCTGTAAATAGCAAGTGTCTTCTAAGGGGTGTGTGCAAGTAAGTACTACCGTCCCTTAGCTTTTTTAGCAGATGGGTGGTAGGAGCGTAAGTGATTCAATTATTAGAAATCTGTAAATTGCTATCATACAGAAAGTACTGTAATGAAACAGTCAATTAATTTGCATCTCAGTAAATTAACACTGGTTGAATTACTTCCCATGATGCATACATGAGAATCTTCACTTCCATGTCCTTCATTTTTATCTACTTTTGCTCTTCCAGATATTTGTGTAGTTTCTATCACTATAGTGACTGAACAGCATAGAAAAATTAGACAAGTAAATTCCTGTTTTATTAAGACCTTTCACGTAGTAAATATAATTTTTGTCCCATTTAAGGGTGTTTCACACTGCTGTAACAAGGACAAAGGAGCCACAGTACAAAACCAAATCAAGATGTTGTTAATTAGTCTGTGTAGCTGTCTCTGCAACTGGGGAAGGAAGATTAAGAGATAAAGATACTGTCTTCATGGGAAAATTAGTGCTGTTTAAGTATGAAGTTATGAGTTATTCTGTACAAATGTATGTTATGGACCATGAAAGAGTATTTTCATGCTAAAATGCAACGCTGTGTACAGTATCTAAAACTACCCCTAAATTAAATTAGGGAATGTTTGAGAAGCAGGATGTATATGACTAGATGGAAGACATGCTGCGTCTGATACTGAAACTTTATTTTTGTAAAGCACTGCACTGTGGAATGTGATTATACCTTTGGATTTTACTAGGACTATCTTTGTTCAAAGTAGTTTAATCCATATTTAGAGTGGGAAAAGCTGCCTTTGCGTTCTGTGTGGTAAGAATGTTTATACTGGGAGTTAGTTCAGAGTTGGTACTGTGCTCTGAATTGAGGCTAGTTTTCCTTTGTGTTTACTTCCTTGTGTAGACAAACCCTGAGTAAGTGCGTCACACAGGAAGTCTGTGGAGTTACTCTAAGTGTATGCTGGTGTAACAGGACACAAGATAAATTTTATGACTGTTTCTGTCCCAAGCAGATGGAATACTGTTAAGTGAAAGCTCCAACAGGAGCAGATCTTGGGAAGTACTGTTTTAAAGGCTTTGATAAAGAAGAGTGTTTTAAAGAAAGGTTGGAAATAGCAGAAAGAGGAGCCTCATATCTTCAAGTTTAAATAATGCATGAATAATGCATTACAAGTCCACACTGCTTATAATACTGGAAAACTATGCAGTGGCCTCTGTTTTCCCAGTTTTAATGTGGACTAATCAATTTAAAGTTAGATTATAAGGGAAAAAGATCAATGTCAGTACTGCTCCAAGAAGTAAGTAATTCTGTGCTGGACTTGCAGTATGTTACCTATCCTTGGCTTGTGACCTTCCTGCTCTACTTCTGAAGTACTGAGGGAAAAACATTTGTAATATTGAAACTACTGAGAGAAGAGACCTTGTAAATGGGTTAGAAGGCATCAGTGCAATTTTAAAGCTCTTCATAACAAATACAACATGCATGGACTTTTGCCTCTCCACCAGTGCAGTAAGTGTCATCAAACTTTCCGTTAGTATCGTACTGTGTTTTCCAAGAAGAGAAATGCCATCATGTTCATCCAGTTCATTTTAATAAGCCTCTCTCTCTCTCTGGCTTCCAAACACTGTTGAGGGGGCTGGACTAAGTTAAACACAGCAATTCAAAAGCCAGATCCATTAGCCAAAATGGAATTAGACTTTCTGCTGAAAGAAGAACAATGATGAAAAATATTGACAGAGTGAACAGACCGAGCCTTTCTTTAATGTAGATATTGTAGTTTCTTCGTATCATGTATTTCCTGAATAGATTTCACTGGAGAGAATTGATTTTTTCTGGCCCAGCATTTCCCTTTCTTCAACAGCCTTATGTTCCTTTTTGTGTGATGCATTAGTTACATAAAATAATTCTATTCCATTCTCTAATCAGTATTTGTTAGCTTCCAGGAGTCAGGTCTTATTGCTAGGCAACTAAACAAGAAATCTCCATGTTTGTATTAAGCAGTTTGCTGTATCCATGCCTGACCCTATGCTTATCTATACATATATGTCTAAAATTACATAATTGCAGCTGTAAATGCTGAATGTAAACACGCTGCATATATTACACATATGGAATTAATCTGGAAACCGAGTTGTTAGTAGTCAAAACAGCTTGGAAAAAAACACAGATTGTTCCCTCCCCCTTTTTAGATGTATTTCCCTCACATGCAACTCGCTTTAAGAGCAGCCTTGATGCTGAAAATTACTTTTGTCTTTTGGGCTATTAAAAGAAGAATTTTTTATATATTTACTACTACAATCGATATCTTTTTGTATCAGGATACCTCTGTTATTTTTATTAATGTCTCTGTAAGATTTTGTTTACTATAATTCTCTGTTTGCAAGTTTTCCAAAGGAATTATGAGACAGATGAGTTAGCTTGAAAAACAAACAGCAGAGCTTCAGCAGATTGTACAGGCAGAAATCTTTCTGCAGTTTTAACAAAGCTTATACATTTAATATTTTAATGAGTTGGTATCTGCCATCTTGGTGCTTGATTGCATTTCCAGTACCATGCAGCTTATTTTATTGATCTTCTAATAATAAAATGTCCTCAATAACATCATAGTCTTATTACTAAGGATTTATTCTTCTGTTCTTCAGTGTCGTTTTTGTAGCTAGAATGTCACTGTTCTGCCATGAAGAAAAAGGCTTCTGAAGTCACACATTGGCATGACCTTTTCTTTTTAAACTATTTTATATTGATTTTTAACCAGTTCATGTAATGCTTTTTACATGTATATTTGTATGTGTCAGTCTCAGTTTTGGAATTGTAGAATTAAGGTCAGAAGGGACATGTGGAGTTCATCTAGTTCACAGTCCTGCCCAAGGCATGGTTAATCTCAGGCCTTGTCCTGTTCTGTTTTGAAAATCTCCACAGATGGAGTTTGCGTAGCCTGTCCAAGGCCTTGCTGCAGTGCCTAGACACTCTCATGGAGTTTTTCTCCGTCTGCACAGACATAATTGCCTTTTGTTCTTTCCCTGCACACCTCTGGAAAGAGTCTGCTTTTGTCTTCTCTGTAACTGCTCTCTAGGTGGTAGAAAAATGCATTTGGGTTCCTCACAGCCTTTTTTTTTTTTTTACTTGCTTTTTTTACTTTACACACAGTTCTCTTAGTGTCAGCTCATGTAACATGCTGCAGTCCCCTAGCCATTGCAGGAGGCTGCCTCTGGACTCCTTCCAGTTTGTCTTTCTCTCTCCTATACTGAGTGCCAAAACTGGACACAGTATTCCAGAAGAGGGTATTCTAGATGTGGCCTCACAAGTGCTGAGCAAAGAGGAATAATAGCTGCCCCCCAATACCCTAGCTATGCATGTGCTCTTGCAGCCAGGTATGTGGTTTGCCTTCATCACTGCAGCAGCCCATTGCTGACTCACGTTCAACATGATGCCCTGTTCTACAACGGTGTTTAGAAGCTCCCGTATCTGTCAGGGCCTTGGTGTGCCTGGATCCACAAAAACACCATAATGAAACCAAGGTGACAGAGAGGCGAATCTTAGGGGCATTGCTTAGGCATGCTACTGCCACCACCCCTTAGATGATCACTTAATTTAGCTGGCTGAATTACTTAGCCAGTTTTCTAAGTAAACGCTTTGGAGACAACAGGCCCCTTCCAATACTCAGTTCTGTGTTTTGAAATACACTTTAAATCAGCTGCTGATCCTCAGTGTCTACAGAAGGAGATTATGGATACTTTTTAAAATTTCTGATTAGCTCATATAGGTACACCTAAAATTGGTTAGTATAAATAAAGGAACTGAACTGATCCATTTTCTGTTCTAATTTTGGTTCAGCTGTGATTAAAGTTGTTCTGCTGTCCTTCCTGTTCAGGTCAGAAATAGATTGGTAACTGACTCATGTTAGAAAATACAGAACTTAAAAATAGAAATGATTGCATGCTGTGGGTGATCCCATGGAATGGGGCTTCAGGTGGAGGTAGTGTTGAAATCCTTTTTTCTGCTTTGCTGTCATGACACTGCTATTATTTGTATTTCCCACACATCACTGCTTTTCTCACCTTTTCATTCTCACTTGCCATATTTAGGAAGTGAGGCAATCTGGCAAGTACAGTTGAGGAGATGGAGAAAAGCTGTAGGACTGCACTATACCTAATATTTTAGTGGTGCTGTCAGCTCTGCCAATGATGTGGGAGATTGGGAGGGAGATGCTAAAGTCCTCTCAGTCTTGCCCTCCTGGAGTATGCGTAGGCACAGGTGTTGGTGCTGTGAGAGCCATTGTTACTTTTCCTGAGTGGAGGGAAACAGGCTGATGGCACTGAGTGGGCACTCACCGTGTACTGTGGCAGTGGTGGCATGCTATTGCACAGGCTAGCCCACATTACAGTAGAACGTGTGGAAATAACATAAGTTTCTCCCTCCATTTCTGCCAACTTAAGGTGAAGAGAGCACTTCTAAAGAGGAAAGGGTACCTCGCTCTTACATACCTATACAGCCATTAGCCCCTCCTTGAACTGCAAAACCAGGTGACAGATAATGCTGGTTGTAGTGATGTACACCTCTGACGTAAACCAAACTAACAACACATGTATATTCCGTATAAGCCACCAAATATCTTTCAGGTTAAAGAGAGGCTTTCATCCTCCCATTAGGAATCCACTAAGCTGTCCAATATCCACAAAATGACCTTATTATATTTATTATTGTCTGTTCAGTTATAAATTTCAGTTTAAATCCCAAGTTGCTACATCTGAACAAGCTGTATCTACTATAGATGTTATTCTTAATATAGTATTACATTAAACACTGTCTATTTTATCTGAATTATTCTAGCCAGTCTTTTTTTTTCTCTTATAATATGAGGTTTCTGTTGCAGAGTAGCTAGTTCTAATATGTTACAAATGAAAGCATGAAAACAAAAAATTATAAATAATTAAAAATAACACCTGAAATGTTAACAATAGTTTTATATTTTATGCTGTAAAAAAATCCTATATTATTGTGAGTTTAGCTTAATTTCACTAAAAATCCCCTGTTGATTTTGGTATCTTGTAGGACAGTTTTCTTAACTTACATCACCAAATCTCTAGATTATAAAAACTTGTATCTGTGTTTTCTGTGGACTAAGATTCTGTGAGGGTATAATTAGAACAGGCTTCCTAGGTCAATGCC
This sequence comes from Phalacrocorax aristotelis, assembly GCF_949628215.1. Classification (NCBI taxonomy): domain Eukaryota; kingdom Metazoa; phylum Chordata; class Aves; order Suliformes; family Phalacrocoracidae; genus Phalacrocorax; species Phalacrocorax aristotelis. The sequence goes on from NC_134280.1 coordinate 59,427,575, forward strand.
CCAAGCCTGTCACTATTTAAAAGGCATTTGAACAATGCCCTTTAATAACATGCTTTAACTTTTGGTCCGCCCTGAAGTGGTCAAGCATTTGGACTTGTAGGTCCCTTCCAATGGAAATTTCAGTTCTCTTCTCCTCTCCTCTCCTCTCCTCTTTTCTTTT